>NC_041392.1:713453834-713470842 GCF_002162155.2 Triticum dicoccoides
ACGGCCGCGCGCCCCGCCGCCGCCAGCGCCGCCCGAACCGTAACAACGGCCCCACCCCGCCGCCGCAAGAGAGGGCTCCCCCGTCCGGGCCCGCTAACGCCCCCGCCCCGCGGCGGCAAGAGAGGGCTCCCTCGTCCGGGCCCGTTAACGCGTCCGCGCTGCGGCGGCAAGAGAGGGTTTCCGCTCCCGCGCCCGCGGCGACGGGGGGCGGGACGGTGCCGCAGCTGGTGCAGGAGATCCAGGACAAGCTGGCGCGGGGGGCGGTGGAGTGCATGATCTGCTACGACATGGTGCGCCGCTCCGCCCCCGTCTGGTCCTGCGGCAGCTGCTTCTCCATCTTCCACCTCCCCTGCATCCGCAAGTGGGCGCGCTCCCCGGCCTCCGTCTCCGACGCCTCCGCCCCGGCCTCCGACGCCTGGCGCTGCCCCGGCTGCCAGTCCGTGCAGGACGTCCGCGCCCGCGACATCGCCTACACCTGCTTCTGCCGCCGCCGCCGCGACCCGCCCAACGACCTATTCCTCACCCCGCACTCCTGCGGTGAGCCCTGCTCCAAGCCCCTCGGCAAGGCGGATCCTGCCGCCAAGGGCGACGATGACGACGATGTTGCCACCAGGTGCCCGCACGTCTGCGTCCTGCAGTGCCACCCTGGGCCGTGCCCGCCCTGCAAGGCGTTTGCTCCGGAGCGCCCCTGTCCTTGCGGCAAGCAGTCTATCACGCGTCGCTGCGCGGACCGGAGCACGCCTGTCACGTGTGGGCAGCGGTGCGAGAAGCTGCTGCCCTGCCGGAGGCACCGTTGCGAGAAGGTCTGCCACACCGGCCCCTGCGGTGACTGCGAGGTTAACTTCCCTGCACAGTGCTTCTGTGGCAAGAAAACAGAGACATTGCTGTGCGGCGAGATGGTGCTGAAAGGGAAGCTCTCGAACAAGGATGGGGTGTTCTCTTGCAGTGAGGTTTGTGGCCACAATCTGGCATGTCGCAATCATGCCTGCCAGGATGTTTGCCACCCAGGGCCATGCGGTGAGTGTGAGCTTCTGCCAGGGAAGGTCACCACATGTCATTGTGGCAAGACAAGGCTGCAGGAGAAGAGGGCTAGCTGCTTGGACCCAATCCCCACCTGTGACAAGGTATGCGACAAGAGATTGCCGTGTGGAGTGCACAGGTGCAAGGTCACGTGCCACGAAGGAGAGTGTCCACCATGCTTGGTGCGTGTCGAGCAGAGGTGTCGCTGTGGCTCATCAGGCCAGATGGTGGAGTGCTACAAGGTCTCGATGGAAGAGTTCCGTTGCAACAAGCCTTGTGGCCGCAAGAAGAACTGCGGGAGGCACAGGTGCAGTGAGTGCTGTTGCCCTCTGTCGAAGCCATTTGCTCAGCATCAAGGTGACAGCATGGATCCCCATTTCTGCCAGATACCATGTGGCAAGAAGCTCCGTTGTGGACAGCATGGTTGCCAGCATCTCTGCCACAGCGGTCACTGTGACCCTTGCCGTGAGACCATATTCCATGATCTCACTTGTGCCTGTGGCAGGACATCCATTCCACCACCACAGCCTTGCGGCACACCAACTCCATCATGCCCACACCAGTGCATGGTCCCTCAGCCTTGCGGGCATCCAGCTTCGCATCAATGCCATTTCGGGGACTGCCCACCTTGCGTTGTGCCAGTCACAAGAGAATGTGTTGGGGGGCATGTGATGTTGAGGAACATCCCTTGTGGTTCAAAGGATATCAGATGCAACCAGCCCTGTGGAAAGAACCGTCAATGTGGACTGCATGCTTGTGCCAGGACTTGCCATCCTGCCCCATGTGATCCGCCACCTGCAAATGGAGAAGCTAGTTCAAGCTCTGGGGGCAGAGTTTCATGTGGACAGTTATGTGGTGTCCCAAGGAGGGAATGCAAGCACACTTGCAATGCACCATGCCACCCATCGTCACCTTGCCCAGATGTGAGATGTGAACACCGTGTGACTATTACCTGTTCTTGTGGCCGTATCACTACAGCTGTGCCCTGCAGTGCTGGTGGAGCCTACAATGGTGATAGTGCGTTCGATATCTCCGTCATGCAGCAGCTGCCAATGCCTCTCCAACCAGTGGAATCAAATGGCAAGAGGGTTCCTCTTGGGCAGAGGAAACTTTGTTGTGATGAGGAGTGTGCAAAAATGGAGAGGAAAAGGGTCCTTGCTGAAGCTTTTGACATTACCCCGCCCAATCTGGATGCACTGCATTTTGGTGAGAACTCGAATGCGTCGGATTTGCTTTCTGATCTTTTCCGGCGTGAGCCAAAGTGGGTGCTGGCCATAGAGGAGAGGTGCAAGTTCCTTGTTCTTGGGAAGACAAAGGGGAATTCTTCAAGCAACATTAAGTTCCATGTCTTCTGTCACATGATGAAGGACAAGAGAGATGCTATCAGGCTCATTGCAGATAGGTGGAAGCTTTCTGTCCAGGCAGTTGGGTGGGAACCCAAGCGTTTTATTACCGTCCATGTCACACCCAAGTCCAAGGTTCCTGCTCGTGTTCTGGGCTCTAAGCCTGGTGTCCCTGTCTCGGCGTCCCATCCTTACTTTGATCCCATGGTAGACATGGATCCGAGGCTCGTCGTTGCAATGCTGGACCTGCCAAGGGATGCCGATGTTAGCTCTCTAGTTTTAAGGTTTGGTGGGGAGTGTGAATTGGTTTGGCTGAATGACAAGAATGCCGCTGCAGTCTTCAGCGATCCAGCTAGAGCAGCGACAGCGCTGAGGCGGCTGGATTATGGGTCTGCTTACCAGGGTGCTGCAATGTTTTGCCCAAGCAGCATCACTCAGGCTTCTGTGCCAAGCAATGTGTGGATTGGAGCACAGAGAGATGGAGGGTTGGCTGCAAAGAGCAGTGCCAATCCATGGAAGGCCTCTCAATCTGAGCCCGACCCATCTGGAGACTGGACAGTGCTCAGTCATGCTTCAGGGTCAGTGTGGAAACGTGGTGATACTCCTGCTCAGGTCATGGGTTCTTCAAACCGCTGGAATGCTCTGGAGTCTGATGCTGCAACCAGCTCTGGGCCAACCAACAAACGTAAGCCTCCTCTTCGCACTGAAACAGGATCCAGCAGTTCTGCTCCCCGCGTTGGTGCTGGATCCAGCGCAGCACCAAGTGCTGGGCAATCGGTGAGCAAGCTGCAGCCTGACGTCGAAGTTGAAGACTGGGAAGAATCGTGTGAATGATGAGACCGAGGTAGTTTGGTCAAGATGACTCGTTTTTATTCAGATGTCATTTTTATCTCTAATACAATGTATATCGAAGCTGTTACTGTGTCACCTTCAAGTAGTTCCTGGCTGTTGCCAGTTGACTGCTCAGTTGGAAGTATTTTTGCCTTGCAATAAACAATGAACCCTTCTCATATTTCCTGTGTTCTTTAGCATCACAGTGTTCACAGAATCACAGCTTGTGCCATCCAGTTGTGAGTGTTTGCCGTTTTGGCACTGCTTTCCCAAATTGATTTAAATGTATGTTCATTTATGAAGTTCTTCAGACTAGTTCGTTTCTTACTTACAATGTTCTTCAAACTAGTTAGCACTCTTATTACAATGTTCTTTAAACTGCTTGCCATCTCCCTGTTATCATATTGGTTATGTGAAACTAGTTGTAGTGAGTAGCCAAGCAATGTCTGCCTTATTAACAGTTTGTGCAATATACTACTACCTCTTATATTTAGTTACAGAGGAAGTACATAGGAAGCATCTGCTTCCATTTCTTTGTTAGCATTTGGCTGAAATGACACTGAGAAATGTGAAAAAGCAAGTTGTTTTTTGTTATATTACATCAGTTGTTTAAATGCTTGTGCTATCATAGCCCCTAACTTACTGCAAACTAAAAAGGCAAAATATACACCAATTGAATCAACCGTATGTCCTCCACATAATGGATGTCAACTGTGATATCTTCTTAATAATTAACTTATGTAATCTTGGTGAAGCATGTATTTCATTTTATTTGCCAATGAAAACATTCTGGTTTGCATCTGTATTCATTAGCAAAAAAGACAGTTTCTAGATTACCTGAAATTAGTTATCTCATCTGAATTTCATGGAATTTCAGGTTTGGCACAAGTTATTTAGTTCGAGTTAGATTCTGTTCAGCATGTACTGCCATTTTTTCTGCTCTCAGCACATTCGTTTTATTTGCCAGTGACCACTTGACATTTGCTCATTGTGATGCTTAACAGAGCTTTTCAATTTGCCTCTGCTGCAGGGGTTAATGCATGGCAGCCAAAATTGCCCTTCGACACGATTCTCACCCTTTCTTTTGCATCGACAAGGTCATCCTTATCCCATGCTGACCAAGTCCATGACCTGGTCTCAAGACTTTGCTTGGTTATTTCAACTGATCATCTGCGTGTTGTTTTGCCAGTGGATTGTTGCTAGATATATATGGTGCTTGCGGATTTAAATCTTGAATTGTTTCTATGCCATTCAACTACTTAAGTTAATGCACTCAACGTATGCCAGTCATTTACTCTAAACTAGTGATTCTGTGTAGCCTACGGTTTCAGTTGCTATTCTGCTGTTTCATTTTGATGGCACACTGCATGTTTTCATTGGAAGTAAAATGAGCAGTACATGTACAGCTCTTTATGCTTATAGCTCCCTTTAGATGAACCAAATGAGCTCTGTGATAGCTCATTTTCTTAAACTGAGAGTTATCTTCCGTTTATTCTCTTCTCTAACTACTGCATCCTATACGATGAACAGAAGGTGCATCTTGTGCCACTTTACAAAGTGTCATAAGAGCTTCCTTGCAAGTTCCTGAACAAAGTAACACATGCACTCTGTACTGAATGATTCAGAGGTGCCTAATTGCACGGCATTATTGAAAATATTATCTCTGAAGGGAAATTACTATCTTTCTGATAATGGGTTAGACACAATCATCTCTGAGCTCCTTTGAGTTAGCTAAATTTAAGTTAGCGCTCTCTTCTCATTTCATCTGGACTCAACCATATGTCCCCAGCATAATGGATGCCAATTGTGATAATTTTTTAGTAACTTAGAGGTAATCTTGGTGAAGGTGAACAGACCGCCACCAATTCAGATCTTTGTAAGAGTATATGAAGAAAGATAAGCAAGCAACTGATAACTCTGGAAGGCTAAAGAAGAAACATTTTCCACTCTTTAAAATGTAGGCCACTTGTGTTGAAAGAGCTTAGCTTCGGTGTAAGGAACTAGAGGATGGAAGAAGGCTTGACATTATCAAAATATTTAGTGATTGGACTTGTATGAAACCCATGATTTACTGGAAGTCAATGTTACAAGTCCAAGACTAACCTAACCCTCTTTGGTTGACAAAAGCATGCCCTCAGAGCCTCAGATTGAACCATATTGTGACTGTTTGTTTGAGAAATGCCACTATAAATGGCATTAACCTAACCAACTCTCTTACTGAACTTGTTCTGTTAGACAAGATGCCATTTTGTGTTCTCTGGACCTTTTTATATTTATGTTTCCTCAATAAACTCTTGTCTAGCAAAGAGGGCCAAACATTTATGTTCATTATCTACTGTTTCAGTTATTACTTGCTGACTCTCTTTGCTTCAACTCCATTCAAGATGATCAGCCAAGTCAGCGTGCCTGTCTCTGATTTTCCTGCAATATCACTGCTTAGGCCCCGCTTGGATTGTCGGTTGCTTCCCAAATACCTCCGTAATCGATACAGACCTCCAGCCGTTCTTTCTATTCGGACGGAAATCACACTGTGGCGGGTAATTTACACCTGTAAATTAAATCCAGGTGTACAAACTTACACCGAATCCAAGCAGGGCCTTATGTAGCACACACAACATTTCTTGTCTACATCTTCAGTGCATATCTTATACTATCCGTTGATCTATTTATTTATTTTTGACGAAGTAGATGTTGCTCACTCAAGTATTGTTGGCAGCTTGAAACTGTAAATTTTCTGGAGATACTTGTCCTTTAAATTGTGCACACGTTTCTCACTCAAGTATTGTTGGCAGCCTGAAACTGTACCTCCAATTTCTGAGCTAGGTTCAGATGCTCTCATTGAGCTGATGTCTGTTGACAATTTTGTGGACTGATTGAACAGGAAGAAGGTTGGAATAAAAGCTCTTTTACTCGATCAGGTGACCCCCATCAAATCGATTGATGATTTTGCCTGTACAATTATTTTTCCTGTGATATACAGAATTAACTTCCTGTATTTTCTTATGGTACCACACTTTAACATATTGCTTTTTTCAATGAGCAGAGTTCCATATCAGGCGTTGGTAATTGGATTGCAGATGAGGTGCTTTACCAGGTATCCGCACAAAAATTTGTGAGGCCTGCATCAAATGCAGCACTTGAACTTTGATTTTAATATGGGCCTGGAAATGTAAGGGTCCTGGGACGGAGGGTTGGACACCTGCCTTGATTGCTAGAGGCCTGATTGTACAAGAGGGGAAGGAACCATGAATCTATAATCTATAATACTTAAATAGTTCATCCCCACTATTCTATTTTTCTTGACATGCAGTCTATCCACCTCAGCACCCTTGCCACATCATCAGTTTCTCTTAATTATTTTGATCATGCATCTCACCAAGTCACATTATTTTACAAAATAAAAATAAAAATGATTCGATTGTCTGTAAACCGAAAGGCCTCTGTAACCCAAGAGTCGTCCTCCCTTGGCTTTCCCCAACATCTTCTCAATCTCCGCTTCCTGCACGATCCATCAACTAATTACGTGGCTATATTAATCTCCGGCAACCGATCTACTTCGTCTTCATCTTCCACCGAAACAGATGGAAGAGTAACAGATAGCTGTTCCTCCTTTTAAGGAAACGATTGTACTGCAGATAGAGCTGTTATTCCTTTTAAGCAACCGATCTGCTCTGTTCCTATGGCCTCCACCACAGCTAGAATATTATTATTCCTCAACATGACGGCAAGGTGGTGCACTACCGTGGCGTTTGGCATCAATATGTATGCTGTATACAGCTGCCGCGAGTTCATGGCGTTGGCCCCCCTCCTCTCCGATCCATGCCGCGTGCGGCTGCGACCGCATCTTCCACAAGCACGAGGTCGAGGCCGGGCACTGCTGAGGCGCTCCTCCATGCCGCGTGGTCGAGGACGTCTAATGCTCTCCTCGCCGCTGCAGAAATATGTTTTCTTCCTAGCTCACCTGGGTTGATCGGCTCATTGGCATTGACAGGTAAGTTGTAGGGGCATTGAGACGATTCCATTCTATCTTGCTGGATCAATCAACTATATATATGAATCAGTTCATTGTCTTCTTCCTCCCCATCTTGCTATTTCATTTTAATTTGGTGATCATGCGCGTGTGATGTAGTTAACATATACAGTGTGTTCATGAGAATCTGAAGTGGTGTGTAGATCGGTCTATGATAATACAACTGGTGCGGGTAAATCCACGTGCAGGTGACGAATTTCAAGACCATCGCGGTTGACTGTATCTTGCCTGCTCGCGCCCCCATGACACCACCAACGTGTTGGACAAGGTGAAATACTCGTGTATCCCATGACACCTGATTCCATCCTAATCCGCTAATTGCTCCATGGTTCCATCCTAATCCTCCTCTACTATCTTGCTACTTTTGTTTATTATTTTTACCATACATTCTGTATGTAATGTTCTAGATGAATGAACGTTCATATTATTTGGCATACGAACTTCCGAAGGATCCATTTTTATTGGTTTCCACATTATTTGTTTATTATTTTTGTACATGCCTTTGGTAGTTATGCTCAAAGATGAATGAACATTCATATATTGCCATGGCAACTTCCCGAGGATCCATGTTTATAAGTTCGTTTACAGGGTTGTTGCCAAATTGTGAGATCTATCTCATGTCTTATACCAGAACAAGATGGTTTGGTACAAGGAAGGTTGCAGTTTCATGATTTAGTTTGAATGGAACAGTAGGAAATCTTTGTTATACAAATAAATTAATCATTATAATAAATATGGATAATATTAAACATATAAAAGGATTATATCAGATTGTCAAGCAATTATCGTACACTGCAGAATGTTTTCCTTGACCTATGAGACATAATTTTTTGATATATAATTCATGCTTAAAATTTTTTTGTTGTCCAATCACATGTGACCTCAATATGGTGTGTCAGTTTGATCAAAAGATATTGCAACCTCCGCTCACCCATCAGCGATCTTGATGGAGTGGTAACCAAATGATGAAGACTTGATTCTTGATGTGTTTCCAGTTATTTCCCCCAAAGTTTGTTTATTTCAATTTCTTTCAAGCCAACCCAAAGGAATGCTTGCATGTTAATGCTAAATCTTTGTTGTTTGTAAACAACGCATTTATTCAAATTTTCAAATGTAAACATTATATCCAAATTGGATCTTTAATTGATGTATTTTTTTTTCATATTTTTTCATTCATACTATGTGTGCTTTTCTTTAAAGCTGCATATAAAATGTAGAAAGTCCCGCCGCAACGTGCGGGAAATCATCTAGTTTATTATATTATTCATTACTAGCCTCCAACTAGTTATTCAACAAAGTATTAGTAGCAATTCCATGCACCTGAATCGATCTGATCTTATCCCGAACAACTGAGGCTATCACACCATGGAGATAAAGCTGCTCTGTTCCTTCGATAAAACTACTGCAGCTTCTGCACTTGTTTTGCTGCACTGTTGCTTGGCTGTAACAGACTTCATGGTATTCTTTGCACTCGAGAACCCATCCATTACTGATTGCCTCAACCTTAACAAGGGAGAGAGCTGAGCCACTGAACCAAAGCATCCAGGAGGTTATTCTAATTTGACATTGTTTTGAGTAACTGTTGTATGTAGCCTTGCAGAATACCCAAGACACTATTAGGTTGTGAAATATGCTTCCAAGTCGATGCTGATTGTGACCTGCTTTCGTGTGGAATGATTGTTTCACCACTGATGGGGCAGCGAGCCTGGTAAATCTGATGGTGAGTTCATCTTCAAGTTCCATTGTGGTTGTCTTATTCCTGAATAAATTGTCCCAATCTTTGAAAAAAATTGGTCACGGGATATGATGAAGTGTAATGGACCATCTGGAATACCAGTTGTCATGTTCTCTCTTGTAACCATTTGCCAGGCTTTCATCTTTCTTAGATTAGATATATCAAATTTCTGCTTATTGCGGGAAAGAAAATTGAATTCATTATAGCTGGTGGCAGGGTGAGCATTTGAGCAATACCACTTCACTTCTACACCCTGTACCATCCCGAATTTATCTAAAGAGAACAGCCAGCTTCTTGATTCGATCTCCATGGAGTTTGCTCGGCTCAGCTCCACTGTGGAGTTAATGGAGTTGAGAGGTGGAGGGTTGCCGAACAGGCCCTAAAGCTCTGGTTCGCACTCCTTGTGTGCCACAACTGCAGAAGCTGATCGGGTTCCAATCTGGCAAAGCAGTAGTATCTCACCTAGGTCAAGCATGGGCAGATACAGAACATATGATGATTTGAAGCCAAGAAAGAGAGTGGCAACATTCAGGACTGCCAAGGAACAGCAAAACAGGGGTGCCATAAGTGCCCCCTCCAGGAAACATGGAAAATTGCTGGTGGCAAGAAACCAAGCATTAAACATAGCATCAAGGACGGTTTTGATACCATGGAACAAAATAAAGCTGGTTCCACTGGAAATGATGATCATGGTTTGGACGAAGCTACTGCTATGCTGCGCAGGGCATCAGAACGGGTTACAGGCAAATAGTCGAGGAATGAATCAAAGCCCACCAAACACTAAACCAGGAGGAAGATACGAAATTTAGTATATATGCTCCTCGTATGTTTAACATTACTGCCTGTAGATATAAGCTGACACTAAACATTCTTATATTATGGGACGGAGGGAGTATTTGGAATCTTAAAATTTGTGTAAAAAACACTCTTATATTATGGGATGGAGGGAGTATTTGAAATCTTAAAATTTGCGTAAACATGTCTCTGTTTCCTCAACTACTGCATCATAGTATCATATGAACAGAATATTTATCCATCTGAACCCTCAGCTCGACGATTGATCCGTGTTCATTATGAAATCCAATGGTCAGATTCTCCTCTCGTATTTGGGCATGATTTGTTTTGAACAAAATTGAACAGACTTCATTATAGTAGTATTTGAATACTGATGCCATTTTTTTGAGCAATAATGCTAAACATACAAAGAGTTACACGCTGACTAGGCTTCTTTCTTTGTAACTAACCATCCCCCTTACCCTGATTTTCATGGGGTGGACCCTTTCTCCTCCTTAACCTCCAATCACAACTCATCTATTTGTAAAATCCATGTAAACCTTTGTATGTGTAGCATTACTCTTTTTGAGGATGGTTCAGGGCTGTTGCAGCGATCTTAAGGAACAATAGGGGTGAGGCTATGGCAGGAGTTGTTGAAACTATTGACCATACTGTAAATGCAGCGGCAGCAGAAGTGATGGCTATATGTGGTGGACTACAGCTTGTTCACCAGATTGGATGCTCGCGAGTGGCCGTGGAATGGACTGCTTAGAGGTAATCAACGCATGTAATGATGATTCAGATATCCTAGCTCCCTATTCAGCTATACTGGCAGATTGCTTCCAATTGGCGCACGATATTCCTTCAATTAGTTTTGAACACTGCCCACGGGAAGCCAACTATTTGGCACATTTCCTAGCTAGACATGTGTATGATTCAAACTAGTTTTCTTCTCCCTCATGTTTATGATGTATCGGTGGGATGATTATCCCCCTAGTTTTCTTCTCCCGCATGTCTTGAAGGATGTAACTATTATAAACCAGCAATAAAGTGTCAATTGGCTTTCCCTCAAAAAAAAAATATGGAAAGGTAACCCAAAATAAAACCAGGAATATCTTGAGCACCAACTCTGCGGGCCTGGTTTGTTTTGCAGCTTGGATCTGTGGCAACGATTCTTTGGGCTGTTGCTTCGTTGTTTTTGTACCATGCGTAGTTGGCATGTCATAAAATTTTGGCGCTGATAACTGCCACACGTGTGGCATGTACCGTCAACACGTTTTTTACACTAAAATTGCCATAAAAAATAAATCTCAAAAAACTAAAACTTGCCATCCAAATAGAAAGTTGACAGCTTCATAGTTATTCTTTTAAGCATTGGCGCACATCTGAATATTTGTTTCAATAAATGGAACTCATGATACCCTCCTTCAAAGCCATTGATTTCCACTTCTTCGAGATCAGTGAAGGAGATAGTTCGGGATCTCCATTTCGTAGACTCACAAGGACAATGTGATGGGCACCCTTCTTTCACCTAAAAAATTAAATGTAAACTAGTACACATTGTACATTTGAGATGTATCATCATAGCGGAGAATTGGTTACCATTGATCTCTCCAGGACGATCTTAAGCCTTTGCATAGCATGGAAATCCAATTAATCCGAAAGGGATGAAACACGAGTGTTCCAAAAACATGCCCGACTGTTATGAGATGTCGCTCACGTGAGAAGTCAGCCACCATATGCTTCTCTACCTCCTGCCAAATCCTTGAGTGCGGGGGCAACAAGGTTGACACTGCGCGTCCATACAACATTGGTTTCGACTACAAACTCCTGCAGCAACGCCGACTGGAGTGTCATCAAGGTATCATCGACGTGTTCAATGTCATTGAACTTCAGCCTCAAGCCCTCAACACACACGAGAAACGGGGGAGCAAGGTGTCAAGGTGGACAAGGCAGCACGAGAGAAACAATATCTCGATAGCAGGGAACCTGATGTCGTCCAGCAGGTGGACGAAGCAGATCGGCGAATCCAGCACGATGGAGATGGGTCGAGGCAGATGAAGCTATGTACTAACCCTGGGGGGAGGGGAAAAAATGAGCTCCTCCGCCCTTGAGCTGTGCGGCGGCGCATAGTAGAGAGTTGACAGCGGCCTTGACAGGCTGTGGCGTTGCATGCACCACCTCTATGCCGATCGGTGGGAAGAAGTGATGAGGAATGAAGCATGAAAATTAAAAAATTTCCTAGGAACACCTTAGATCTAATCTAGGAGATGTATAGCAACGAGAGGGGAGTGGTGTGTACATACCTTGTAGACTGAAAGCGTTAACGATCTAGAGATCGTGGTTGGTGTAGTCATACTCGCGTCGCGATCCAATCCGATCCAAGTACCACACGTGCGACACCTCCGAGTTTAGCACACGTACGGCTCGGCCACGTCCTCTCCTTAATCCAGCAAGTGAGGGAGAGGAGGTAGATGAGATCTGAACCAACACGACGGCGTAGTGGTGGTGGTGGCAGGAACTCCGGCAGGGCTTCGCCAAGCACTGACAGCATGTGGAGGAGGAGTAATGGGAGGGAGACGGGGCAAGCACGGAAGGGTTGGTTGCCCCCGCGCCTCCCCACTATATATAGGGGTGAGGGAAGGGCGTGGCAGCCCTAGCCCCCCTCCCAAGGTAGGGGGCAGCGGCCAAGGGGGAGGAGTGCCCTCCAAACCAAGTGGAGGCCCTCCCCCTTAGGGTTTCCCCTCCCCCATGCGCATGGGCCTTGTAGGGCTGGTGCCCCTGGCCCATTAAGGCCAGGGCGTCTCCTACAGCCCATGCTACTATATGGGATGTGGTGGAACCCTCCGAGGACTTCCGTACCCCTCCGAAACCCTCCGGAACCTTCCGGTGGCATCCCGGTACAATACCGAAAAACTAAACTTTTTTCCGAAACCCCGGAAACAACTTTCCATATATAAATATTTACCTCATGACCATTCCGGAGCTCCTCGTGACATCCAAGATCCAATCCAAGACTCTGAACGACCTTCAGATTTCCACTATTAATATCTCAATACTACCCTAGCGCTACCGAATGTTAAGCGTGCAACCCTACGTGTTCGGGAATATGCAGACATGACCGAGACTCCTCTCCGATCAATAATCAATAGCAGGACCTGGATACCCATAGTGATTCCTGATACATCTCCAACGTATCTATAATTTTTGATTGTTCCATGCTATTATATTATCTGTTTTGGATGTTTAATGGGCTTTATTATGCACTTTTGTATTATTTTTGGGACTAACCTATTAACCAAAAGCCGAGTGCACTTTTGTATTATTTTTGGGCTTTAATATGAAGACTTGGAGTGGACGTCAAGAAAGAAGCGAGGAGGCCACGAGGTAGGAGGGCGCGTTCAGGGGGGCAGGCACGCTGCCCACCCTCGTGGGCCCCTCGCAGCTCCACCGACCTACTTCTTCCTTCTATATATACCCATATACCCTGAAAACATCCAGGAGCACAAAGAAACCCTATTTCCACTGCCGCAACCTTCTGTACCCATGAGATCCCATCTTGGGGCCTTTTCTGGCGCTCCACCGGAGGGGGAATCGATCAGGGAGGGCTTCTACATCAACACCATAGCCTCTCCGATGATGTGTGAGTAGTTTACCACAGACCTTCGGGTCCATAGTTATTAGCTAGATGGCTTCTTCTCTCTTTGGATCTCAATACAAAGTTCTCCTCGATTCTCTTGGAGATCTATTCGATGTAATTCTTTTTGCGGTGTGTTTGTCGAGATCCGATGAATTGTGGGTTTATGACCAAGATTATCTATGAACAATATTTGGTTCTTCTCTGAATTCTTATATGCATGATTTAAATATCTTTGCAAGTCTCTTCCAATTATTAGTTTGGTTTGGCCTACAAGATTGATCTTTCTTGCAATGGGAGAAGTGCTTAGCTTTGGGTTCAATCTTGCGGTGTCCTTTCCCAGTGACAGCAGGGGCAGCAAGGCATGTATTGTATTGTTGCCATCGAGGATAAAAAGATGGGGTTTATATCATATTGCTTGAGTTTATCCCTCTACATCATGTCATCTTGCCTAATGCGTTACTCTGTTCTTATGAACTTAATACTCTAGATGCATGCTGGATAGCGGTCGATGTGTGGAGTAACAGTGGTAGATGCAAAATCGTTTTGGTCTACTTGTCACGGACGTGATGCCTATATACATGATCATGCCTAGATATTCTCATAACTATTCACTTTTCTATCAATTGCTCGACAGTAATTTGTTCACCCACCGTAGATTATGCTATCTTGAGAGAAGCCACTAGTGAAACCTATGGCCCCCGGGTCTATTCTCCATTATATTATTTTCTTGTCAACTAGCTATTTTTATCGCCGTTTATTTTGCAGTCTTTACTTTTCGATCTATACAACAAAAATACCAAAAATATTTATCTTATTATCTTTATCAGATCTCACTTTTGCAAGTGGCCGTGAAGGGACTGACAACCCCTTTATCGCGTTGGTTGCAAGGTTCTTGATTGTTTGTGCAGGTACGAGGGACTTGCGTGTAGTCTCCTACTGGATTGATACATTGGTTCTCAAAAACTGAGGGAAATACTTACGCTACTTTGATGCATCACCCTTTCCTCTTCAAGGGAAAATCAACGCATGCTCAAGAGGTAGCAAGAAGGATTTCCGGCGCCGTTGCCAGGGAGATCTACGCACAAGTTAAGACATACCAAGTACCCATCACAAACTCTTATCCCTGGCATTACATTATTTGCCATTTGCCTCTCGTTTTCCACTCCCCCACTTCACCCTTGCCGTTTTATTCGCCTCTTTTCTGTTCGCCCTTTTTCCGTTCGCCTTCTTTTCGCTTGCCTCTTGTTTTCTTGTGTGTTGGATTGATTGTTTGTCACGATGGCTCAAGATAATACTAAATTGTGTGACTTTTCCAATACCAACAACAATGATTTTATTAGCACTCCGATTGCTCCTCTTACCAATGACGAATCTTGTGAAATAAATACTGCTTTGCTGAATCTTGTCATGAAAGATCAATTCGCTGGCCTTCCTAGTGAAGATGCCGCTACCCGTCTAAACAACTTTGTTGATTTATGTGATATGCAAAAGAAGAAAGATGTGGATAAAGATATTGTTAAATTGAATCTATTTACGTTTTCGCTTAGAGATCGTGCTAAAACTTGGTTTTCCTCTATGCCTAAAAATAGTATTTATTCAGGGAATAAGTGCAAAGATGCTTTTATCTCTAAGTATTTTCCTCCCGCTAAGATCATCTCTCTTAGAAACGATATTATGAATCGTAAGCAACTTGATCATGAGGCACTTTTATGGAAATCACTTTAGGAGAAGCTACTAAACTCCTAGATAATATTATGGTTAATTATTCTCAATGGCACACCGAAAGATCTACTAGTAAAAAGGTTCATGCGATAGAAGAGATTAATGTTTTGAGTGGAAAGATGGATGAACTTATGAAGTTGTTTGCTAATAAGGGTGTTTCTTCTGATCCTAATGATATGCCTTTGTCTACTTTGATTGGGAATAATAATGAATCTATGGATGTGAATTTTGTTGGTAGGAACAATTTTGGTAACAACGCGTATAGAGGAAACTTTAATTCTAGGCCTTTCCCTAGTAATTCCTCTAATAATTATGGTAATTCCTACAACAACTCTTATGGAAATTTTAATAAGATTCCCTCTGATTTTGAGACTAGTTTTAAAGAATTTATGATTTCTCAAAAGAATTTCAATGCTTTGCTTGAAGAAAAATTGCCTAAGATTGATGAGTTGGCTAGGAACGTGGATAGAATTTCTCTTGATGTTGATTCTTTGAAACTTAGATCTATTCCACCTAAGCATGATATCAATGAGTCTCATGAGAATTTCCATTGATGAGTGCAAAGAAAGAACCGCTAGGATGCGTGCTAAAAAGGATTGCTTTGTAAAAGCGTGTTCTTCTAGTTTTCATGATAATAATGATGAAGATCTAAAAGTGATTGATGTGTCCCCTATTAAATATTTGTTTTCCAATATGAATCTTGATAAAGATGGGACTGGAGATGAGTCAACTTTAGTTAAAAGGCGTCCCAATGATTCGGAGTTTTTAGATCTTGATGCAAAAATTAATAAAAGTGGGATTGAAGAGGTCAAAACTTTACATAGCAATGAACCCACTATTTTGGATTTCAAGGAATTTAATTACGATAATTGCTCTTTGATAGATTGTATTTCCTTGTTGCAATCCGTGCTAAATTCTCCTCATGCTTATGATCAAAACAAAGCTTTTACCAAACATATTGTTGATGCTTTAATGCAATCTTATGAAGAGAAACTTGAATTAGAAGTTTCTATCCCTAGAAGACTTTATGATGAGTGGGAACCTACTATTAAAATTAAGATTAAAGATCATGAGTGTTATGCTTTATGTGATTTGGGTGCTAGTGTTTCCATGAATCCAAAACCTTTGTGTGATGTGCTAGATTTCCATGAATTTGATGATTGTTCTTTAAATTTGCATGTTGCGGATTCCACCATTAAGAAACCTATGGAAAGAATTAATGATGTTCTTATTGTTTCAAATAGGAATTATGTGCCCGTGGATTTCATTGTTCTTGATATAGATTGCAATGCTACATGTCCTATTATTCTTGGTAGACCTTTCGTTATAACAATTGGTGCAATTATTGACATGAAAGAAGGAAATATTAGATTCCAATTTCCGTTAAGGAAAGGCATGGAACACTTTCCTAGAAAGAAAATTAAATTACCTTATGAATCTATTATGAGAGCCACTTATGAATTGCATACTAAAGATGACAATACCTAGATCTATTCTTGTTTTTTATGCCTAGCTAGGGGCGTTAAACGATAGCGCTTGTTGGGAGGCAACCCAATTTTATTTTTATTTCTTGTTTTTTGTTCCTGTTTAGTAATAAATAAATCATATATCCTCTCTTATGATTGTGTTTTTTTATGTTTAATTAGTTTTTGTGCCAAGTAAAGCCTTTAGGATCTTCTTGGATGATTGTTGTTTGATCTTGCTGAAAAAAAGAAAGTAAGCACTCACGAGAATAATTTTCATTTTTAACCACATAGAGATAAAATGCTGATTCCAATTGAAGTAGATCAATATACAAATTAGGACTTCCTAATTTGGTAGGATTTTTGGAGTTACAGAAGTATTCTAAACCTACAGATTACTACAGACTGTTCTATTTCTGACAGATTCTGTTTTTCGTGTGTAGTTTGCTT
>NC_041392.1:713471302-713507206 GCF_002162155.2 Triticum dicoccoides
ACCATATAGAAGTTAGAATACAGTAGGTTTAACACCAATATAAATAAAGAATGAGTTCATTATAGTACCTTGAAGTGGTGGTTTGTTTTCTTATACTAACGGAGCTCATGAGATTTTCTGTTGAGTTTTGTGTTGTGAAGTTTTCAAGTTTTTGGGTAAAGATTTGATGGATTTTGGATTAAGGAGTGGCAAGAGCCTAAGCTTGGGGATGCCCAAGGCACCCCAAGGTAAAATCCAGGGACAACCAAAAGCCTAAGTTTGGGGATGCCCCGGAAGGCATCCCCTCTTTCATCTTCGTCCATCGATAACTTTACTTGAGGCTATATTTTTATTCACCACATGATATGTGTTTTGCTTCGAGCGTATTGTATGATTTGAGTCTTTTCTTTTTAGTTTACCACAATCATCCTTGCTGTACACACCTTTTGGAGAGACACACATGAATCGGAATTTATTAGAATACTCTATGTGCTTCACTTATATCTTTTGAGCTACATAATTTTGCTCTAGTGCTTCACTTATATATTTTTAGAGCACGGTGGTGGTTTTATTTTATAGAAATTATTGATATCTCATGCTTCACTTATATCATTTTGAGAGTCCTTTAGAACAGCATGGTATTTTGCTTTGGATATAAAATTAGTCCTAATATGATAGGCATCCAAGATGGGTATAATAAAAACTTTCATATAAAGTGCATTGAATACTATGAGAAGTTTGATACTTGATGATTGTTTTGAGATATGAAGATGGTAATATTAGAGTCATGCTAGTTGAGTAGTTGTGAATTTGAGAGATACTTGTGTTAAATTTTGTGATTCCCGTAGCATGCACGTATGGTGAACCGTTATGTGATGAAGTCGGAGCATGATTTATTTATTGATTGTCTTCCTTATGAGTGGCGGTCGGGGATGAGCGTTGGTCTTTTCCTATCAATCTATCCCCCTAGGAGCATGCGCGTAGTACTTTGTTTTGATAACTAATAGATTTTTGCAATAAGTATGTGAGTTATTTATGACTAATGTTGAGTCCATGGACTATACACACTCTCACCCTTCCACCATTGCTAGCCTCTCTAGTACCGCGTAACTTTCGCCGGTACCATAAACCCACCATATATATTCCTCAAAACAGCCACCATACCTACCTATATTGGCATTTCCATAGCCATTCCGAGATATATTTCCATGCAACTTTCCACCACTCCGTTTATTATGACACGCTTCATCATTGTCATATTGCCTTGCATGATCATGTAGTTGGCATCGTATTTGTGGCAAAGCCACCATTCATAATATTTTCATACATGTCACTCTTGATTCATCGCATATCCCGGTACACCTCCAGAGGCATTCACATAGAGTCATATTTTTGTTCTAGTATCGAGTCGTAATTCTTGAGTTGTAAGTAAATAAAAGTGTGATGATCATCATTATTAGAGCATTGTCCCAGTGAGGAAAGGATGATGGAGACTATGATTCCCCCACAAGTCAGGATGAGATTTCGGATGAAAAAAAGAGGCCATAAAAAAGAGAAAAGGCCTAAATAAAAAAATAAAAAGAGAGAAAAAGAGAGAAGGGACAATGCTACTATCCTTTTACCACACTTGTGCTTCAAAGTAGCACCATGATCTTCATGATAGAGAGTTTCCTATGTTGTCACTTTCATATACTAGTGGGAATTCTTCATTATAGAACTTGGCTTGTATATTCCAATGATGGGCTTCCTAAAAATGCCCTAGGTCTTCGTGAGCAAGCAAGTTGGATGCGCACCCACTTAGTTTCTTTTTGAGCTTTCATACACTTATAGCTCTAGTGCATCCGTTGCATGGCAAACCCTACCCACTCACATTGATATCTATTGATGGGCATCTCCATAGCCCGTTAATACGCTTAGTTGATGTGAGACTATCTTATCCTTTTTGTCTTCTCCACAACCACCATTCTATTCCACCTATAGTGCTATATCCATGGCTCACGCTCATGTATTGCGTGAAGATTGAAAAAGTTTGAGAACGTCTAAATTATGAAACAATTGCTTGGCTTGTCATTGGGGTTGTGCATGATTTAAATATTTTGTGTGGTGAAGATAGACCATAGCCAGACTATATGATTTTGTAGGGATAACTTTCTTCGGCCAGACTACATAATTGCTTAGTTAGTATGCTTGAAGTATTATTATTTTATGTCAATATTGAACTTTTATCTTGAATCTTTCGAATCTGAACATTCATGCCACAATAAAGAGAATTACTTTGAAAAATATGTTAGGTAGCATTCCACATCAAAAAAATCTGTTTTTATCATTTACCTACTCGAGGACGAGCAGGAATTAAGCTTGGGGATGCTTGACACGTCTCCAACGTATGTATAATTTTTGATTGTTCCAGGCTATTATATTATCTGTTTTAGATGTTTAATGGGCTTTATTATGTACTTTTATATTATTTTTGGGACTAACCTATTAACCAAAGGCCCAGTGCAAATTGCTATTTTTTTGGCTATTTCAGTGTTTCGCAGAAAAGGGATATCAAACGGAATCCAAATGGAATGAAACCTTCGCGACGATCGTTTTTGGAACAAACGTGATCCAGGAGACTTGGAGTGGACGTCAAGAAAGAAGCGAGGAGGCCACGAGGCAGGAGGGTGCACCCAGGGGGGCCAGGCGCGTCCCCACCCTCATGGGCCCCTCGCAGCTCCACCGACCTACTTCTTCCTCCTATATATACCCATATACCCTGAAAACATCCAGGAGCACCACAAAACCCTATTTCCACCGCCGCAACCTTTTGTACCCGTGAGATCCCATCTTGGGGCCTTTTCCGGCGCTCCGCCGGAGGGGGAATCGATCACGGAGGGCTTCTACATCAACACCATAGCCTCTCCGATGATGTGTGAGTAGTTTCCCACAGACCTTCGGGTCCATAGTTATTAGCTAGATGGCTTCTTCTCTCTCTTTGGATCTCAATACAAAGTTCTCCTCGATTCTCTTGGAGATCTATTCGATGTCATTCTTTTTTGCGGTGTGTTTGTCGAGATTCGATGAATTGTGGATTTATGACCAAGATTATCTATGAACAATATTTGGTTCTTCTCTGAATTCTTATATGCATGATTTAAATATCTTTGCAAGTCTCTTCGAATTATCAGTTTGGTTTGGCCTACTAGATTGATCGTTCTTGCAATGGAAGAAGTGTTTAGCTTTGGGTTCAATCTTGCGGTGTCCTTTCCCAGTGACAGCAGGGGCAGCAAGGCATGTATTGTATTGTTGCCATCGAGGATAAAGAGATGGGGTTTATATCATATTGCTTGAGTTTATCCCTCTACATCATGTCATCTTGCCTAATGTGTTACTCTGTTCTTATGAACTTAATACTCTAGATGCATGCTGGATAGCGGTCGATGTGTGGAGTAATAGTAGTAAATGCAGAATCGTTTCGGTCTACTTGTCACGGACGTGATGCCTATATACATGATCATGCCTAGATATTCTCATAACTATTCACTTTTCTATCAATTGCTCGATAGTAATTTGTTCACCCACCGTAGATTATGCTATCTTGAGAGAAGCCACTAGTGAAACCTATGGCCCCCGGGTCTATTCTCCATTATATTATTTTCCTCTCAACTAGCTATTTCTATCACAATTTATTTTGCAATCTTTACTTTTCAATCTATACAACAAAAGTACCAAAAATATTTATCTTATTATCTTTATCAGATCTCACTTTTGCAAGTGGCCGTGAAGGGACTGACAACCCCTTTATCGCGTTGATTGCAAGGTTCTTGATTGTTTGTGCAGGTACGAGGGACTTGCGTGTAGTCTCCTACTGGATTGATACCTTGGTTCTCAAAAACCGAGGGAAATACTTAAGCTACTTTGCTGCATCACCCTTTCCTCTTCAAGGGAAAACCAACGCATTCTCAATAGGTACCAATTCCTACATATTCAACGAAGACAATGTCAAGGATTTAGTCAATACCATATGCAATTCCCTTTACCAGGCGATATGTTACTTTTCTGAGATTCGATCGTTGGTATCTCCATAGTCGACTAAACTCATTCCATAATACAAGATCTCGTGACTAAACTCATTAGTCACCTGAAGCTTCTTATGATGTTGTATTATCGAGAGGGCCCAGAGATATCTCTCCGTCACACGGAGCAACAAATCCCAGTCTCGATCCATGAAACGCAACAGACGCCTTCGGAGATACCTGTAGATCACCTTTATGATCACCAAGTTATGATGTGATGTTTGATAGCACACAAGGCATCCCTCCGGTATCTGGAAGTGGCATGATCTCAAGGTCGAAGGAACAGATACTTGACATGAAGAAAGCTATAGCAAATAACTTAAACGATCTGATGCTAAGCTTACGGTTCGGTCTTTCCATCACATCATTATCCTAATGATGTGATCCCATTATCAAATGACAACTCATGTCCATGGTTAGGAAACCTTAACCATCTTTGATCAACGAGCTAGTCTAGTAGAGGTTTACTAGGGAAACTGTGTAGTTTATGTATTCACACATGTATTTAAGTTTCCGGTCAATACAATTCTAGCATGAATAATAAAAATTTATCATGAACGGGAAATATGATGATAACTATTTTATCATTGCCTCTTGGGCATATTTCCTACAAGAAGCTCGCATTACCTACAAGCGGGAGGGTAAAAAAGCACGGCAAGGGAGAGAGAATACTTTATCAAAAAAGGGAGAGAGAATCACTAGTAGAAAAAGGGCCTAATGTTCAGATCATTAGTCCCGGTTTGTATTTGAGCCGGCACTAATGTGACCATTAGTGCCGGTTCCAACGGCTAGGCGGGCCGCTCTCATTAGTACCGGTTCATTGCGAACCTTTAGCATCGGTTTGTGTCACGAATTAGTGCTAAAGAGAGTGGTGGCAGGATGTTGTCAGACTGGGGCCCCTCCAACACCTTTAGTACTGGTTCGTGCCATGAACTGGTAGTAAAGGTCGTCCTATATAAACCCTTCGTCCAACCGTGATCGAGCTCGCTCTGTTTTCCCCCTTTCCCCTTTCCTCTCTGTTCTTCCCCTCCTCCTCGAGCTCATCACACATTTTGCCCAAAATTTGTCAAGATTTGAAGGCCCCCATCCATTCAAGTGATCAGAGAGGTAAGCAACTTTGTCCTTTCATCTCTCATTGCTAGATTAGCTCTTGCAATGCTTTATATAGTGATTAATTTGTGGGTTTTAGCAATTTGGGAGGAATTATATGTGGTAGTTTATTTGATTTATATGCAATTTGAGCTCAAAATAACTCTTAGTTTGCATATGTAGGCGTGGTTTACTTAGTGCCTTCCCGTCTCCGTCCTAACCACCGTCGATCGTCCGCACCGTCCCGTCGTCGGCACCACGTCCTTATGGTGAGCCTCTTGTTCTTATCTTTTTTTATAAAAAAAATCATGTTTGTGTGATTTAGATATATAGTTACTTGTATAATTATCTTACCCGTCCGTTGTTTGTTATTCATAGTGCCATGGTTTTGATATTCGTCCCCGTCGGCCCTCGTCCAGGTGATGATTCAGATGCGGTATATTTTCTTTTATAACTATTTGTTGCATTTCATATTTACGACAAATTATGCCCATCAAGTTGACATAGATATTTTTATCTAGGAGGTATGTGAACCGGAAATTCCAACTGACCCTATTGTCAAGAGGTTAAATTTAGTTGAAAGGGAAAACGAGTGTTTGAAAGAAAATTTGAAAATAATTGAGGGGGAGAAGATGGAATTGGAGTTGCATGTTGCCGATGTCGTCGATGATCACACGATCAAGATGGAGAAAATGTGCTTGAAGATTAGAAAGATTAGAAAATATGCCATTGATAGTGAGGCTTGGTATCATTATGTTGTTGGATCAATTGTTACCTTAGTTTGCGATCTTGATCGCATTTGTTGTTGCATTTAAATGCTTTAGCTAGAGAGTTATTTATATGTTTGTTTTATGAGAATAAGTGTTGTATGAACTTTATGTATGAACTTGTATTAATTTGGTCTATTCGGTGATGTGTAATGAAGATGAGCCGGCAATGGATGTACGATGACCAATGCTCTCCCCAGTTCGTTGAGGGCGTGCATACTTTTCTGATTGTGGCTCAGGCAAACAAGCAGGTGGATGGTTTTATGCCGTGTCCATGTGCTGGCTTCAAGAATGATCACAATTACTCTAACTGAAGAACCATTCACGTCCACTTGTTTGAGTCCGGTTTCATGCCCCACTATAATGTTTGGACCAAGCACGGAGAAAGAGAGGTTACGATGGAAGAAAATGAAGAAGAAGAGGACGATGATAGCTATCCTGGCCATGGGTTCCCTGAATATGATGATACAACAATGGGGGATGAAGCTGAGCCGGCAATGCTGGAAGAAGCTGAGCCGACAATGCGGGAAGAAGCTGAAGAAGAGGCATCCGATGAGCCAACTGATGATCTAGGTCGGTGTCGGTGTCAAAACCGGGGGATCTCCGGTAGGGGGTCCCGAACTGTGCGTCTAAGGCGGATGGTAACAGGAGGCAGGGGACACGATGTTTTACCCAGGTTCGGGCCCTCTTGATGGAGGTAAAACCCTATGTCTTGCTTGATTATTCTTGATAATATGAGTAGTACAAGAGTTGATCTACCACGAGATCAGAGAGGCTAAACCCTAGAAGCTAGCCTATGGTATGATTGTATGTTGTCCTACGGACTAAAGCCCTCTGGTTTATATAGACACCGGAGGAGGCTAGGGTTACACAAGGTCGGTTACAAAGGAGGAGATATCCATATCCTTATTGCCTAGCTTGCCTTCCACGCCAAGTAGAGTCCCATCCGGACACGGGACGAAGTCTTCAATCTCGTATCTTCATAGTCCAATAGTCCGGCCAAAGGATATAGTCCGGCTGTCCAGAGACCCCCTAATCCAGGACTCCCTTAGTCGGGCCATTGCCGATGTAGAGAGAAACTGCGCAAGTGACAAGGAGAAGAATAAGTTGCAGCGCATGTTAGAGGATCACAAGAAATTTATTCGCCCTTTGTTTTGGTGCAAATGAGTCAATATGACACGAGGCGGGGTAACGGAAGACCCGCAGTACGAAATGAGAACAGTGGATCTCAACAATCTTGCGTACGCAGACGAACCATTCGTCCTAGCCAATGATGTGGCGCAGGTTTTCTATGTGAAGGACATATCTACCAAGCCGAGAAAAAGAAAAGATAAGGAAGCGAATACATCATACGATGAGCCAAAGCGCCACATTGTTCTTTCAGGGAAAAGAAACATCGTGGGAGTGGATGACAAGACAGACATATCATAAGATTATGAAAAGTTTGATGAAATTGCTCCATTCAGAGTGAATATTGACCCGAGCATCCAGTTAAATGATGAAGATTGTCCATGGTTACGGCGCAAAGGGGACACACGCGAAGAAAAAGTTTCACACGGCCGAAAGATCCCACTCTGGGATGTGATCGGCTTCACTGTCATCACTTTCTCCTCTAGTGAGTTTCCGGACTTGTATATGTTTGTAATAGTTAGGGTTCTTATGTGTTTTCACACTTTAAACGTGTACTTCTGTGCTTCGGACAAACATGTACCTTTATGACATCATTTTCTATTTTTCATGCATTTACTGAATTTTTTGAGCTAAATGACCCTGAAATTGAAAAGCACTACAAATGAACTCTGAAAAGGTTGAAAGTTTGCATGGTATCACCATTTCACCCACATAGCATGTGCAAAAAAGTAGAGAGGGTTACGGCAAAAACTGGATGCACTTCGTGTACAAAATGGACAATCTCTTTTGAAGTATCAGGGTTTCGGACGAAAACTCATCTGTTACAAAGGCATCTCATTTTGTACATAACCTAAGTATTACCAATTGAATATAATGAAAAAACACACTAATATTATACATAAGAAAAAATAATCACTGAAAAATCTATTTTCAAAGTTAAGTTATTCACAAAAATTTCAAATAATTCAAATTTAAACTATTTAAATTTGAAAACTACTGGCACTAACAGAAAGTTTGTAATTTTTTGTACCTAAAGCAAAAATATTCACAAAGAAACTCTGAATACAGCAAAAAACAACTCAAAAATAAATAAAAGAATTTAAATAAAGAAGAATATAGAAAAAAACTAAATAAAAAAAGCCCACTTGCTGGGCCAGAGCGGCCTGCATACGACTAGAAACCCAACCTGTAGTTGGGCAAGGATATAGGCCGCCAAGCCCAGTAGGCCCCACAGGGAAGAGTAGTAGAGTTAGGCCCAAAAGGCCTACATTAGAGAGGAGCTCAATGCAGTGCCCGCGCCGGGGCTTATAAACAGGTCTTGGGGCTCCTCGACTAGTGAGGTGGGACTAAACTTGCCGCACCGCACCTGCGCCAGCGCACCCACTTTAGTACTGGGTCGTGGATCCAATCGGTACTAAAGGGTGGGGGGGGGGGTCTGTACTACCGGTTGGAGCCACCATCCGGTACTAAAGGGGTGCCGTTCCCGCCGCTTGTCCTGGCAAAATTTGACCTTTAGTACCGGTTGGTGGCTCCAACTGGTACTAAAGGTCATCCCTATATATACAACACTTACGAAATTTTCAATTTCTTCTCCTCTGCTTCTTCGACCCCATCACCGCCCCCGTCGCGCGCCGTTGCTGTCGCTGCCCACGTCCCTGTCGACTCCGCGCCGCCCCCGTCACCGGCCCGTCCCCGTCGCCGCCCCCGACGCCGCACCGGCCCATTACCGCCCCCTCGCCTCGCCGTCGCTGTCGCCTGGACCTCGCCATTGCCGTCGCCTCGACCTCGCCCGCGATGTGAGCCCCTCTTCCCTCGGTCCTCCCTCCAATCAAAGCTGCCGCACCGCCGTAGGTGCACACACGCGCACATACACACACACACAAAATTTGTTCATCTTTTGCACTAGATGTTGTAGATGCCTTAGCTATAGATGTTTTTCTGTTTTTAGTTTTTAGTTTTTTTAGTTTTTCTGTTTTTTATACAAAGGTTTTAGATGAATTAATTAATTAGATTAGATTAATGTAAAAGGTTTTAGATGAATTAATTAATTAGATACTTTTAGTTCGATGAATTTGCATATAGAATTTTGACATATGCATGCAACGATGATATCATTTTTTAAATTTGTATATAAGAAATCACAATCCAATTATTTTAAAAATGTTACGTTTGCATATAGTATTTGTCCTCGACGATGCCCGGCCCGCATCCTCGCCGTCGACACGTTCGCGACGACGTCCTGCTTCAAAGGACCCATGTCCGGGTCTGGGCTTCGCCGGGCTAGCACTAGGAGGTGCTACCTTTAGGGGGCGCCGCTTGGTGAGGAACCCGGCCCTGGGTCCCGTCGTCGACCCTGAGCTCCTTTGGTGGCGTTCGCGTGGGCCACTTTCAGTGCAGAGGGAGCCGGCCCCGCCGGAGGTGGTACGTCGCCGTGTTAGGGAGGAGGAAGAGCACGTCCGTCACTACATGGCTGCTATGGACGTCAGGTTCTCCAATACCTAGCAGGTTCTTCGGGGATCTCACCCGAGCTATGATGCTGTGATGGTTCCTTCTCTTTAGGTCTCCGCCGCCCGCGCCTCAGGAACCGCGAGTGAACTAGATTATTTTGTAGTATTCGATCTTTATTAGCTAGCTATGTATTCGATATATAATATTCGAGATGATGTATCCGAGATTATATATATTATTCGAGATGATGTATTCGAGATTATATATATATATATTATTCGATAATATTCATGACGATGTATTCGAGATTATATTCGATGATGCATATTATGTACTACGATTCAGTTTTTCCTTATTGATTGCATGTATGCACTGTAATTTGAATACTAAATTGTTTTATATTTCTTCTGGATTAGTTAAATAAAAGCTATGGCGGACAATACCGACAACGAAGGAGAAGAGTCCCTATTCGAGATTATATGCTCCCCTGGCCGACCAGATGATCAGAATGAAGAAGATGATGACTCCCAATATCTTAACAATACCGGGGAGGGTGATATGATATTCGATCGGTATGAGCGAATTGATGAAGTCTAGAACTATGATTATGATGATGAAGAAAATGTTGATCTTGAAATAACAGAGACCGGCAAGGTATATTTATATAAGCAGGCATCTGGTGATCATCACATGTTTTAAATGATTTGAAGATATATTAACCAATCGATCTTTCTTCTTTCAGCCCTCCGGATCGAGCAAATCAGCTAGCAGGACAGTGCGAGGCCCGGCCAAAAAGTTGAAGCCGGGCGTAAAGTACAACATCGATGCCATCAAAACTGATGGAGAAGAAATCTTGCCTAAGAAGAATGCGAACAAGTTCGTTCGTTAGTGCGGAGTTCTTGTGAAGGACCAACCCCAATCTCCATGCAAGAATGGAAAAAAGCCAGCAAAGCAACGTCCAGATATTACTTGGGTCAACAACAGAGCAAAAGATCTACTTTGGGAATCTCTCATGGAACATTTCACCCTACCAGATCATTTCACAGATGCAGATGTGCAGAAAGTGAAGGCCACTACTCTTAGGAAGATGGCAGTTGCATTCAACAACCACAAGAAAAGTATATGGGCCAAGTACGCCGATGGAGGAAAGAAGACTCCAGAATTCACAGGAACACTAGAGAAGCAAAGAGAGCACTGGCCCGATTTCGTGAAATTCAAGGAATCAGAATTATCTAAGGAATGGTCGAGAGTAAACATGGCCAATGCCGCAAAAAAAGGAGCAGTTCCATAAACTGGGGCCAGGTGGCTACGCGGTGGCAATGCCTAAGTGGGATAAGTCTGAGCAAGAGATGGTGGATGCAGCGGTCACTCCAGTTACATTGAGCTGCCCCCCAGGAGCCGAGGACGAGTTACTTGTTGCACTAGAAGAGGACCGAATAGGGGTGTTCATGCCCAACAGAGAGAACGACGAGCTTACGCGTGCCCGGGGAAATCCTGAACACCTAGGAAGAACACGAGGCAAAGACATTGTTCCATGGTATGAGGGGTTTGCGGACTGGAATGCCGACTACAAAAGCCGTGCGAGAAGGAAGATGGAGGGGGAGAAGAAGAGGAAGCTGGAGGAGGAGCAGTGGAAGTAGGAAGCAGAACACCTTAAAGGCCTAGAATCAAAGCACGCAGAGTTGGCACTCCAATTCCAGCGGTAGAAGCAGCAAATCGACTCACTTAGCGAAGAAAGGGGGTCTCAGCAGTGGCAGCAGCTAGCGGATGATCTAGCATTGGATATCACCGTCCCATCCGTGCCGAGAAGCAGCGTGGGTTCCACCCCGGGTGAGGCATAGCTGCTGGATAGATACCCTATGGATGACATCATGGAGAGCACTAATTGTGAGCTGTACTTCAAAATGAAGAACATATCCATGAAGGTGGCGGACGCCATTGCTTATACAAATTCCCCCGAAGCAACCTTCCATTGCAACCCGATTCCAGCTGGCTATGCTCGTGTCGTGGTTGATGAATTGGTGGACCCATATTCCGGGCTAGAGCTTGACATTCCTGGAGGTGACAAGGAGCACACACTGGGAGTGGCCAAACATCGTATCATCCTATGGAGAAAGGATTGCATCATCTTTCCAAGGTCACCGACACCGCGTCAGCCGACTCCTCCTCGAAGTCCGCCACCGTGTCAGCAATCTCCCGCTCCTCCAAGTGATCATCAACCACCGCCTCAGCACAGTCCTACTCCTTCAAGCCCGCCAACGCGTCAGGCAACTCCTCCTCCTCCAAGTTCGGTGATACGTCTCCAACATATCTATAATTTTTGATTGTTCCATGCTATTATATTATCTGTTTTGGATGTTTAATGGGCTTTAATATGTAGTTTTATATTATTTTTGGGACTAACCTATTAACCGGAGGCCCAGTGCCAGTTGCTGTTTTTTTTGCCTATTTTAGTGTTCCACAGAAAAGGAATATCAAACGGAATCCAAACGGAATGAAACCTTCACGAGGATCTTTTTTGGAACAAACGCAATCCAGGAGACTTGGAGTGGAGGTCAAGGAAGCAACGAGGCGGCCACGATGTAGGGCGGCACGCCCCCACCCTCGTGGGCCCCTCTTAGCTCCACCGACCTACTTCCTTCACGTATATATGCTCTTATACCCTGGAAACATCTAGGGGAGCCACGAAACCACTTTTCCACCGCCGCAACCTTCTGTACCCGTGAGATCCCATATGGGGACCTTTTCCGCTGATCTGCCGAAGGGGGATTCCATCACGGAGGGCTTCTACATCAACACCATAGCCTCTCCGATGATGTGTGAGTAGTTTACCACAGACCTTCGGGTCCATAGTTATTATCTAGATGGCTTATTCTCTCTCTTTAGTTCTCAATACAAAGTTCTCCTCGATGTTCTTGGAGATCTATTCGATGTAATTCTTTTTGCGGTGTGTTTGTCGAGATCTGATGAATTGTGGGTTTATGATTAAGATTATCTATGAACAATATTTGATTCTTCTCTGAAGGCTTATATGCATGATTTGATATCTTTGCAGGTCTCTTCGAATTATCCAGTTATTTTGGCCTACTAGATTGATATTTCTTGCAATGGGAGAAGTGCTTAGCTTTGGGTTCAATCTTGCGGTGTCCTTTCCCAGTGACAGCAGGGGCATCAAGGCACGTGTTGTATTGTTGCCATCGAGGATAAAAAGATGGGGTTTATATCATATTGCTTGAGTTTATCCCTCTACATCATGTCATCTTGCCTAATCCGTTACTCTGTTCTTATGAACTTAATACTCTAGATGCATGCTAGATAGCGGTCGATGTGTGGAGTAACAGTAGTAGATGCAAAATCGTTTCGGTCTACTTGTCACGGACGTGATGCCTATGTTCATGATCATGCCTAGATATCATCGTAACTATGCGCTTTTCTATCAATTGCTCGGCAGTAATTTGTTCACCCACCGTAATATATGCTCTCTTGAGAGAAGCCACTAGTGAAACCTATGGCCCCCGGGTCTACTTTACATCATATAAGTTTCCGATCTACAATTCTAGTTTACTATTTATTTTGCAATCTTTACTTTTCAATCTATACAAAAAAATACCAAAAATATTTGTCTTATTATCTTTATCATATCTCACTTTTTCAAGTGGTTGTTATGGGATTGACAACCCCTTTATCGCGTTGGTTGCGAGTTTCTTGTTTGTTTGTGCAGGTACTAGGCGATTTGCGTGTAGTCTCCTACTGGATTGATACCTTGGTTCTGAAAAACTGAGGGAAATACTTACGCTACTTTGCTGCATCACCCTTTCCTCTTCAAGGGAAAACCAATGCATGCTCGAGAGGTAGCAAGAAGGATTTCTGGCGCCATTGCCGGGGAGAGTTGCACCAAGTCAAGTCAAGATTTGATCTCCCGTCAACTAGCCATTTCTGGCGCCGTTGCCGGGGAGATCTACACTCAAGCCAATACATACCAAGTACCCATCACAAACTCTTATCCCTCGCACCATTTGCCTCTCGTTTTCCTCTCCCCCACTTCACCCTTGCCGTTTTATTCGCCTCTTTCCCGTTTTCCTTTCTTTCACCATGGCCGAATCGAAAAGAGGTAAGGGTTCTCTCCCAAGTTCTAGTACTTTGGATAGACCCTCTGTCCTTTCTAAGCTCATAAATAATGATGCTATGGAAAGACCTACCGGGGTTATCAATGAGAGTTTGGATAATTTCGATGAAGATGATCCAGGAATTTTTCGTAATTTGCTTGATGAGTCTTTGAAAGACGCTTGGGATAGGTTATTAAGGATCCAAGCTAGCTATGTGCCCCAATATCAAATTGAGATATACCTAAAAAGCTTTTATGTTGGCTCACCCTCTTCATTCAAGCAAGTTTTAGATTCTATTTTTGAAGAAGGTTTTCTTGAGGGGGATGCCATAGATACCTATGAAAAGATGAAAACTATATTTGGGCACTCCATGAGTGAGAGGGTTGAACCCACCTCTCTTTTGTGCTTTTATCAAAATGAAATTATCAAAGAGATGAAGGCTAGCTTAGATGCAAATTTTCATAGCGTGCTTAATCTTTCTTCCACCATTAATGGCCATGTGCTTTCTCAAAATAGAAAGATAAATGCTATAGATAAGAATTTTTCTCTTTTATTTCCCAACACCAAAGATGACAATACCTAGATCTATTCTTGTTTTTATGCCTAGCTAGGGGCGTTAAACGATAGCGCTTGTTGGGAGGCAACCCCATTTTATTTTTGTTCCTTGCTTTTTGTTCCTGTTTAGTAATAAATAAATCATATATCCTATGTTATCATTGTGTTTTTTATGGTTTAATTAGTGTTTGATCCAAGTAAATCCTTGAGGATCTTCTTGGATGATTGTTGTTTGATCTTGCTGAAAAAACAGAAAGTATGCACTCACGAGAATAATTTTCGTTTTTTACCAGTGAGCGATAAAATACGAATTCCAACTGCAGTGGATAACTATAAAAATTATTTAGTATTACCTAATTTCTCAGGATTGTTTGAGTTACAGAAGTAGTCTAAACCTACAGATTTCTACAGACTATTCTGTTTTTGACAGATTCTGTTTTTCGTGTGTTGTTTGCTTATTTTGATGAATCTATGGCTAGTATCAGGGGGTATGAACCATAGAGAAGTTGGAATACAGTAGGTTTAACACAAATATAAATAAACAATGAGTTAATTACAATACCTTAAAGTGGTGGTTTGCTTTCTTATACTAATGGAGCTCATGAGATTTTCTGTTGAGTTTAGTGTTGTGAAGTTTTCAAGTTTTTGGGTAAAGATTTGATAGATTTTGGAATAAGGACTGGCAAGAGCCTAAGCTTGGGGATTCCCAAGGCACCCCAAGTTAAAATTCAAGGACAACCAAAAGCCTAATATTGGGGATGCCCCGGAAGGCATCCCCTCTTTCGTCTTCGTCTATCGGTAACTTTACTTGAGGCTATATTTTTATTCATCACATGATATGTGTTTTGCTTGGAGCGTCTTGTATGATTTGAGTCTTTGCTTTTTAGTTTACCACAATCATCCCTGCTTTACACACCCTTTTGGAGATACACACATGAATTGGAATTTATTAGAATACTCTATGTGCTTCACTTATATCTTTTGAGCTAGATAATTTTGCTCTAGTGCTTCACTTATATCTTTTTAGAGCACGATGGTGGTTTTATTTTATAGAAATTACTGATCTCTCATGCTTCACTTATATTATTTTGAGAGTCCTTTAGAACAGCGTGGTAATTTTCTTTGGTTATGAAATTAGTCCTAATATGATAGGCATCTAAGATGGGTATAATAAATACTTTCATATAAAGTTCATTGAATACTATGAGAAGTTTGATACTTGATAATTGTTTTGAGATATGAAGATGGTAATATTAAAGTCATGCTAGTTGAGTAGTTGTGAATTTGAGAGATATGCTTTATTTATTGATTGTCTTCCTTATGAGTGGTGGTCAGGGACGAGCGATGTTCTTTTCCTACCAATCTATCCCCCATAGGAGCATGCACGTAGTACTTTGTTTCGATAACTAATAGATTTTTGCAATAAGTATGTGAGTTCTTTATGACTAATGTTGAGTCCATGGATTATATGCACTCTCACCCCTCCACCATTGCTAGCCTCTCTAGTACCACACAACTTTCGTCGGTACCATAAACCCACCATATACCTTCCTCAAAAGAGCCAACATACCTACCTATTATGGCATTTCCATAGCCATTCTGAGATATATTGCCATGAAACTTTCCACTGTTCCATTTATTATGACACGCTTCATCATTGTCATATTGCTTTGCATGATCATGTAGTTGACATCATATTTGTGGCAAAGCTACCGTTCATAATTTTAGACATGTCACTCTTGATTCATTGCACATACCGGTACATCGCCGGAGTCATTCACATAGAGTCATATTTTGTTCTAAGTATCTAGTTGTAATTCTTGAGTTGTAAGTAAATAAAAGTGTGATGATATTCATTATTAGAGCATTGTCCCATGTGAGGAAAGGATGATGGAGACTATGATTCCCTCACAAGTCGGGATGAGATTCTGGACGAAAAAAGAGACCATAAAAAAGATAAAAAGTCCCAAATAAAAAAATGAGAGAAAAAGAGAGAAGGGGCAATGCTACTATCCTTTTTCCACACTTGTTCTTCAAAGTAGCACCATGATCTTCATGATAGAGAGTCTCCTATTTTGTCACTTTCATATACTAGTGGGAATTTTTCATTATAGAACTTGTCTTGTATATTCCAATGATGGGCTTCCTCAAAATGCCCTAGGTCTTCATGAGCAAGCGAGTTGGATGCACACCCACTTAGTTTCTTTTGTTGAGCTTTCATACACTTATAGCTCTAGTGCATCCGTTGCATGGCAATCCCTACTCACTCACATTGATATCTATTGATGGGCATCTCCATAGCCCGTTGATACGCCTAGTTGATGTGAGACTATCTTCTCCTTTTTGTCTTCTCCACAACCACCATTCTATTCGACCTATAGTGCTATGTCCACTAGTAGAAAAAGGGTCAAACGTGAAGCACATTAGTGCCGGTTTGAATTTGAGCCGGCACTAATGTGTGCATTAGTGCCGGTTCCAACGGCTAGCCTGCCGCTCTCATTAGTACTGGTTCGTGGCGAACCTTTAGCACCGGTTCGTGCCACGAACCGGTACTAAAGTGAGTGGTGGCAGGATGTTGTCAGTCCGGGGCCCCTCCAGCACCTTTAGTACCGGGTCATATCACGAACCGGTACTAAATGTCGTCCTACATAGACCCTTCGTCCACCCGAGCTCGCTCTGTTCTTCCCCTTTCCCCTCTCCTCTCTATTCTTTTCCCTCTTCCTCTCAAGCTCATCACACATTTTGCCCAAAATTTGTCAAGATTTGAAGGCCCCCATCCATTCAAATGATCACAAAGGTTAGCAACTTTGTCCTTTCATCTCTCATTGCTAGATTAGATCGTGCAATGCTTTATATAGTGATTGACTTTTGAGTTTAGTAATTTGGGAGGAATTATATATATGTGCTAGTATTTGATTTATATGCAATTTGAGGTCAAAAATAACACTTAGTTTGCATATGTAGGTGTGGTTTACTTAGTACCTTCTAAATCTCCGTCGTAACCACCGTCGATCGCTCGCAACGTCCCGTCGCCGGCACCACCTTGTGGTGAGCCTCTTGTTCATGAAGTTTTATATAAAAAATTGATGTTTGTGTGATTTGGATATATAGTTACTCGTATAATTATCTTACCCATACGTTGTTTGTTATACATAGTGCCATGGTTTTGATATCCGTCCCCGTCGGCCCTTGTCCGGGTTATGATTCGGATGTGGTATATTCTCTTTAAAACTATTCATTGCATTTCGTGTTTATGACAAATTATTCCCATCAAGTTGACATAGATATTTGTATGTAGGAGGTAGTTGAACCGGAAATTCCAACCGACCCTATTGTCGAGAGGTTAAATTTAGTTGAAACAGAAAACGAGGATTTGAAGGAAAAATTGGAAAGAATTGAGGGGGAGAAGATGGAATTGGAGTTGCATGTTGCCAATGTCGTCGATGATCACAAGATTAAGATGGAGAAAATGCGCTTGAAGATTAGAAAGATTAGAAAATATGCCATTCATAGTGAGGCTTGGTATCATTATGCTATTGGATCAATTGTTACCTTAGTTGCAATCTTGATCGCATTTGTTGTTGCATTTAAATTCTTTAGATAGAGAGTTATTTGTTTGTTGCATTTAAGTGTTGTATGATCTTTATGTATGAACTTTATGTATTGTATTAATTTGGTGTTTTCGGTGCTGCGTATTGAAGATGAGCCAACAATGGATGTACGATGACCAATGCTCTCCCGAGTTCATTAATGGCGTACGTACTTTTCTTCTTGCGGTTGAGGCAAACAAGCGGGCGGATGGTTTTATGCCTTGTCCATGTGCTGGCTGTAAGAATGGTCACAATTACTCTACGTCAAGAACCATCCACGTCCACCTGTTTGAGTCCGGTTTCATGCCCCACTATAATGTTTGGACCAAGCATGGAGAAAGAGGGGTTATGATGGAAGACAATGAAGAAGAAGAGGACGACGACAGCTATCCTGGCCATGGGTTCCCTGAATACGATGATACAACAATGAGGGAAGAAGCTGAGCCGGTAATGTGGGAAGAAGCTGAGCCGGCAATGCGGGAAGAAGCTGAAGAAGAGGCATCAGATGAGCCCGTTGATGATCTAGGTCAGGCCATTGCCGATGCAAAGAGAAACTGCACAAGTGATTTGGAGAAGAAGAAGTTGCAGCGCATGTTAGAGGATCACAGAAAATTTTTGTACCCGAATTGTGTAGGTGACAAGAAAAAGCTGGGCACCACACTGGAATTGCTACAATGGAAGGCAGAGAATGGTGTATCTGACAAGGGATTTGGAAAGTTGCTGGTAATGATAAAGAATATGCTTCCAAAGGACAACGAATTGCCCGAGAGTACGTACGAAGCAAAGAAGGCTGTCTGCCCTCTAGGTTTAGAGGTGCAGAAGATACATGCATGCCCTAATGATTGCATCCTGTACCGCGGTGAGTACAAGGATTTGAACGCTTGCCCAGTATGCGGTGCATTGTGCTATAAGATCAGCTGCGATGACCCTGGTGATGTCGAGGGTGAGCGCCCCAGGAAGAAGATTCCTGCCAAGGTGATGTGGTATGCTCCTATAATACCACGGTTGAATCGTTTGTTCCAAAACAAAGAGCATGCCAAGGTGATGCGATGGCACAGAGAAGACCGTAAGAAAGACGGAAAGTTGAGAGTACCCGCTGACGGGTCGCAGTGGAGAAAAATCGAAAGAAAGTATGGGAAGGAGTTTGCAGATGACGCAAGGAACGTATGGTTTGGTCTAAGCGCAGATGGCATTAATCCTTTTGGGGAGCAGAGCAGCAACCATAGCACCTGGCCTGTGACTCTATGTTTGTATAACCTTCCTCCTTGGTTGTGCATGAAGCGGAAGTTCATTATGATGCCAGTGCTCATCCAAGGCCCTAAGCAACCCGGCAACGACATTGATGTGTACCTAAGGCCATTAGTTGAAGAACTCTTACAACTGTGGATTGGAACAGGTGTACGTGCGTGGGATGAGCACATGGGGGAAGAATTTGACCTAAAGGCGTTGCTATTCATGACCATCAATGATTGGCCTGCTCTCACTAACCTTTCAGGACAGACAAACAAGGGACACCGCACATGCACGCACTGTTTGGACGATACCGACAGTATATATTTGGCTAATTGTAAGAAGAATGTGTACCTGGGACATCGTCGATTTCTTCCGAGCAGGCATCCCGTAAGAAAGAAAGGCAAGCATTTCAAAGGTGAGGCCGATCACCGGACAAAGCCTCGCCACTGTACTGGTGCTGATGTACATGATATGGTCAAGGATTTGAAGGTGGTCTTTGGAAAGGGTCCTGTTGGACAACATGTTCCGAATGACGGTGACGGACGCGCACCCATGTGGAAGAAGAAATCTATATTTTGGGTCCTTCCCTATTGGAAAGACCTAGAGGTCCGCTCCGCAATCGACGTGATGCATGTGACGAAGAATCTTTGTGTGACCCTGCTTGGCTTCTTGGGCGTGTATGGGAAGACAAAAGATACACCTGAGGCACGGGAGGACCATCAACGTATGCACGGTAAAGACGGCATACTTCAGGGTCATGCAAGCTACGCTCTTACCAAAGAAGAGAAGGAAATCTTCTTTGAATGCCTGCTTAGTATTAAGGTACCGTCTGGCTTCTCGTCGAATATAAAGGGAATAATAAACATGGCAGAGAAAAAGTTCCAGAACCTAAAGTCTCATGACTGCCACGTGATTATGATGTAACTGCTTCCGGTTGCATTGAGGGGGCTTCTACCAGAAAACGTTCGATTAGCCATTGTGAACCTATGTGCATTCCTCAATGGAATCTCTCAGAAGGTAATCGATCCAGAAATCATACCAAGGTTAGAGAATGATTTGGTGCAATGTCTTTTCAGTTTCGAGTTGGTGTTCCCACCATCCTTCTTCAACATCATGACGCACGTCCTAGTTCACCTATGTGAAGAGATTAACGTTTTGGGTCCTGTATTTCTACACAATATGTTCCCTTTTGAGAGGTTCATGGGAGTCTTAAAGAAATATGTTCATAACCGTGCTAGGCCAGAAGGAAGCATCTCCAAGGGCCATGAAAATGAGTAGGTCATTGAGTTTTGTATTGACTTTATTCGTGACCTTAAGCCGATTGGTATTCCTGAATCGCAGCATAAGGGCAGACTGGATGGAAAAGGCACGCTAGGAGGGGAACAAATAATATCTATGGACGGACATTCTCTCACTGAAGCACACTACACAGTTCTACAGAATTCCGCCTTGGTGGCTCTGTATATGGATGAACACAAGAATTTGCTACGCTCCAAACACCCGGAGCGGTCTGATGACTGGATTACACGTGAACAAACCAGGAGTTTCGCCAGCAGGTTGCAGACACGTACCATGCATGATGCCTCTATTGAAGATGACCTGTACTTGCTGTCCCAGTTACCATCTTCGAATATAATGACTTTCAAAGGGTACGAGATAAATGGTAATACATTTTACACGATCGCCCAAGATAAGAAGAGCACCAACCAAAATAGTGGTGTCCGCTTTGATGCAGAAACCAAGACGGGAAAGGAAACATATTATGGTTATATACAGGACATATGGAAACTTGACTATCGACGTGGTTTTAAGGTCCCTTTGTTTCGGTACAAATGGGTCAATATGACACGAGGCGGGGTAACGGAAGACCCGCAGTACGGAATGACAATAGTGGATCTCAACAATCTTGCGTATGCAGACAAACCATTCGTCCTAGCCAATGATGTGGCACAGGTTTTCTATGTGAAGGACATGTCTACCAAGCCGAGAAAAAGAAAAGATAAGGAAGTGAATGCATCGTACGATGAGCCAAAGCGGCACATAGTTCTTTCTGGGAAGAGAAACATCGTGGGAGTGGATGACAAGACAGACATGTCAGAAGATTATGAAAAGTTTGATGAAATTGCTCCATTCACGGTGAATATTGACCCAAGCATCCAGTTAAATGATGAAGATTTTCCATGGCTACGGTGCAAAGGGACACACGCGAAGAAGAAGTTTCATATCCAATGATCTGGGATGTGATCGACTTCACTATCATCACTTTCTTCTGTGTTTCACACCAAGGAGGGAATCTCCATAATAGTTAGGGTAGCTAGTTATGTGTTTTGGCATTTGAAACGCGAAGAAATTTTATGTGCAAGCAAATTCTTTCATGCATTTACTGATTTTTTCAGCTAAATGACCCTGAAATTGAAAAGCATTTCAAATGAACTCAGAAAAGGTTGAAAGTTGGCATGGTACCATAATTTCACCCAAATAGCATGTGCAAAAAAGTAGAGAGGGTTACCGCAAAAACTGGATGCACTTCGTGTACAAAATGGACAATCTCTTTCGAAGTATCAGGGTTTCGGACAAAAACGCATCCGTTACAAAGGCATTTCATTTTTTAAATAACCTAAGCATTACCAAATTGAATATAATGATAAAACACACTAATATTAAACATAACAAAAAAGAATCACTAAAAAATCTATTTTCAAAGTTAAGTTATTCACAAACTAGTGATTCACACAAATTTCAAATAATTCAAAATTTAAACTATTCAAATTTGTAAACTACCGGTACTAACAGAAAGTTTGTAATTTGTTGTACCTAAAGCAAAAATATTCACAAAGAAACTCTAAATACAGCAAAAAACAACTCTAAAATAAATAAAACAAAAATAAATAAAGCAAAAAAAAAAGAAAAAAGCCCACCTACTGGGCCACAGTGGCCTGCATACGACTAGAAACCCAAATTCTAGTTGGGCCAGGATGCAGGCCCACTAGCCAGTAGGCCCAACAGGGCATCACAGAAGAGGTAGGCCCAGAAGGCCTGCTTAAGAGAGGAGCTCGAGACAGCAGCGACGTCGGGGCTTATAAGCAGGTGCGAGTGCCCCTCGGCTAGCGAGGTGGGACTAAACTTTTGCGCCCCTCGCCTGGCAGCGCACACTCTTTAGTACCGGGTCGTGGCTCCAACCGGTACTAAAGGGGGGGGGGGCTTTAGTACCGGTTGGTGCCACGACCCGGTACTAAAGGGGGTGCGGTTCCCGCCGCTTCGCCTGGCCAAAAAAGACCTTTAGTACCGGTTGGTGGCTCCAACCGGTACTAAAGGTGGGTTGTATATAAGTAAACACTTCAAAAAAATTGTTAGTTTCCCATCTCTTCCTGCTTCTTTCTCCTCTGCCCCATCGCCGCCGCCCCTCGTCGCCGCCCCCGTCGCCTTCGCCGTCGCCGTCCGTCGCCGTCGCTGTCCCCGTCCCCATCGTTCCCGTCGCCGCGCCGCGCCCCGCCACGTCCTCCCGTCGTCCCCGCCCGGCCCGTCCTCCCGTCGTCCCTGCCCGGCCCGTCCCCGTCGTCGCTGCCCCGTCCCCGTCCCCGTCGTCTCCGCTCCGTCTCCGTCTCCGTCCCCGTCCCCGTCGCCGCCCACCGTCGTCGCGCCTCGCCGGTGAGCTCCTGCCCCGGCCGCCAACCACACACACACACACACGCACACACACACACATTGTTATAGAATTGTTAGCAATCTTTCTGTTTTTTAGTTATAGAATTATTAGAAATGTTAGTTTTAGTTATAGAAATGTTAGTTATATAGAAATATTAGTAATGTTAGTTATGTTAGAAATGTTAGTTATATAGAAATGTTAGTTATATAGAAATGTTTTTTAGTTATAGAAATATTAGAAATGTTAGTTTTAGTTATAGAAATATTAGAAATGTTAGTTTTAGTTATAAAATTTAAAATTTGCATATATGAAATCACAATCCATCATTTAAAAAATGTTACTTTACTTTTGTGGCATATAGTATTTGTTGTCGACGATGCTCGGCCCGCATCCTCGCCGTCGACCCGTTCGCGACGACATCCTGCTTCAGAGGACCCATGTCCGGGACTGGGCTCCGCCGGGCTGGCACTGGTAGGTGCTACCTTCAGGGGCGCGGCGCTTGGTGAGGAACCCGGCCCCGGGTCCCATCATCGACCCTCATCTCCTTTGGTGGCGTTCGCGTGGGCCACTTTAGGTGCGGAGGGAACCGGCGCCGCCGGAGGTGGTACGTCGCCGTGTCAGGGAGGAGGACGAGCACGTCCATCGCTACATGGCTGCTATGGACGTCAGGTTCTCCAATACCTAACAGGTTCTTTTGGGAGATCACCCGAGCTATGATCCAGTGATGGTTCCTTCTCTTTGGGTGTCCACCGCCCGCACCTCAGGAACCGCGAGTGGCCTAGATTACTCTATACTATTCGATCTTTATTAGCTTGCTAGCTAGCTAGCTAGTGATGTATTTGATATTATATCTATTATTCGAGACGATGTATTCGAGATTATATCTATTATTGAGACGATGTATTCGAGATTATATCTATTATTCGAGATGACGTATTCGAGATTATATTCGATGATGCTTATTATGTACTATGATTGATTCAATTTTTCCTTATTAATTGATTACATCCATGTATTGTAATTTGAATATATTTCTTTTGGATTAGTTAAACAAAACCTATGGCGGACAATACCAGCAGAGAGGGAGAAGAGGCCCTGTTCAATATCATACGCAATCCTCACGGGCTAGATGATGATCAGAATGAAGAAGATTATGACGGCTCCGAATATCTAAACAACACCGGGGAGGGTGATATGATATTCGATCGCGACGACCGAATTGATGAAGTCATGAACTATGAACATGACGAAGAAAATGTTGATCTTGAAACAACAAAGACCGGCGAGGTATATATATTTATATAAGCAGGCATCTAGTGATCATCACATGTTTTAAATGACTTGAAGATATATCAATGAATCGATCTTTCTTCTTTCAGCCATCCGGATCGAGCAAATCTTCAGGCAACAGGAAACGAGGCCCGAAAAAAAGTTGAAGGAAGGTGTAAAGTACAATATCGAGTCCATCAAACCTAATGGCGAACCATTAGTGCCTAAGAAGATTGCGGACAAGTTCATTCGTCAGTGCGGAGTTCTTGTGAAGGACCAACTCCTGATCTCCCTTCAAGAATGGAGAGAGCCAGCAAAGCCACGTCCAGGAGTTACTTTTGTCGAAAACAGACAAAAACTTCTGCTTTGGGAAACGCTCATGGAATATTTCACCCTACCAGATCATTTCATAGATGCAGATGTGGAGAAAGTCAAGGACGCTGCTCTTAGAAGATGGCGGTTGCATTCAAGAACCACAAGATTCGTGAATGGGCCAAGTACGTCAAGGGAGGAAGGAAGACTCCAGTATTCGAGGGAACACTAGAGAAGAAAAGTGCTCATTGGGACGATTTCGTGAAATTCAAGGATTCGGAATTATCTAAGGAACGGTCGAGAATAAACAAGGCCAATGCCACAAAAAGAATAAGTTCCATAAGCTGGGGCCAGGTGGCTATGCGATGGGAATGCCTAAGTGGGACAAGTCTGAGAAAGAGATGCTGGATGCAGGTGTCACTCCAGAAACATTGAGCTGGCCCCCCAGGTGCAGGACTTGGTTCTATGCGCATGGGGGGGGGGAGTTGGACCCGAAGACAGGCAAAGTTTCGAAGAAGGCATGTCTGGACGGAGCCGAAGATAAGCTACTTGTTGCAATAGAAGAGGCTCGATCGGGGGTATTCGAGCCCAACAGAGAGAACGATGAGCTTACGCGTGCCCTGGGAAATCTTGAACACCTGGGAAGAACACGAGGCATGGGCGCCATGCCGTGGTATGAGGGGTTTTCGGACTGGAACGCCGACTACAGAACCCGTGCGAGAAAGAAGATTGTGGAGGAGAAGAAGAGGAAGATGGAGGAGGAGCAGAGGAAGCTAGACTATGAATGCCCTCAAGGCCTAGAATCAGCGCACACGGACTTGGCAGTCAAATTCCAGCGGCAGCAGGAGCAGATCGACTCACTTAGCCAGCAAAGGGGGTCTCAGCAGCTAGCGGATGATCCACCATTGGATAGCACCGTCCCATCCATGCCGAGAAGCAGCGTGGGTTCCGCCCCGGGCGACGCATTGCTGGATAGCTACCCAGTGGATGGCATCATGGAGAACACTAACTGCGAGCTACACTTCAAAATGAAGAACATATCCATGAAGGTGGCGGACGCCCTTGCTTTTACAAATCCCCCCGAGGCAACCTTCCATTGCAACCCGATTCTAGCGGGCTATGCTCGTGTCTTGGTTGATGAGGTGGTGGACCAATATTCGGGGCTAGAGCTTGACATTGCAGGAGGTGACGATGAGCACACACTGGGAGAGGCCAACCATCGTATCATCCTATGGAGAAAGGATTGCATCATCTTTCGAAGGCCACCAACATCGCGTCATCCGACTCCTCATCGAAGTCCGCCACGGAGTCAGCAGACTCCCGCTCCTCCAAGTCCACCAACGCGTCAGGCCACTCCTCCTCCAAGTCCGGCACAGCTCAGGCCACTCCTCCTCCTCCAAGTCCGGCAAAGCGTCAGGCCACTCCTCCTCCAAGTCCGGCACAGCTTCAGGCCACTCCTCCTCCTCCAACTCAGCCACATCAGCCGTCTTCGCCGCCTCAGCAATCACGGAAGAGAGCCGCCTCAGCTATGGTGCATAGCGGTACAAGTCGAGGTAGTACTGGAAGTACAGGCGAAGGCAAGCGATTTCAATATGGTCCAAGCCTCGCGCCTCTTCCGCAGAGGCCTTATGACAAGTCTGAGAAGGAAAACGTAGCCATATCGAAGGCCGAGGTGGAAGCCCATTTTGCACCGAAACTGCCATCGCCGCCAAGGGAGAAAGTGCCTGTGGAAAAGATTGACCACTTCATTCGTATGGCTAGAGCACCAGCTCCCAAGCCTGTTGACACAGACTATGAGCGCCACATCAAGAAGTTAAATCGAGCACGTCTACAGAAAGAGGCGAGCTCGAGCTCGAGCAAATCAGCTAACAAAAGGAGCGGTAAAACCGTTCCCCAGCTGGGAGAACAGGCGGCGCAATCAATCCCCCTACTTGTTGTGCCAACAACACATGAGAGTAGGCGCGCCCAATATTATTGTGGGCAAACCGTTAACATTCCTCGGGTGGGTGATGTGGTAATAACCGAGGAGCATATTGCGTAGGCTGAAACGATCGGGATCACTGTTGGACAACTCCTCAATATCGAGCCCATGTCTCCAACTAGAGAGGAGGAAATAAAACGGAAATATGTCCGGGGCCAACCTTTGGTCGAGCCAGACGAGGTCAAGAACCTCCCAATGAGAATGTATGAATTGCATTGATGGTACATGGACATTACCAAGATCTCTAATCGAGAGTCCCTCATGGTGAATGTCAAGGAGGAGAATTACTACCATGAGAAAGCTCTGGCCATTGAGTATTCAGAACTGTTTCAATTATACAATCAAGACGCACTCGACAAATCTATCGTCAGTTGCTATTGTCTGTAAGTGATTTCTTTCTGTAATTTAAGTCTCAAGCTAGCTGTAGTGATCATTTTGATCAATCATTACCTGTAATTATCCTCACTATATTCTTTTCTGTGGTATTATGCAGGATGAAGATTTATGAAATGAAAAAAGGTGGACGCTATGGCATTGGGTTCGTTGACCCAAATACCATTAATGAATACACATGGAAATTAGATCCATATTACGAAAAAAGTGTAGAGGAAAGCATGCTAGAGTTCTTCAAGCGCCTCAAATACAATGAAGATATACTACTTCCTTACAACTTCAAGTGAGTCACACTGTCTTGTACTACAAATTCTGTTTTTGCCTACTAGCTAGCTACATGTTTTTGCTTACATATGCCCACTTAATTAAGACATGCAAACATGTGTGCATGCAAATTTCACTGGATCTTGTTAATCATTAAAGTTGATGAAGGAACAGTTGAAGTACTAGACTCCCTACTTAAGAAAGCAAGTGACTACACCATCGTGAAGGGGATAGTCAACAGGTAATTTCAATCATTATTAACTATATCTCGCCCTACTTAATTAGTTCTTCATTTCCTGATAACAACTATTTAATAACCGATTTATTCATTTTCTTTGTCGGCGGGCAGGGCTTGGGCAAAGTTCATCAGGGCCACTCTAGGCCCATGGAAACAAGATCTGAAATGGTATCGACCCCAGGTAAGTAATTTAGTAGTACTAGCTAGCTGCCATCTCTTTAATTATCATGCTTGATTAATTATTATCTGATCAAATTCCATTCTCATAAAGGCCCTGAAGCAGGCGCCGGGGAATAATCTGTGTGCATACTACGTTTGCGAGAACATTCGCATGATGGCGTCCAAAAGGAGCAAATCTCAAAGACAGGAGTGGGTACGTTTTTCAGAACACTATTCACAATTTTTACACCATTATCGATATCTAGTCACACAACTAATACACATGCATATTGATCTCCTTCTTAACAGTTCAAAGAGGTGCGGGAGCAGCTCCTACCAACGGAGCGCATACAAGCAATTCAAGAGGAAATAGCGGGATTTTTGCTCGACCAGGTCATAGATCCCAAAGGAGAATACTATTACCCGCTACCACCCCCATGAACCACTTCCAATTGTATCGTGCTTCGAAGGCACCAATTAGGCTAATGCCACTGGCTCCGAAGGCACCAATTAGGAGAAATTGTATATATATATGCATGTGTGTATATATGTGTGAATTAATTAATGGTGGTTGTGAGACATTCGATGATATATATGATCGGTTCTAAAGGGGGGGGCTTTAGTGCCTACACTTCAGCGCCGGTTACCAAACCGGCACTAAAGGGCCTTACGAACCGGTGCTATTGCCCGGTTCTGCACTAGTGGTCCATGACTCACGCTCATGTATTGCGTGAAGATTGAAAAAGTTTGAGAACGTCAAAAGTTTGAAACAATTTCTTGGCTTATCATCAGGGTTGTGCAAGATTTAAATATTTTGTGTGATGAAGATAGAGCATAGCCAGACTATATGATTTTGTAGGGATAACTTTCTTTGGCCATGTTATTTTGAGAAGACATGATTACTTTGTTAGTATGCTTGAAGTATTATTATTTTATGTCAATATTAAACTTTTGTCTTGATTCTTTCGGATCTGAACATTCATGCCACCATAAAGAAAATTACATTGAAAATTATGTTAGGTAGCATTCCACATCAAAAATTCTGTTTTTTCTCATTTACCTACTCGAGGACGAGCATGAATTAAGCTTGGGGATGCTGATACGTCCCCAACGTATCTATAATTTTTGATTGTTCCATGCTATTATATTATCTATTTTGGATGTTTAATGGGCTTTAATATGCACTTTTATATTATTTTTGGGACTAACCTATTAGCCAGAGGCCCAATGCTAGTTGCTGTTTTTTCCTATTTCAGTGTTTCGCAGAAAAGGAATATCAAATGGAATGAAACCTTCGCGAGGATCTTTTTTGGAACAAACGCAATCCAGGAGACTTGGAGTGGAGGTCAAGGAAGCAACCAAGAGGCCATGAGGTAGGGCGGCGTGCCCAGGGGGGCCAGGCGCTCCCCCACCCTGGTGGGACCCTCATAGCTCCACCAACCTACTCCCTTCACCTATATATACCCATATACCCTGAAAACATCCAGGAGCACCACAAAACCCTATTTCCACCACCGCAACCTTTTGTACCCGTGAGATCCCATCTTGGGGCCTTTTCCGGCGCTCCGCCGGAGGGGGATTCGATCACGGAGGGCTTCTACATCAACACCATAGCCTCTCCGATGATGTGTGAGTAGTTTCCCACAGACCTTCGGGTCCATAGTTATTAGCTAGATGGCTTCTTCTCTCTCTTTGGATCTCAATACAAAGTTCTCCTCGATTCTCTTGGAGATCTATTCGATGTCATTCTTTTTGCGGTGTGTTTGTCGAGATTCGATGAATTGTGGATTTATGACCAAGATTATCTATGAACAATATTTGGTTCTTCTCTGAATTCTTATATGCATGATTTAAATATCTTTGCAAGTCTCTTCGAATTATCAGTTTGGTTTGGCCTACTAGATTGATCGTTCTTGCAATGGAAGAAGTGTTTAGCTTTGGGTTCAATCTTGCGGTGTCCTTTCCCAGTGACAGCAGGGGCAGCAAGGCATGTATTGTATTGTTGCCATCGAGGATAAAGAGATGGGGTTTATATCATATTGCTTGAGTTTATCCCTCTACATCATGTCATCTTGCCTAATGTGTTACTCTGTTCTTATGAACTTAATACTCTAGATGCATGCTGGATAGCGGTCGATGTGTGGAGTAATAGTAGTAAATGCAGAATCGTTTCGGTCTACTTGTCACGGACGTGATGCCTATATACATGATCATGCCTAGATATTCTCATAACTATTCACTTTTCTATCAATTGATCGCAGTAATTTGTTCACCCACCGTAGATTATGCTATCTTGAGAGAAGCCACTAGTGAAACCTATGGCCCCCGGGTCTATTCTCCATTATATTATTTTCCTGTCAACTAGCTATTTCTATCGCAATTTATTTTGCAATCTTTAATTTTCAATCTATACAACAAAAGTACCAAAAATATTTATCTTATTATCTTTATCAGATCTCACTTTTGCAAGTGGCCGTGAAGGGACTGACAACCCCTTTATCGCGTTGATTGCAAGGTTCTTGATTGTTTGTGCAGGTACGAGGGACTTGTGTGTAGTCTCCTACTGGATTGATACCTTGGTTCTCAAAAACCGAGGGAAATACTTAAGCTACTTTGCCGCATCACCCTTTCCTCTTCGAGGGAAAACCAACGCATTCTCAAGAGGTACCAATTCCTACATATTCAACAAAGACAATGTCAAGGATTCAGTCAATACCGTATGCAATTCCCTTTACCAGGCGATATGTTACTTTTCCGACATTCGATCGTTGGTATCTCCATAGTCGACTAAACTCATTCCATAATACAAGATCTCGTGACTAAACTCATTAGTCACCTGAAGCTTCTTATGATGTTGTATTATCGAGAGGGCCCAGAGATATCTCTCCGTCACATGGAGCGATAAATCCCAGTCTCGATCCATGAAACGCAACAGAAGCCTTTGGGGATACCTGTAGATCACCTTTATGATCACCAAGTTATGACATGACATTTGATAGCACACAAGGCATCCCTCCGGTATCCGGAAGTGGCATGATCTCAAGGTCGAAGGAATAGATACTTGACATGAAGAAAGCTATAGCAAATAACTTAAACGATCTGATGCTAAGCTTACGGTTGGGTTTTTCCATAACATCATTATCCTAATGATGTGATCCCATTATCAAATGACAACTCATGTCCATGGTTAGGAAACCTTAACCATCTTTGATCAACGAGCTAGTCTAGTAGAGGTTTACTAGGGAAACTGTGTAGTTTATGTATTCACACATGTATTTAAGTTTCCGATCAATACAATTCTAGCATGAATAATAAAAATTTATCATGAACGGGAAATATGATGATAACTATTTTATCATTGCCTCTTGGGCATATTTCCTACAAGAAGCTCGCATTACCTACAAGGGGGAGGGAAAAAAGCACGGCAAGGGATAGAGAATATTTTATCGAAAAAGGGAGAGAGAATCACTAGTAGAAAAAGGGCCTAATGTTCAAATCATTAGTCCCGGTTTGTATTTGAGCCGACACTAATGTGACCATTAGTGCCGGTTCCAACGGCTAGGCGGGCCACTCTCATTAGTACCGGTTCATTGCGAACCTTTAGCATCGCTTCGTGTCATGAATCAGTGCTTAAGAGAGTGGTGGCAGGATGTTGTCAGACTGGGGCCCCTCCAACACCTTTAGTATTGGTTCGTGCCATGAAATGGTAGTAAAGGTCGTCCTATATAAACCCTTCGTCCAACCGTGATCGAGCTCGCTCTGTTTTCCCCCTTTCCCCTTTCCTATCTGTTCTTTCCCTCCTCCTCGAGCTCATCACACATTTTGCCCAAAATTTGTCAAGATTTGAAGGCCCCCATCCATTCAAGTGATCAGAGAGGTAAGAAACTTTGTCCTTTCATCTCTCATTGCTAGACTAGCTCTTGCAATGCTTTATATAGTGATTAATTTGTGGGTTTTAGCAATTTGGGAGGAATTATATGTGGTAGTTTATTTGATTAATATGCAATTTGAGCTCAAAATAACTCTTAGTTTGCATATGTAGGTGTGGTTTACTTAGTGCCTTCCCGTCTCCGTCCTAACCACCGTCGATCGTCCGCACCGTCCCGTAGCCGGCACCACGTCCTTATGGTGAGCCTCTTGTTCTTATATTTTTTTATAAAAAAATCATGTTTGTGTGATTTAGATATATAGTTACTTGTATAATTATCTTACCCGTACGTTGTTTGTTATTCATAGTACCATGGTTTTGATATTCGTCCCCATCGGCCCTCGTCCAGGTTATGATTCGGATGCGGTATATTTTCTTTTATAACTATTTGTTGCATTTCATATTTACGACAAATTATGCCCATCAAGTTGACATAGATATTTTTATCTAGGAGGTATGTGAACCGGAAATTCCAACTGACCCTATTGTCGAGAGGTTAAATTTAGTTGAAAGGGAAAACGAGTGTTTGAAAGAAAATTTGAAAATAATCGAGGGGGAGAAGATGGAATTGGAGTTGCATGTTGCCGATGTCGTCGATGATCACACGATCAAGATGGAGAAAATGCGCTTGAAGATTAGAAAGATTAGAAAATATGCCATTGATAGTGAGGCTTGGTATCATTATGTTGTTGGATCAATTGTTACCTTAGTTTGCGATCTTGATCGCATTTGTTGTTGCATTTAAATGCTTTAGCTAGAGAGTTATTTATATGTTTGTTTTATGAGAATAAGTGTTGTATGAACTTTATGTATGAACTTGTATTAATTTGGTCTATTCGGTGATGTGTAATGAAGATGAGCCGGCAATGGATGTACGATGACCAATGCTCTCCCCAGTTCGTTGAGGGCGTGCATACTTTTCTGATTGCGGCTCAGGCAAACAAGCAGGTGGATGGTTTTATGCCGCGTCCATGTGCTGGCTTCAAGAATGATCACAATTACTCTAACTCAAGAACCATTCACATCCACCTGTTTGAGTCTGGTTTCATGCCCCACTATAATGTTTGGACCAAGCACGGAGAAAGAGAGGTTACAATGGAAGAAAATGAAGAAGAAGAGGATGATGATAGCTATCCTGGCCATGGGTTCCCTGAATATGATGATACAACAATGGGGGAAGAAGCTGAGCCGGCAATGCAGGAAGAAGCTGAGCCGACAATGCGGGAAGAAGTTGAAGAAGAGGCATCAGATGAGCCAACTGATGATCTAGGTCGGTGTCGGTGTCAAAACCAGGGGATCTCCGGTAGGGGGTCCCGAACTGCGCGTCTAAGGCAGATGGTAACATGAGGCAGGGGACACAGTGTTTTACCCAGGTTCGGGCCCTCTTGATGGAGGTAAAACCCTACGTCTTGCTTGATTATTCTTGATAATATGAGTAGTACAAGAGTTGATCTACCACGAGATCAGAGAGGCTAAACCCTAGAAGCTAGCCTATGGTATGATTGTACGTTGTCCTATGGACTAAAGTCCTCCGGTTTATGTAGACACCGGAGGAGGCTAGGGTTACACAAGGTCGGTTACAAAGGAGGTGATATCCATATCCATATTTCCTAGCTTGCCTTGCACGCCAAGTAGAGTCCCATCCGGACACGGGACGAAGTCTTCAATCTCGTATCTTCATAGTCCAACAGTCCGACCAAAGGATATAGTCTGGCTATCCAGAGACCCCCTAATCTAGGACTCCGTCAATAGCCCTTGAACCAGGCTTCAATGATGGTGAGTCCGACGCACAGTGTTGTCTTCGGCATTGCAAGGCGGGTTCCTCCTCCGAATACACCACGGAAGAGTTTGAATACAAGGATAGTGTCCGACCCTGCAAAATAAGTTCCACCGTAGAGAGAATAATATTTCCACAAATCTAATCTGCTGACACGTTTCGGCAGCATGACATCACGCCACGGTCCGGTAATTATTTGAACCATTTTTTCTTTAACCAGCCCTGCACATAACGCGAGGCGGTTTCTTGACACGTCTTGTCAAAGTAGAGATCGTGTTCCCCTTATCACAGGATTGTCATCAATACAAACGTGGGCAACCCAACCGCGCCATCAATTACGGCGCTTGGGGGATAAGCGAGTTTTACCAGGCTTGTGGGGGCGCATAGTTTTGTCCGCCCTTATAAAGGGATAAGGTCTCACCTTTTTCTACCCATGCCTTCTTCCTCTTTGCTCACCCATTCTCACGCACTCGAGCTCCAGCGCCCAAGTCCACATACTTCTCCTCTACTCTCTCCAAACATGTCCGGAGTGGGAGGCAAGTGGATGGCGTCCTCTGTCATGGAGGGACACATCAAAAAGCTACGAGGAGCCGGATACTTAGCCGCAGATATCGCGCATCGGCTGCCAGTCGTGAGGCAGATCGTCCCTACCCCGGAACCTCACGAAAGGGTGGTTTTCCTCCCCAACTTCGTCCGTGGACTGGGGTTTCCCCTCCATCCATTCATCCGCGGCCTCATGTTCTATTATGGGCTGGACTTTCATGATCTGGCCCCGAATTTCATCCTCAACATCTCGGCGTTCATCGTCGTGTGCGAGGCTTTCCTCCGCATCCGGCCCCACTTTGGCCTATGGCTGAAGACCTTCAATATCAAGCCGAAGGTAGTAGGCGGCCAACAAGAGGAATGCGGCGGAGCCATGGTGGGCAAAATGCCCAACATTACGTGGCTCGAGGGCTCCTTCGTGGAGACCATAAAGGGGTGGCAATCAGGGTGGTTCTACATCACCGAGCCACGCGATACCAACTAGGTGGCGGCCCCCGAGTTTTGATCCGGAATCCCCACGCGGCTCACTTCCTGGAAGGAGAAGGGCCTGTCCTGCAGTTCATCGGTGGAGCTGGACGGACTCCAGAAGTGTATCCGGAACATGATAAGCAAGAAAATTAAGCTTGTTAACATAGTCCAGGTCATGCTCTTCCGCCGGATCCTCCCGTGTCAACAACGGGATTTCAACTTATGGGAGTTCGACCCGGCCCAGGACCAGACTCTACGCAAGCTCTTCGACACGACGCATAAGGACGTCTGGAAGGTACTGTTCAAGGGCGTCAAGGCCCCCCTTCTCTTACCGAGGACCATGGGCTAAGCGTGAAGCACCCTGCGAATCCGGTAAGTTCTGTACATCTAGTAGGGTATTTATTTCCCATAGCTTAACCATGTGTGGGGTCTGATCTCCCATGCCTTCGACAGGACTGGTTGGAGACATCGGAGCAGATTAACTGTCCGCCCCCCCTGCCCGAAGACCCTGCAGACGCTCTCCTGACGAAGATGCGGACTCCGGCTCCTTATGAGGTGCCGGAGAAGACCAAGAAGAAGGCCAAGGGAACCCGAAAGAGTTCCCGGCGCCAGGTGGTATCAGACTCATCGTTTGATAACTCCGAGGCACACTCCTCCCGTGAAAACAAGGAGGAGGATGATGAAGATTCTCCCCCTCCAGCCGGGGGAGACAAGAAGAGGAAGGCCGCCCCAACCGGGGAAGCCGAAGGGTCCAAGAAGGGAAGGACTCTCCTTCCGGACTGTTCCACCACCGCCATCGACGGAGAAGACGAGTGGCTGCTCAGGGCCAAGCCCCTGTTGAAGTCGTAAGTATTCGGATACCAGAGTAACTCATAGCATACTTTTGTTGCACTGCTTCTTCTAACGTCGAATATGATTATACAGTCCGCCCCAAGCCCGTATCGACGTATCATCGTCGGACGGTTCCTTAGACTTGTCGGACATGAATAGTGATACACTTCCAACCGCCTCCTCTCCTTGCCCTACGGACAATGCCGAGGTATTGTCTCAAGGGGCACCGAGCCGGGGGGAGACAGTCCTGGAGGCGCCTCAAGGCGACCTTCCAAACTCCAGGAGCAAGGCTCCAAGTTCGGCCCTCAATCGAACACCGCGCCGGAACCTCCAGTGGTTCCGAACTCGGGCAGGCGGCCCTCTTCCAAGAGGGGCAAGCCGTTCGTGCCGGTGACCTCTGTCTATCCAGAGGCACCGGACGAACTGCTGGGAGCGCTTCGTGGCGCTTCCGTCGACGAAGAGCACCGCACTATTATGAGTGCGGTGATCAAGAAGGTTCAGTCCGCCAAGAGCGGACTGACTTAAGCCTGTGCCAGCCTTCTAACAGGCTTTGAGGTAAGTATTTAAAATATGGGGAAAATATTACCGCATAGACAGTAGCCCCTGATGCTCTGTTTGGTGTTCACAAAGAAAAGCCGAATAGAGGATCAAATAATATCTGCATGAGTCTAATATAAGTATGTCTGTATGCGTATGCAGGCTTCGCTACTGACCTCTGCCGCATTGACTGTGGAGGTCGCCGCACTGAAGCAGAACCTCGAGTGGTCCGAGAAAGAGCTCGGTCTTGCCAAGAGGCAACTCGAGGAGAACTAAGGTAAGAAATGCCTTGTATATATATATATGACAACACTATTCTAATCCCAGGATTAGAATAGTTATTTGGATCACGTTAGACCCTATATAGAAGGCACGTGGTGTTCCTGAGATCCCCGATGAGTGAAAAAAAAGAAAAACCGCCCCACCCCACCCCGCCCCTAACCTAACCTCCCCCGATCCCATCTGGCCTCCACCAAACTGCATCGCGCCACTACCACCTCCCACCCAGCCCTGCGCCGCCGCCGGGCCCCGGCCACCTCCCACGCCGTCGCCTGGCCCCGGCCACCTACAACGCCGCGCCCACCCACCACCAGGAACCCCCA
>NC_041392.1:713507842-713549250 GCF_002162155.2 Triticum dicoccoides
CCGTCGCCCCCGCCAGGAAGCCGAATCGGTGTAGTGGCCACCACATCCACCCGCCGGTGCAGCCACCGGCCCCGGCCACGCGCACCACCGCGCCCCGGCTCCACCGGCCCTACTGACTCCCGGATCCACTAGCACCGGCACCGTCGCCCCAACCTCAATCTTCCACTGTCGCCGGCCTCCTTCCCGGACCACCTCGCCGCCACGCGCCGCCGACTCAGATCATCGCAGGCCTTCCTCCCCTGCTTCCACCATGGAGGTGGCCTCCGTTTGCCGTCAACCGCCACCACGACCTGCCCTAGGGCGCCCCCGCGACCTTCCTATGGCGCCCCCGCGACCTTCCCATGGCGCTCCCGCGACCTGCCCATGTCTCCAGGTGCCTCAACACCTTCGCAGCGCCTCACTCCCGCGGCATGTCTCCAGGTGCAGCAAACATCAGCATTCCTTCTCATCACTGTTTTCTTTTCTGAATTTTGTCTAGTACGGTCACTCACAGAGGAAGATAAGCACCTCTGAATCTGAAGTTTACATGAAAACTAAACTTCTACCTCTTTGCGGTTGTCGGAGTCCTTAATCACTTGCACTACTTGCTTTTAGCATCTTGTCGATGGATACAAGGCGCTGTGTGGTGTGCGATCTCATTTTTGGATGGAGCGCCGTCACGACCACCATCTGCCTTGAGCTCCGCATCCCGTCCGCCGCCGCGTCTGCCTTGCGTCCTCACGACCTCCGCCGCCAGTCCACCAACGCCCTCCGAGTGCGCCCTGAGCAAGACGTAGGGTGCGTGCTGAATGCGTTTGTTCATGCACTGGTGTGTGTGTGTGCGTCCTGGCATTTTTGTGAGCGCTGGGTGTGTTGCTTGCGTGCTGTGGTGTATGATGTGTAGATTTTTTTGAAGTTTATGTTGTGAACCCAACTAAGTTTGAACACAAATGATCAGATCGCTACTGCTTCGTATTTGCTCCTGTAGCAAAAATCTCGCTTCCCTGCTGCTGTTATGACCATGTATTGTTTCAAAATGACTTTTTGTCTGAAGTTCAGTAGTATCTATTGGTGCAAAAAAGTTGCTTCAGTTTCATGGGTCCTTCAAAAAATGAATGGGAAAAAGGAGTTTTCTTCTCCAAAATGCATCCCCGCTCTGAAGTGCTAATTCTTCTTGTGTGCTTCTATCGAGGCTTGTGTTTCATGGAGAGAGAGACATAGAAATTGTGGAAATCGTTAATGTGTCATTTCTGTCTATGTACTTTCGAGACATTTGGTGTGAGAAAAAAAAGTTAACGACACATTCTTTTGAGAGATACAGAGTGCTTTGGGATCCAATGTTTTCTACACAAAATTATGCATTTGTGTCTTGCCAATGTAGCTGGCGACACATAGTTTGTACAATGAAAATATTAGTTTCATGTGAGAAGTTCAAATATAAAATAAGGACAAGTTCACATATAGTAAAATTAGTGCAAATAAAAAAAAGTAGTGAGCCATGTGGTGTTGATATTTTTTAAACAAAAATTAAAATAAGAAAGGTGTTTGATGTTGTAACAAAGATATATTTTTCCAAATTCTAAAAACCCCAAGAAGGTCAAAATGAAATAACGGAATAGTTCAATTTTTTAACAAAAGAAAACAAAATTTCCTCGTTTCTAAAAAAACCTAGGAGTCAAATTTAAATGATGGAGCAGCTCAAATGTTATTAAAAAACTATGATTTCCATTGTTACCAATGAATAAACCAAAAAGTTCAACTTGAATAAATAGAGCACTTCAAAAAATATAGAGAAATGGATTTTACTCATTTCTACAAAAAAACCTAGAAGTTCAAATTATAATAAGAAGAAGTTCAATATTTATTAGAAAATCAAGATATATATATTAAACAAATATTGTAGTTTAATTTTTTGAACCAAATTTTCTTGTTTCTAAAAAAACCTAGAAGTAAAAAAGGTAGATCAGTTCACTGTCTATAAAAGACTCAGATATTTTCACATAACCGAGAGAAGTGCGGTTTGATAACTACCATAAGTTCACATACTACACGGTGTGCATTGGTATGCAAAAAAAATAATCAAAAAGCAAAGGGCCGAAAGTTTTGTTACTAAGTGCTCGGCCCGAGAAAGTTCAAAAATTCTTGTGAGAGAGGTTAAACAAAAAAAGTGACAGAAGTTCAAGGTGAAAAGAACGAGAAGTTCAATACTGCAAGGAATGCATTTCAGATAGTAATATAAGAAATATAAAAGAAAAAGGTTAAAAATGGTTTGTTGCAAGAAGTTCAAATGCTCCTCCTAATGAAGTTCAAGATCTCTAGCGCGAGACGTCCGACCTTCAATTATGTATAAAAAACAGAAAAAAACGATGTTGTTTTTGCCATTTTTAAAACTGCTCTCAAATGATAAAAATTTGTAACGTGTGTCTACATGAAAGAGATGCTCCTATTCATAAGCTTTCCAATGGTATATTATATGCTATATTTCGATGAATGGTTTAAAAGTTTTATGTATACCGTTAAAAACACATTTTTACGCATTAAAAAAATATATTTTGAAAGGTCGCGAGTATGAAAAATTGAACAACACGAAAAAGTTGTGTGTTTGCAAAAGCTTTCCATCGGTATATCATTTGCTCAATTCCGGTAAGTAATTTGGAAGTTACATGCAAAAAACATCACGTCAGAAACAGAGTGAAGTTCAAACAAACGTGCCCGAGAAGTTCAACTACTTCACACAGTGCGTTTCCATTCATGATGAAGGCAAAAATTATGATCTTGTCATTTTCTAAATTACTTCAAAATGGCAGGAATTTCATTTGTGTAAGTTCAAGTCCTCGTCGAAGAAATTTAAAAAAATTATTGTGAGAGAGGTTTGTATAAAAGGAATATCATTTATGTAACACAGATGAATGGATGAGAAAATTACAAACGAAAATACGCCATAGAAGTTCAACGTGAAAACAACAGGAAGTTTAACTACTGCACTGAATGAATTTCAGATGAATAACTTTAAAAATCATCGCGAGTACGAAAAAACGATCAACACGGGAAACTTGCGTGCTTACAACAGCTTTCCATCGGTATATCACCTACTCAATTTCGGTGAATGGATGGAGAGTTACGAGAAGTGGATGGAGACCTGCGAGCAAAAAAATCACGTGAAAAATAGAGTGAAGTTCAGGTACACGCGCCGAGAAGTTCAGGTTCTTCACGCGGTGCATTTTGGAATAATCTGTTTCGCGATAGAGGCAGAACGAATGATCCTGCCGTTTTCGAAATTACTTGAAAACGGCTAAGAATCAGAGAAAACAATCAACATGAAAAAGTTTCGCATTTTGTGTAGCTTTTCAATGGGATATTATTTGCGCCTTTCCGTTAAAGTTTGTAGAAATTACAGCGAAAATACATTTTTCTCCATTTTCGAAACTGACTGAAAATCGTAAAGAATTGAGAGAAACAATACATACCAAAAAGTTTCGCATTTGTTCAAGCTTTCCAATGCCATATCATTTGCTGCATTCGGACGCATGGTTAAAAAATTAGCTTGAAAATACGAACTCGGTAGGACTTGGACCATTTTCTAAATTACTCTTAAACCATTCAAAATTAGAAAAAAACTTTAAAGATGAAAAAGTAGCACATTTTCATAAGATTTCCAACGCTGTATCATATGCCTCCATTGGATTAGCCGTTTAGAAATGACATCGAAAAAACGAACTCAACTGTTCGGTTTACGAAATTTTACGTTTTTTCAAATTACTATTTAACCATAGGGAATTAGAGAAAACTTTCAACATGTGGAAGGAGCAGTTTTGCAGCAGCTTTCCAACGCCATATTATATGACTCATTCCGATAAACGGTTTAGAAATGCGATCGAAAATACGATTCACGTTTTTTGTGCAAAGAAAAAACGGTTTTCAAAACTGCTCTTAAACCGCTTATATTTTGCCAAAACATTAAGTTGGATCATGATATTGGGGTCCATAGCTTTCCAACGGTATATCGCAAGCCCCATTTGAGTAATGTTGGCGGAAGTTCAACCTAGTTCACAGGGAAGTTCAACGTACTACTAGCGGGGCAGGTCAGGTTGTGATCAGAATAACTATTCTGATCCCGTGATCAGAATAGTGTTTATGTATATATATATATATATATATATATATATATATATATATATATATATATATATATATATAAAAGATGTAGTTGCAAAATGGTAGGAACATCAGGGATGTGCCAGGGGCCACGACCAAAGTGGCGACCCTGAAGCAAGCGTTGTCCGAGGCCGAAAACAAAGCGGCCAAGGAGCGCACCGAGCGGGAAAAACAAGAGGCACGGGTGGGCGAGGTGCAGCAAGAGCTCCAGGCTCTTGTGAAGAAGCACGAGGCTTTGGAGCTTGATTCAAAGACGCGAGACGCCGAGCTTGCCGCGGCCCTCGAGAGCACAAAGCATGCCAAGGCTGAAGCCCAAAAGGCCCTCTAGGAGATTGAGGCGATGAGGAAGATAGCGGCGGGTAAGGCATTCAATATGCAAAGCAAGCATGTGAAAGTAAATTACTTGTTACTTACCCGAGTCCGGAGCTCTCCAGGAGCATTCGCAGATTGGCCCCGCAGCGTGTCGGATGCCGTGAAATATTACCAGGCCGAGGAGGGAATCTCGACGGAGAAGTTGTTCTGCTCTCAGTATACTGGGACCGAACACCCGATGCCTATGAGCGACCAGCTAAAGCAACTGGTCGAGCTGCACAAGGCGGCCGAACAGGCCATGAGGGGCCTTATAGTCCGGATGTGGCCTGGCGATTCCCTTCCCAATAGCTACTTCAGCCTGGTGAGGCGGCTTGTGGAAGGCTGGAAGTCATAAAGTGGTCCGTCTGCATCGAGGGTGCACGCCGGGCTTTTTCCCGTGCGAAGGTGCACTGGGCCAAGATGGATGCCGAGAAGCTGGTGAAGGAGGGGCCGCCGCAGGGCAAGGAGCATCGCCACCCCGAAATGTATTATGAGGGTGTTCTGAAGGGTGCCCGTCTTGTGGCGGACGAGTGTGCGAAGTATGTAATTTTTGAATGAACTTGCTCGTGTGATCCTGTACTATGAAAACTTGTTCATATGCGCTATGCAACGCTTGTTTGAAATTAAAATATTACCTTCTGTGCGGCTGTTTATCAAATCTGAGAGATGGCCAGTCGTCGGCTTCTGCCCCCATGCCACGAGTGCTGGGGTGTTCGGGATAAACTTGATCACTCTTTTTCCGATTGTTGGGTCCTTCGAGGGAGGAGCTCAGCACAACGAACAAGGCAATCGGACTATAATGCTTTATCACTCTCACTTAGCCATAGAAGTCTACAATTTTTAATTTTGGCGAAGCCCCTAGTATTCGGAAGGCCGAATTTGGGGCGCTATACACGCCTTAAGACGGACAAAGCCGACTCCTCGCTCTAAGCGGCATAAGTCTTTAAGGACTCGAGACCTCTCGAACAGCGACCAGCTCTCGCCTTATCATGACAGTCAGTTTTAGCTTTGTCTACTGAGGTGCTTAGCCCAGATGAACCGGGCACAATCGCAGTAGTTCTCCCAGTGCTACCTTAGCCGATATAGCGGAACATAAGGTACCAAAACATGGGAGCCGGGCAAACCCAACTATTGACCCAAGACATGATTCGGAGCTGATGCATATAATGCTATAAGTTCGGGGTGCCGCACTATCGAAAGTGTTCGGACTTCTCACGCCGTATTATGGGGTATGCTTAAGCCCCTGGCGTATTGGCCGTACCAGAGTGTACGGTTGCTGAATGTCATGAATGAACATATATATATATATATATATATATATATATATATATATAAGAATGTGATAATAGTCTAGTGCTATGCATTGTTTATTCAAAAAGGTGCATCGAAGCAGAATGATACAAGTAGTGCGATAAGCAAAAAGTAGGACTATTTGACATGTCCCCTCCAAGGGCAAGCTGAGGAATGGTATTTAAAGCAGGTATTTCACTCGTTATCAGAGACCACCTAAGAATTCCTTGATGTGACGTAGCTTTCTGCCTCCTTGGTTGTTGTATCGTGTGTTCGGCAATCATACTGAAAGAAAAAAATAACAAAGCGGGAAGCCCCTAGTGTAGTTGAGCCGCGTCTTGGGGCGTGCCGTAGTCGTCCCCCTCCCCACCTGTGCCCATGGTATTTTCAATGCATAATTATGTACGCATGGCACGGATTTCACCGTTTGGCTGGGACTGGGGTAGGGGCCAAATTTCTATGTGAGCTCGGAACGTGCCAGGCGGTCTTGTTGCCGATTACTCCGGGCGCGCTTGAAGGTGTCCGGGTTTTAATCGCTGAACTGGTGGATTGCCTTAAAAGGCTGCTTTGCGCTTCTGCTGCGAGGGCCGCAGTGTGCTCCTCCGTGCGAAGAGAGCGCTCTATGTTTCCATTGACTGTGATGACACCCCGAGGCCCTGGCATCTTGAGCTTGAGATATGCATAGTGCGGTACCGCGTTGAATCTCGCGAATGCGGTTCGCCCGAGCAGTGCATGATAGCCACTGCGGAACGGGACTATATCGAAGATTAACTCTTCGCTCTGGAAGTTATCCAGGGATCCGAAGACCACTTCCAGTGTGACTGAGCCTATGCAATGGGCCTCTACACGTGGTATGACGCCTTTGAAGGTCGTTTTTGTGGGTTTGATCCTTGAAGGGTCTATACCCATTTTGCGCACTGTGTCCTGATAAAGTAGGTTCAGGCTGCTGCCGCCGTCCATAAGGACTCGAGTGAGGTGAAATCCGTTGATGATTGGGTCTAGGACCAGTGCGGCGAATCCGCCATGACGGATACTAGTGGGATGGTCCCTGCGATCGAAGGTGATCGGACAGGAGGACCATGGGTTGAACTTTGGGGCGACTGGCTCCAAAGCATATACATCCCTTAACGCACGCTTCCGCTCCCTCTTGGGGATGTGGGTTGCGTATACCATGTTCACCGTCCGCACTTGTGGGGGGAACCTCTTCTGTCCTTCGGTGTTCGGCTGCCGGGGCTCCTCCTCGTCATCGCCATGTGACCCCTTATCTTTGTTTTTGGCATTTAACTTGCCGGCCTGCTTGAACACCCTTCCCTGTTGGTGTGGTTAGCTGGTTTGTTGGGGGTGCCATGTATTTGGCACGAGCGATCGAGTATTCGGTCCAAACTGGACGGGCCCGGAGTGCTTCTTTTGAATGGTTTTTTCCGCTGACCGGGTTTAGAGCCTCTGAATCCGGCATTGACTGCCGTATCCTCGATATTGTCGTTGTTGATGCGGCGCTTGTGTTTGTTGCGATGTGACCTACCATTGCCATCCTTGGTATCCCAAGTACCATGGTTCTTTGATATATTATTGCTGTGAGCCATCCAGCTGTCTTCTCCCATGCAAAAGCAGGTCATGAGTGTCGTGAAGGCTGCCATAGATTTCAGCGTTTCCTGGCCAAGGTGCCGGGCGAGCCACTCATCGCGGATATTGTGCTTAAAAGCTGCTAGGGCCTCTGCATCCGGACAGTTGACGATTTGATTTTTCTTTGTCAGGAAATGTGTCCAGAATTGCCTGGCCGATTCCTCTGGCTGCTGAATTATGTGGCTCAAGTCATCGACATCTGGTGGTCGCACATAAGTGCCCTGTAAGTTGTCGAGGAATGCGGCTTCCAGATCTTCCCAACAGCCGATGGATTCTGCTGGCAGGCTATAGAGCCAATGCCGAGATGGTCCTTTGAGCTTGAGTGGGAGGTATTTGATGGTGTGTAGATCGTCACCGCGGGCCATGTGTATGTGCAGGAGGAAGTCCTCGATCCATACCGCAGGATCTGTTGTGCCGTCGTATGATTCGACATTTACAGGTTTGAAACCCTCTGGGATTTGGTGATCCATTACTTCATCTGTGAAGCATATGGGGTGTGCGGCGCCTCTGTAGTGGGCTGTGTCGCGACGTAGCTCGAATGAGTCTTGTTCGCTGTGTTCGGCCCGGCCGGATTTACTTTTACTGTATCCGGCGTGACGGTTATCATCTCGCGTAGTGGCGCGCCCCCGTGATCCGTAGGTCGATCTTGCGTGTTTTGCTTTGTCCTCCAATACGTCTTGTAGGTCTAGTGTGTTTCCCCGTGCCTTGTCATTTTTATTTGAGTGGCGTCGGGGTGCAGGCTGATTTTTTGGCTGAAGTGCCTCTCTATCACGGCCACTAGGTGGCCGATCAGCCGCACCATATGCTGGAGATGTAGGTTTTAATGCTTCCTCCTCTAGTCGGGGTAGCAACCTGCGTTTTGGGTAACTCTTGGAGGGGCGTTCGAGTTCATATTCCTAGGCCGCAAGGACTTCAGTCCATCTGTCAGCTAGCAAATCTTGATCAGCTTGAAGCTGCTGCTGCTTTTTCTTAAGGCTATTTGCCATGGCTATAAGCCGGCGCTTGAAGCGCTCTTGCTCGACGGGATCCTTCGGCCCGAACAATTCATCATCGTCGAGGCTTGCCTCGTCTTCGGAGGGAGGCATGTAATTATCATCCTCCGCCTCTCCATTTGCCGCTCTCTCGGGAGGGCTGGCTTCTCCATCCTCCTGCTCTAAATCTTGCTGGAGGGGATTGTTGTCGTCTTCAGCACTGTCCGGAGTGCTATTATCTCCTATGCCGGTGTCACCGCTTTTGCTTTGGCGAGACTTAGAGCGGCGCCGCTGACGTTGGCGCTTGGGTTGCTTCTTGGAGGGGTCATCCTCCGCTGTCTCGTCGCCATTGCCTTCTTTGTGTGTGTCCACCATGTATATATCATCTGATGAGGTGGCTATCCAATGCCCTGTGGGCAGTGGTTCCTCTTCGTCTCCCGCATCGTCGTCCATACCGTCGATGTCTTCGGAGTCGAAGTCGAGCATGTCGGTCAAATTGTCGACAGTGGCTACTAAGTGGGTGGTGGGTGGGCGGCGAATTTCTTCGTCATCCGCATCCCAATCCTGCCGAACATAGTTCGGCCAGGACTCTCCTGACAGGGAGAGAGACCTTAATGAGTTCAGTATGTCGCCGAAGGGCGAGTGCTGAAAGATATCCGCAGAGGTGAACTCCATGATTGGCACCCAATCGGATTCAATAGGCACGGGCGCAGGAGGTTCGGAGTCCGTGGCCAGGGAAGAATCCGGTAGTTTGGCATCACGGCTCCCGTGAAGGGTAAGGTTGATACTCGACTCGATCATCGCTGAGAATACGGCCTTTGTGGCGGGATCTATCCACCGGTCCACGGATGGCGCAATTGGCTCCGAATTGAGGGTCGGAGCGGTTGCTGGTGTGGTCTCCTGAATACTGTCCGATGGTAGAGCTAAATCATGCTCATCGTGACCGTGCGGCGCACTCGGCAGGGGCTCGAATCCATCCAAGATCAAGTCTCCATGGATGTTGGCCGTGTAGTTTAAGCTTCCAAACCTGACCTGGTGGCCAGGGGCGTAACTATCGATCTGCTCCAGATGGCCAAGCGAGTTGGCCCGCAGTGCAAAGCCGCCGAATACAAAGATCTGTCCGCGGAGAAAAGTCTCACCCTGGACTGCATCGCTATCGATGATCAAAGGAGCCATCAAGCCTAACGGTGACGACACAGAGGAACTCTCAATGAAAGCACCAATGTCGGTGTTAAAACCGGCGGATCTTGGGTAGGGGGTCCCGAACTATGCGTCTAAGGCGGATGGTAACAGGAGGCAGGGGACACGATGTTTTACCCAGGTTCGGGCCCTCTTGATGGAGGTAAAACCCTACGTCCCGCTTGATTATTCTTGATAATATGAGTAGTACAAGAGTTGATCTACCACGAGATCAGAGAGGCTAAACCCTAGAAGCTAGCCTATGGTATGATTGTATGTTGTCCTACGGACTAAAGCCCTCTGGTTTATATAGACACCGGAGGAGGCTAGGGTTACACAAGGTCAGTTACAAAGGAGGAGATATCCATATCCGTATTGCCTAGCTTGCCTTCCACGCCAAGTGGAGTCCCATCCGGACATGGGACGAAGTCTTCAATCTCGTATCTTCATAGTCCAATAGTCCGGCCAAAGGATATAGTCCGGCCGTCCAGAGACCCCCTAATCCAGGACTCCCTCAGTCGGGCCATTGCCGATGTAGAGAGAAACTGCGCAAGTGACAAGGAGAAGAAGAAGTTGCAACGCATGTTAGATGATCACAAGAAATTTATTCGCCCTTTGTTTTGGTGCAAATGAGTCAATATGACACGAGGCGGGGTAACGGAAGACCCGCAATACGGAATGAGAACAGTGGATCTCAACAATCTTGCGTACGCAGACGAACCATTCGTCCTAGCCAATGATGTGGCGCAGGTTTTCTATGTGAAGGACATATTTACCAAGCCGAGAAAAAGAAAAGGTAAGGAAGCGAATACATCATACGATGAGCCAAAGCGCCACATTGTTCTTTCAGGGAAAAGAAACATCGTGGGAGTGGATGACAAGACAGACATATAATAAGATTATGAAAAGTTTGATGAAATTGCTCCATGCAGAGTGAATATTGACCCGAGCATCCAGTTAAATGATGAAGATTGTCCATGGTTACGGCGCAAAGGGGACACACGCGAATAAAAAGTTTCACACGGCCGAAAGGTCCCACTCTGGGATGCGATCAGCTTCACTGTCATCACTTTCTCCTCTAGTGAGTTTCCGGACTTGTATATGTTTGTAATAGTTAGGGTTCTTATGTGTTTTCGCACTTTAAACATGTACTTTTGTGCTTCGGACAAACATGTACCTTTCTGACATCATTTTCTATTTTTCATGCATTTACTGAATTTTTTGAGCTAAATGACCCTGAAATTGAAAAGCACTACAAATGAACTCTGAAAAGGTTGAAAGTTTGCATGGTATCACCATTTCACCCACATAGCATGTGCAAAAAAGTAGAGAGGGTTACGGCAAAAACTGGATGCACTTCGTGTACAAAATGACAATCTCTTTTGAAGTATCAGGGTTTCGGATGAAAACTCATCTGTTACAAAGGCATCTCATTTTGTAAATAACCTAAGTATTACCAATTTAATATAATGACAAAACACACTAATATTATACATAAGAAAAAATAATCACTGAAAAATCTATTTTCAAAGTTAAGTTATTCACAAAAATTTCAAATAATTCAAATTTAAACTATTTAAATTTGAAAACTACTGGCACTAACAGAAAGTTTGTAATTTTTTGTACCTAAAGCAAAAATATTCACAAAGAAACTCTGAATACAGCAAAAAACAACTCAGAAATAAATAAAAGAATTTAAATAAAGAAGAATATAGAAAAAACTAAATAAAAAAAGCCCACTTACTGGGCCAGAGCGGCCTGCATACGACTAGAAACCCAACCTGTAGTTGGGCCAGGATATAGGCCGCCAAGCCCAGTAGGCCCCACAGGGAAGAGTAGTAGAGTTAGGCCCAGAAGGCCTGCATTAGAGAGGAGCTCAATGCAGTGCCCGCGCCGGGGCTTATAAACAGGTCTTGGGGCTCCTCGACTAGTAAGGTGGGACTAAACTTGCCGCACCGCACCTGCGCCAGCGCACTCACTTTAGTACTGGGTCGTGGATCCAATCGGTACTAAAGGGTGGTGGTGGGGGGTGTCTGTACTACCTGTTGGAGCCACCACCCGGTACTAAAGGGGTGCCGTTCCCGCCGCTTGTCCTGGCAAAATTTGACCTTTAGTACCGGTTGGTGGCTCCAACTGGTACTAAAGGTCATCCCTATATATACAACACTTACGAAATTTTCAGTTTCTTCTCCTCTGCTTCTTCGACCCCATCGCCGCCCTCGTCGCGTGCCGTTGGTATCGCCGCCCCTGTCCCTGTCGACTCCGCGCCGCCCCCGTCACCGGCCCATCCCCGTCGCCGCCCCCGTCGCCGCACCGGCCCATTGCCGTCCCCTCGCCTCGCCGTCGCCGTCGCCTGGACCTCGCCATTGCCGTCGCCTCGACCTCGCCCGCGATGTGAGCCCCTCTTTCCTCGGTCCTCCCTCCAATCAAAGCTGCCGCGCCACCGTAGGTGCACAGACGCGCACATACACACACACACAAAATTTGTTCATCTTTTGCACTAGATGTTGTAGATGCCTCAGCTATAGATGTTTTTCTGTTTTTAGTTTTTAGTTTTTTTAGTTTTTCTATTTTTTATGCAAAGGTTTTAGATGAATTAATTAATTAGATTAGATTAATGTAAAAGGTTTTAGATGAATTAATTAATTAGATACTTTTAGTTCGATGAATTTGCATATAGAATTTTGACATATGCATGCAACGACGATATCATTTTTTAAATTTGTATATAAGAAATCACAATCCAATTATTTAAAAAATGTTACGTTTGCATATAGTATTTGTTCTCGACGATGCCCGGCCCGCATCCTCGCCGTCGACCCGTTCGTGACGACGTCCTGCTTCAAAGGACCCATGTCCGGGTCTGGGCTTTGCCGGGCTGGCACTAGGAGGTGCTACCTTTAGGGGGCGCCGCTTGGTGAGGAACCCGGCCCTGGGTCCTGTCGTCGACCCTGAGCTCCTTTGGTGGCGTTCGCGTGGGCCACTTTCGGTGCAGAGGGAGCCGGCCCGCCGGAGGTGGTACGTCGCCGTGTCAGGGAGGAGGAAGAGCACGTCCGTCACTACATGGCTGCTATGGACGTCAGGTTCTCCAATACCTGGCAGGTTCTTCAGGGATCTCACCCGAGCTATGATGCTGTGATGGTTCCTTCTCTTTAGGTCTCCGCCGCCCGCGCCTCAGAAACCGCGAGTGAACTAGATTATTATGTAGTATTCGATCTTTATTATCTAGCTATTTATTTGATATATAATATTCGAGATGATGTATCCGAGATTATATATATTATTCGAGACGATGTATTCGAGATATATATATATATATATATATATTATTCGATAATATTCGAGACGATGTATTCGAGATTATATTCGATGATGCATATTATGTACTACGATTCAGTTTTTCCTTATTGATTGCATGTATGCACTGTAATTTGAATACTAAATTGTTTTATATTTCTTCTGGATTAGTTAAATAAAAGCTATGGCGGACAATACCGACAAAGAAGGAGAAGAGTCCCTATTCGAGATTATACGCTCCCCTGTCCGACCAGATGATCGGAATGAAGAAGATGACGACTCCCAATATCTTAACAATACCGGGGAGGGTGATATGATATTCGATCGGTACGAGCGAATTGATGAAGTCCAGAACTATGTTTATGATGATGAAGAAAATGTTGATCTTGAAATAACAGAGACCGGCAAGGTATATTTATATAAGCAGGCATCTGGTGATCATCACATGTTTTAAATGATTTGAAGATATATTAACCAATTGATCTTTCTTCTTTCAACCCTCCAGATCGAGCAAATCAGCTAGCAGAACAGTGCGAGGCCCGGCCAAAAAGTTGAAGCCGGGCGTAAAGTACAACATCGATGCCATCAAAACTGATGGAGAAGAAATCTTGCCTAAGAAGAATGCGAACAAGTTCGTTCGTTAGTGCGGAGTTCTTGTGAAGGACCAACTCCCGATCTCCATGCAAGAATGGAAAAAAGCCAGCAAAGCAACGTCCAGATCTTACTTGGGGCAACGACAGAGCAAAAGATCTACTTTGGGAATCTCTCATGGAACATTTCACCCTACCAGATCATTTCACAGATGCAGATGTGCAGAAAGTGAGGGCCACTGCTCTTAGGTAGATGGCAGTTGCATTCAACAACCACAAGAAAAGTATATGGGCCAAGTACGCCGATGGAGGAAAGAAGACTCCAGAATTCACAGGAACACTAGAGAAGCAAAGAGAGCACTAGCCCGATTTCGTGAAATTCAAGGAATCAGAATTATCTAAGGAATGGTCGAGAGTAAACAAGGCCAATGCCGCAAAAAAGGAGCAGTTCCATAAACTGGGGCCAGGTGGCTATGCGGTGGCAATGCCTAAGTGGGATAAGTCTGAGCAAGAGATGGTGGATGCAGCGGTCACTCCAGTTACATTGAGATGCCCCCCAGGAGCCGAGGACGAGTTACTTGTTGCACTAGAAGAGGCCCGAACAGGGGTGTTCATGCCCAATAGAGAGAACGACGAGCTTATGTGTGCCCTGGGAAATCCTGAACACCTAGGAAGAACACGAAGCAAAGGCATTGTTCCGTGGTATGAGGGGTTTGCGGACTGGAATGCCGACTACAAAAGCCATGCGAGAAGGAAGATGGAGGAGGAGAAGAAGAGGAAGCTGGAGGAGGAGCAGTGGAAGTAGGAAGCAGAACGCCTTAAAGGCCTAGAATCAAAGCACGCAGAGTTGGCACTCCAATTCCAGTGGTAGAAGCAGCAAATCGACTCACTTAGCCAAGAAAGGGGGTCTCAGCAGTGGCAGCAGCTAGCGGATGATCTAGCATTGGATATCACCGTCCCATCCGTGCCGAGAAGCAGCGTGGGTTCCACCCCGGGTGAGGCATAGCTGCTGGATAGATACCCTGTGGATGACATCATGGAGAGCACTAATTGTGAGCTACACTTCAAAATGAAGAACATATCCATGAAGGTGGCGGACGCCATTGCTTATACAAATTCCCCCGAAGCAACCTTCCATTACAACCCGATTCCAGCTGGCTATGCTCGTGTCGTGGTTGATGAATTGGTGGACCCATATTCCGGGCTAGAGCTTGACATTCCTGGAGGTGACAAGGAGCACACACTGGGAGAGGCCAAACATCATATCATCCTATGGAGAAAGGATTGCATCATCTTTCCAAGGTCACCGACACCGCGTCAGCCGACTCCTCCTCGAAGTCCGCCACCGTGTCAGCAATCTCCCGCTCCTCCAAGTGATCATCAACCACCGCCTCAGCACAGTCCTGCTCCTTCAAGCCCACCAACGCGTCAGGCAACTCCTCCTCCTCCAAGTTTGGTGATACGTCTCCAACATATCTATAATTTTTGATTGTTCCATACTATTATATTATCTGTTTTGGATGTTTAATGGGCTTTAATATGTAGTTTTATATTATTTTTGGGACTAACCTATTAACCGGAGGCCCAGTGCCAGGTGCTATTTTTTTTGCCTATTTTAGTGTTTCACAGAAAAGGAATATCAAACGGGATCCAAACGGAATGAAACCTTCACGAGGATCTTTTTTGGAACAAACGCAATCCAGGAGACTTGGAGTGGAGGTCAAGGAAGCAACGAGGGGGCCACGACGTAGGGCGGCGCGCCCCCACCCTCGTGGGCCCCTCTTAGCTCCACCGACCTACTTCCTTCACCTATATATACTCTTATACCCTGGAAACATCTAGGGGAGCCACAAAACCACTTTTGCACCGCCGCAACCTTTTGTACCCGTGAGATCCCATATGGGGACCTTTTCCGCTGATCTGCCGAAGGGGGATTCCATCATGGAGGGCTTCTACATCAACACCATAGCCTCTCCGATGATGTGTGAGTAGTTTACCATAGACCTTCGGGTCCATAGTTATTAGCTAGATGGCTTATTCTCTCTCTTTAGTTCTCAATACAAAGTTCTCCTCGATGTTCTTGGAGATCTATTCGATGTAATTATTTTTGCGGTGTGTTTGTCGAGATCCGATGAATTGTGGGTTTATGATTAAGATTATCTATGAACAATATTTGATTCTTCTCTGAATTCTTATATGCATGATTTGATATCTTTGCAGGTCTCTTCGAATTATCCATTTAGTTTGGCCTACTAGATTGATATTTCTTGCAATGGGAGAAGTGCTTAGCTTTGGGTTCAATCTTGCGGTGTCCTTTCCCAGTGACAGCAGGGGCATCAAGGCACGTATTGTATTGTTGCCATCGAGGATAAAACGATGGGGTTTATATCATATTGCTTGAGTTTATCCCTCTACATCATGTCATCTTGCCTAATGCGTTACTCTATTCTTATGAACTTAATACTCTAGATTCATGCTAGATAGCGGTCGATGTGTGGAGTAATAGTAGTAGATGCAGAATCGTTTCGGTCTACTTTACACAGACGTGATGCCTATGTTCATGATCATGCCTAGATATCATCATAACTATGCGCTTTTCTATCAATTGCTCGGCAGTAATTTGTTCACCCACCATAATATATGCTCTCTTGAGAGAAGCCACTAGTAAAACCTATGGCCCTCGGGTCTACTTTACATCATATAAGTTTCCGATCTACAATTCTAGTTTACTATTTATTTTGCAATCTTTACTTTTCAATCTCTACAAAAAAATACCAAAAATATTTATCTTATTATCTTTATCATATCTCACTTTTTCAAGTGGTTGTTAAGGGATTGACAACCCCTTTATCGCGTTGGTTGCAAGTTTCTTGTTTGTTTGTGCAGGTACTAGGCGACTTGCGTGTAGTCTCCTACTGGATTGATACCTTGGTTCTCAAAAACTGAGGGAAATACTTACGCTACTTTGATGTATCACCCTTTCCTCTTCAAGGGAAAACCAATGCATGCTCGAGAGGTAGCAAGAAGGATTTCTGGCGCCGTTGCCGGGGAGAGTTGCACCAAGTCAAGTCAAGATTTGATCTCCCATCAACTAGCCATTTCTGGCGCCATTGCCGGGGAGATGTACACTCAAGCCAATACATACCAAGTACCCATCACAAACTCTTATCCCTCGCACCATTTGCCTCTCGTTTTCCTCTCCCCCACTTCACCCTTGCCGTTTTATTCGCCTCTTTCCCGTTTTCCTTTCTTTCACCATGGCCGAATCGAAAAGAGGTAAGGGTTCTCTCCCAAGTTCTAGTACTTTGGATAGACCCTATATCCTTTCTAAGCTCATAAATAATGATGCTATGGAAAGACCTACCGGGGTTATCAATGAGAGTTTGGATAATTTCGATGAAGATGATCCCGGAATTTTTCGTTATTTGCTTGATGAGTCTTTGAAAGACGCTTGGGATAGGTTATTAAGGATCCGAGCTAGCTATGTGCCCCAATATCAAATTGAGATATACCTAAAAAGCTTTTATGTTGGCTCACCCTCTTCATTCAAGCAAGTTTTAGATTCTATTTTTGAAGAAGGTTTTCTTGAGGGGGATGCCATAGATACCTATGAAAAGATGAAAACTATATTTGAGCACTCCATGAGTGAGAGGGTTGAACCCACCTCTCTTTTGTGCTTTTATCAAAATGAAATTACCAAAGAGATGAAGGCTAGCTTAGATGCAAATTTTCATAGCGTGCTTAATCTTTCTTCCACCATTAATGGCCATGTGCTTTCTCAAAATTGAAAGATAAATGCTATAGATAAGAATTTTTCTCTTTTCTTTCCCAACGCCAAAGATGACAATACCTAGATCTATTCTTGTTTTTATGCCTAGCTAGGGGCGTTAAACGATAGCGCTTGTTGGGAGGCAACGCAATTTTATTTTTGTTCCTTGCTTTTTGTTCCTGTTTAGTAATAAATAAATCATATATCCTATGTTATCATTGTGTTTTTTATGGTTTAATTAGTGATTGATCCAAGTAAATCCTTGAGGATCTTCTTGGATGATTGTCGTTTGATCTTGCTGAAAAAACAGAAAGTATGCACTCACAAGAATAATTTTCGTTTTTTACCAGTGAGCGATAAAATACCAATTCCAACTGCAGTGGATAACTATAAAAATTGTTTAGTATTATAGTATTACCTAATTTCTCAGGATTTTTTGAGTTACAGAAGTATTCTAAACCTACAGATTTCTACAGACTGTTCTATTTTTGACAGATTCTGTTTTTTGTGTGTTGTTTGCTTATTTTGATGAACCTATGGCTAGTATCAGGGGGTATGAACCATAGAGAAGTTGGAATACAGTAGGTTTAACACCAATATAAATAAAGAATGAGTTAATTACAGTACCTTAAAGTGGTGGTTTGCTTTCTTATACTAATGGAGCTCATGAGATTTTCTGTTGAGTTTAGTGTTGTGAAGTTTTCAAGTTTTTGGGTAATTATTTGATAGATTTTGGAATAAGGACTGGCAAGAGCCTAAGCTTGGGGATTCCCAAGGCACCCCAAGTTAAAATTCAAGGACAACCAAAAGCCTAATATTGGGGATGCCCCGGAAGGCATCCCCTCTTTCATCTTCGTCTATCGGTAACTTTACTTGAGGCTATATTTTTATTCATCACATGATATGTGTTTTGCTTGGAGCATCTTATATGATTTGAGTCTTTGCTTTTTAGTTTAACACAATCATCCTTGCTGTACACACCCTTTTGGAGATACACACATGAATTGGAATTTATTAGACTACTCTATGTGCTTCACCTATATCTTTCGAGCTAGATAATTTTGCTCTAGTGCTTCACTTATATCTTTTTAGAGCAAAATGGTGGTTTTATTTTATAGAAATTACTGATCTCTCATGCTTCACTTATATTATTTTGAGAGTCCTTTAGAACAGCATGGTAATTTTCTTTGGTTATGAAATTAGTCCTAATATGATAGGCATCTAAGATGGGTATAATAAAAACTTTCATATAAAGTTCATTGAATACTATGAGAAGTTTGATACTTGATGATTGTTTTGAGATATGAAGATGGTAATATTAAAGTCATGCTAGTTGAGTAGTCGTGAATTTGAGAGATATGCTTTATTTATTGATTGTCTTCCTTATGAGTGGTGGTCAGGGACGAGCGATGTTCTTTTCCTACCAATCTATCCCCCATAGGAGCATGCACGTAGTACTTTGTTTCGATAACTAATAGATTTTTGCAATAAGTATGTGGGTTCTTTTTGACTAATGTTGAGTCCATGGATTATATGCACTCTCACCCCTCCACCATTGCTAGCCTCTCTAGTACCACACAACTTTCGCCGGTACCATAAACCCACCATATACCTTCCTCAAAACAGCCAGCATACCTACCTATTATGGCATTTCCATAGCCATTATGAGATATATTGCCATGAAACTTTCCACCGTTCCATTTATTATGACACGCTTCATCATTGTCATATTGCTTTGCATGATCATGTAGTTGACATCATATTTGTGGCAAAGCCACCGTTCATAATTTTAGACATGTCACTCTTGATTCATTGCACATACTGGTACATCGCCGGAGGCATTCACACAGAGTCATATTTTGTTCTAAGTATCGAGTTGTAATTCTTGAGTTGTAAGTAAATAAAAGTGTGATGATATTCATTATTAGAGCATTGTCCCATGTGAGGAAAGGATGATGGAGACTATGATTCCCTCACAAGTCGGGATGAGATTCTGGACGAAAAAAGAGACCATAAAAAAGATAAAAAGTCCCAAATAAAAAAATGTGAGAAAAAGAGAGAAGGAGCAATGCTACTATCCTTTTTCCACACTTGTTCTTCAAAGTAGCACCATGATATTCATGATAGAGAGTCTCCTATTTTGTCACTTTCATATACTAGTGGGAATTTTTCATTATAGAACTTGGCTTGTATATTACAATGATGGGCTTCCTCAAAATGCCCTAGGTCTTCATGAGCAAGCGAGTTGGATGCACACCCACTTAGTTTCTTTTGTTGAGCTTTCATACACTTATAGCTCTAGTGCATCCGTTGCATGGCAATCCCTACTCACTCACATTGATATCTATTGATGGGCATCTCCATAGCCCGTTGATACGCCTAGTTGATGTGAGACTATCTTCTCCTTTTTGTCTTCTCCACAACCACCATTCTATTCCACCTATAGTGCTATGTCCACTAGTTGAAAAAGGGTCAAACATGAAGCACATTAGTGCCGGTTTGAATTTGAGCCGGCACTAATTTGTGCATTAGTGCCGGTTCCAACGGCTAGCCAGCCGCTCTCATTAGTACCGGTTCGTGGCAAACCTTTAGCACCGGTTCGTGCCACGAACCGGTACTAAAGTGAGTGGTGGCAGGATGTTGTCAGTCCGGGGCCCCTCCAGCACCTTTAGTACCGGGTCACATCACGAACCGGTACTAAAGGTCGTCCTACATAGACCCTTCGTCCACCCGAGCTCGCTCTGTTCTTCCCCTTTCCCCTCTCCTCTCTGTTCTTTTCCCTCTTCCTCTCAAGCTCATCACACATTTTGCCCAAAATTTGTCAAGATTTGAAGGCCCCCATCCATTCAAATGATCACAAAGGTTAGCAACTTTGTCCTTTCATCTCTCATTGCTAGATTAGCTCGTGCAATGCTTTATATAGTGATTGATTTTTGAGTTTAGTAATTTGGGAGGAATTATATATATGTGCTAGTATTTGATTTATATGCAATTTGAGGTCAAAAATAACACTTAGTTTGCATATGTAGGTGTGGTTTACTTAGTACCTTCTAAATCTCTGTCGTAACCACCATCGATCGCTCGCAATGTCCCGTTGCCGGCACCACCTTGTGGTGAGCCTCTTGTTCATGAAGTTTTATATAAAAAATTGATGTTTGTGTGATTTGGATATATAGTTACTCGTATAATTATATTACCCATATGTTGTTTGTTATACATAGTGCCATGGTTTTGATATCCGTCCCCGTCGGCCCTCGTCCGGGTTATGATCCGGATGCTGTATATTCTCTTTAAAACTATTCATTGCATTTCGTGTTTATGACAAATTATGCCCATCAAGTTGACATAGATATTTGTATGTAGGAGGTAGTTGAACCGGAAATTCCAACCGACCCTATTGTCGAGAGGTTAAATTTAGTTGAAACAGAAAACGAGGATTTGAAGGAAAAATTGAAAAGAATTGAGGGGGAGAAGATGGAATTGGAGTTGCATGTTGCCGATGTCGTCGATGATCACAAGATTAAGATGGAGAAAATGCGCTTGAAGATTAGAAAGATTAGAAAATATGCCATTCATAGTGAGGCTTGGTATCATTATGCTGTTGGATCAATTGTTACCTTAGTTGCGATCTTGATCGCATTTGTTGTTGCATTTAAATTCATTTGATAGAGAGTTATTTGTTAGTTGCATTTAAGTGTTGTATGATCTTTATGTATGAACTTTATGTATTGTATTAATTTGGTGTTTTTGGTGCTCTGTATTGAAGATGAGCCGACAATGGATGTACGATGACCAATGCTCTCCCGAGTTCATTAATGGCGTGCGTACTTTTCTTCTTGCGGTTGAGGCAAACAAGCGGGCGGATGGTTTTATGCCTTGTCCATGTGCTGGCTGTAAGAATGGTCACAATTACTCTACGTCAAGAACCATTCACGTCCACCTGTTTGAGTCCGGTTTCATGCCCCACTATAATGTTTGGACCAAGCATGGAGAAAGAGGGGTTATGATGGAAGACAATGATGAAGAAGAGGACGACGACAGCTATCCTGGCCATGGGTTCCCTGAATACGATGATACAACAATGAGGGAAGAAGATGAGCCGGTAATGCGGGAAGAAGCTGAGCCGGCAATGCGGGAAGAAGCTGAAGAAGAGGCATCAGATGAGCCCGTTGATGATCTAGGTCGGGCCATTGCCGATGCAAAGAGAAACTGCACAAGTGATTTGGAGAAGAAGAAGTTGCAGCGCATGTTAGAGGATCACAAAAAAATGTTGTACCCGAATTGCGTAGGTGACAAGAAAAAGCTGGGCACCACACTGGAATTGCTACAATGGAAGGCAGAGAATGGTGTATCTGACAAGGGATTTGGAAAGTTGCTGGTAATGATAAAGAATATGCTTCCAAAGGACAACGAATTGCCCGAGAGTACGTACGAAGCAAAGAAGGTTGTCTGCCCTCTAGGGTTAGAGGTGCAGAAGATACATACATGCCCTAATGATTGCATCCTGTACCGCGGTGAGTACAAGGATTTGAACGCTTGCCCAGTATGCGGTGCATTGCGCTATAAGATCAGCTACGATGACCCTGGTGATGTCGAGGGCGAGCGCCCCAGGAAGAAGATTCCTGCCAAGGTGATGTGGTATGCTCCTATAATACCACGGTTGAAAAGTTTGTTCCAAAACAAAGAGCATGCCAAGGCGATGCGATGGCACAGAGAAGACCGTAAGAAAGACGGAAAGTTGAGAGTACCCGCTGACGGGTCGTAGTGGAGAAAAATCGAAAGAAAGTATGGGAAGGAGTTTGCAGATGACGCAAGGGACGTATGGTTTGGTCTAAGCGCAGATGGCATTAATCCTTTTGGGGAGCAGAGAAGCAACCATAGCACCTGGCCTGTGACTCTATGTTTGTATAACCTTCCTCCTTGGTTGTGCGTGAAGCGGAAGTTCATTATGATGCCAGTGCTCATCCAAGGCCCTAAGCAACCCGACAATGACATTGATGTGTACCTAAGGCCATTAGTTGAAGAACTCTTACAACTGTGGATTGGAACAGGTGTACGTGCGTGGGATGAGCACCTGGGGGAAGAATTTGACCTAAAGGCGTTGCTGTTCATGACCATCAATGATTGGCCTGCTCTCAGTAACCTTTCAGGACAGACAAACAAGGGATACCGCGCATGCATGCACTATTTGGACGATACCGACAGTATATATTTGGCTAATTGTAAGAAGAATGTGTACCTGGGACATCATCGATTTCTTAAGAGCAGGCATCCCGTAAGAAAGAAAGGCAAGCATTTCAAAGGTGAGGCCGATGACCGGACAAAGCCTCGCCACCGTACTGGTGCTGATGTACATGATATGGTCAAGGATTTGAAGGTGGTCTTTGGAAAGGGTCCTGTTGGACAACCTGTTCCGAATGACGCTGACGGACGCGCACCGATGTGGAAGAAGAAATCTATATTTTGGGACCTGCCCTATTGGAAAGACCTAGAGGTCCGCTCCGCAATCGACGTGATGCACGTGACGAAGAATCTTTGTGTGACCCTGCTTGGCTTCTTGGGCGTGTATGGGAAGACAAAAGATACACCTGAGGCACGGGAGGACCATCAACGTATGCACGGAAAAGACGGCATACATCAGGGTCATGCAAGCTATGCTCTTACCAAAGAAGAGAAGGAAATCTTCTTTGAATGCCTGCTCAGTATTAAGGTACCATCTGGCTTCTCGTCGAATATAAAGGGAATAATAAACATGGCAGAGAAAAAGTTCCAGAACCTAAAGTCTCATGACTGCCACGTGATTATGACGCAGCTGCTTCCGGTTGCATTGAGGGGGCTTCTACCAGAAAATGTTCGATTAGCCATTGTGAAGCTATGTGCATTCCTCAATGCAATCTCTCAGAAGGTAATTGATCCAGAAATCATACCAAGGTTAGAGAATGATTTGGTGCAATGTCTTTTCAGTTTCGAGTTGGTGTTCCCACCATCCTTCTTCAACATCATGACGCATGTCCTAGTTCACCTATGTGAAGAGATTAACGTTTTGGGTCCTGTATTTCTACACAATATGTTCCCCTTTGAGAGGTTCATGGGAGTTTTAAAGAAATATGTTCATAACCGTGCTAGGCTAGAAGGAAGCATCTCCAAGGGCCATGAAAATGAGGAGGTCATTGAATTTTGTATTGACTTTATTCCTGACCTTAAGCCAATTGGTATTCCTGAATCGCGGCATAAGGGCAGACTGGATGGAAAAGGCACGCTAGGAGGGGAACAAATAATATCTATGAACGGACATTCTCTCACTGAAGCACACTACATAGTTCTACAGAATTCTGCCTTGGTGGCTCTGTATATGGATGAACACAAGAATTTGCTACGCTCCAAACACCCGGAGCGGTCTGATGACTGGATTACACGTGAACAAACCAGGAGTTTTGCCAGCTGGTTGCAGACACGTACCATGCATGATGCCTCTATTGAAGATGACCTGTACTTGCTGTCCCAGTTACCATCTTCGAATATAATGACTTTCAAAGGGTACGAGATAAATGGTAATACATTTTACACGATCGCCCAAGATAAGAAGAGCACCAACCAAAATAGTGGTGTCCACTTTGATGCAGAAACCAAGACAGGAAAGGATACATCTTATGGTTATATACAGGACATATGGGAACTTGACTATCGACGTGGTTTTAAGGTCCCTTTTTTTCGGTGCAAATGGGTCAATATGACACGAGGCGGGGTAACGGAAGACCCGCAGTACGGAATGACAATAGTGGATCTCAACAATCTTGCGTATGCAGACGAACCATTCATCCTAGCCAATGATGTCGCACAGGTTTTCTATGTGAAGGACATGTCTACCAAGCCGAGAAAAAGAAAAGATAAGGAAGCGAATGCATCGTACGATGAGCCAAAGCGGCACATAGTTCTTTCTGGGAAGAGAAACATCGTGGGAGTCGATGACAAGACAGACATGTCAGAAGATTATGAAAAGCTTGATGAAATTGCTCCATTCACAGTGAATATTGACCCGAGCATCCAGTTAAATGATGAAGATTTTCCATGGCTACGGCGCAAAGGGACACACGCGAAGAAAAAGTTTCATACCCAATGATCTGGGATGTGATCGACTTCACTATCATCACTTTCTTCTGTGTTTCACACCCAGGAGGGAATCTCTGTAATAGTTAGGGTAGCTAGTTATGTGTTTTGGCATTTGAAACGCGAAGAAATTTTATGTGCAAGCAAATTCTTTCATGCATTTCCTGATTTTTTCAGCTAAATGACCCTGAAATTGAAAAGCATTTCAAATGAACTCAGAAAAAGTTGAAAGTTGGCATGGTACCATAATTTCACCCACATAGCATGTGCAAAAAAGTAGAGAGGGTTACCGCAAAAACTAGATGCATTCCGTGTACAAAATGGACAATCTCTTTCGAAGTATCAGGGTTTCGGACGAAAACTCATCCGTTACAAAGGCATTTCATTTTTTAAATAACCTAAGCATTACCAAATTGAATATAATGATAAAACACACTAATATTAAACATAACAAAAAAGAATCACTAAAAAATCTATTTTCAAAGTTAAGTTATTCACAAACTAGTGATTCACACAAATTTCAAATAATTCAAAATTTAAACTATTCAAATTTGTAAACTACCTGTACTAACAGAAAGTTTGTAATTTTTTGTAACTAAAGCAAAAATATTCACAAAGAAACTCTAAATACAGCAAAAAACAACTCTAAAATAAATAAAACAAAAATAAATAAAGCAAAAAATAAGAAAAAGCCCACCTACTGGGCCACAGCGGCCTGCATACGACTAGAAACCCAAATTCTAGTTGGGCCAGGATGCAGGCCCGCTAGCTAGCAGGCCCAACAGGGCATCGCAGAAGAGGTAGGCCCAGAAGGCCTGCTTAAGAGAGGAGCTCGAGATGGCAGCGACGGCGGGGCTTATAAGCAGGTGCGAGTGCCCCTCGGCTAGCGAGGTGGGACTAAACTTTTGCACCCCTCGCCTGGCAGCGCACACTCTTTAGTACCGGGTCGTGGCTCCAACCGGTACTAAAGGGGGGGGGGGGCTTTAGTACCGGTTGGTGCCACGATCTGGTACTAAAGGGGGTGCGGTTCCCGCCGCTTCGCCTGGCCAAAACAGACCTTTAGTACCGGTTGGTGGCTCCAACCGGTACTAAAGGTGGGTTGTATATAAGAAAACACTTCAAAAAAAATTGTAGGTTTCCCATCTCTTCCTGCTTCTTTCTCCTCTGCCCCGTCGCCGCCACCCCTCGTCGCCGCCCCCGTCGCCGTCCCCGTCCCCGTCGTCCCCGTCGCCGCGCTGCGCCCCGCCACGTCCTCCCGTCGTCCCCGCCCGGCCCGTCCTCCCATCGTCCCTGCCCGGCCCGTCCCCGTCGTCGCCGCCCCGTCCCCGTCGTCGCCGCCCCGTCCCCGTCGTCTCCGCCCCGTCTCCTCTCCATTTCCGTCCTCGACCCCATCGCCGCCCACCGTCGTCGCGCCTCGCCGGTGAGTTCCTGGCCCGGCCGCCAACCACAAACACACACACACATTGTTATAGAATTGTTAGCAATCTTTCTGTTTTTTAGTTATAGAATTATTAGGAATGTTAGTTTTAGTTATAGAAATGTTAGTTATATAGAAATATTAGAAATGTTAGTTATGTAGAAATGTTAGTTATATTAGAAATGTTAGTTATATAGAAATGTTAGTTATATAGAAATGTTTTTTAGTTATAGAAATATTAGAAATGTTAGTTCTAGTTCCATCATTTAAAAAATGTTACTTTACTTTTGCGGCATATAGTATTTGTTGTCGACGATGCCCGGCCCGCATCCTCGCCGTCGACCCGTTCGCGACGACGGCCTGCTTCAGAGGCCCATGTCCGGGACTGGGCTCCGCCGGGCTAGCACTGGTAGGTGCTACCTTCAGGGGCGCGGCGCTTGGTGAGGAGCCCGGCCCCGGGTCCCATCGTCGACCCTCATCTCCTTTGGTGGCGTTCGCGTGGGCCACTTTCGGTGCGGAGGGAGCCGGTCCCGCCGGAGGTGGTACGTCGCCGTGTCAGGGAGGAGGACGAGCACGTCCATCGCTACATGGCTGCTATGGATGTCAGGTTCTCCAATACCTTGCAGGTTCTTTTGGGAGATCACCCGAGCTATGATCTAGTGATGGTTCCTTCTCTTTGGGTGTCCACCGCCCGCACCTCAGGAACCGCGAGTGGCCTAGATTACTCTATAGTATTCGATCTTTATTAGCTTGCTAGCTAGCTAGCTAGTGATGTATTCGATATTATATCTATTATTCGAGACAATGTATTCGAGATTATATCTATTATTGAGATGATGTATTCGAGATTATATCTATTATTCGAGACGACGTATTCGAGATTATATTTGATGATGCTTATTATGTACTATGATTGATTCAGTTTTTCCTTATTAATTGATTGCATCCATGTATTGTAATTTGAATATATTTCTTTTGAATTAGTTAAACAAAACCTATGGCGGACAATACCAGCAGAGAGGGAGAAGAGGCCCTGTTCAATATCATACGCAATCCTCGCGGGCTAGATGATGATTAGAATGAAGAAGATTATGACGGCTCCGAATATCTAAACAACACCGGGGAGGGTGATATGATATTCGATCGCGACGACCGAATTGATGAAGTCATGAACTATGAACATGACGAAGAAAATGTTGATCTTGAAACAACAAAGACCGGCGAGGTATATATATTTATATAAGCAAGCATCTGGTGATCATCACATGTTTTAAATGACTTGAAGATATATTAACGAATCGATCTTTCTTCTTTCAGCCATCCAGATCGAGCAAATCTTCAGGCAACAGGAAACGAGGCCCGAAAAAAAGTTGAAGGAGGGTGTAAAGTACAATATCGAGGCCATCAAACCTAATGGTGAACCATTAGCGCCTAAGAAGATTGCGGACAAGTTCATTCGTCAGTGCGGAGTTCTTGTGAAGGACCAACTCCCAATCTCCCTTCAAGAATGGAGAGAGCCAGCAAAGCCACGTCCAGGAGTTACTTTTGTCAACGACAGACAAAAACTTCTGCTTTGGGAAATGCTCATGGAACATTTCACCCTACCAGATCATTTCATACATGCAGATGTGGAGAAAGTCAAGGACGCTGCTCTTAGAAGATGGCGGTTGCATTCAAGAACCACAAGATTCGTGAATGGGCCAAGTACGTCAAGGGAGGAAGGAAGACTCCAGTATTCGAGGGAACACTAGAGAAGAAAAGTGCTCATTGGGATGATTTCGTGAAATTCAAGGATTCGGAATTATCTAAGGAATGGTCGAGAATAAACAAGGCCAATGCCACAAAAAGGATAAGTTCCATAAGCTGGGGCCAGGTGGCTATGCGGTGGGAATGCCTAAGTGGGATAAGTCTGAGAAAGAGATGCTGGATGCAGGTGTCACTCCAGAAACATTGAGCTGGCCCCCCAGGTGCAGGACTTGGTTCTATGCGCATGGGGGGGAGTTGGACCCGAAGACAGGCAAAGTTTCGAAGAAGGCATGTCTGGACGGAGCCGAAGATAAGCTACTTGTTGCAATAGAAGAGGCTCGATCGAGGGTGTTCGAGCCCAATAGAGAGAACGATCAGCTTACGCGTGCCCTGGGAAATCTTGAACACCTGGGAAGAACATGAGGCATGGGCGCTATGCCGTGGTATGAGGTGTTTTTGGACTGGAACGCCGACTACAGAACCCGTGCGAGAAAGAAGATTGCGGAGGAGAAGAAGAGGAAGATGGAGGAGGAGCAGAGGAAGCTAGACTATGAATGCCTTCAAGGCCTAGAATCAGCGCACACAGACTTGGCAGTCAAATTCCAGCGGCAGCAGGAGCAGATCGACTCACTTAGCCAGCAAAGGGGGTCTCAGTAGCTAGCGGATGATCCACCATTGGATAGCACCGTCCCATCCATGCCGAGAAGCAGCGTGGGTTCCACCCCGGGCGACGCATTGCTGGATAGCTACCCAGTGGATGACATCATGGAGAACACTAACTGCGAGCTACACTTCAAAATGAAGAACATATCCATGAAGGTGGCGGACGCCCTTGCTTTTACAAATCCCCCCGAGGCAACCTTCCATTGCAACCCGATTCTAGCGGGCTATGCTCGTGTCTTGGTTGATGAGGTGGTGGACCAATATTCGGGGCTAGAGCTTGACATTGCTGGAGGTGACGATGAGCACACACTGGGAGAGGCCAACCATCATATCATCCTATGGAGAAAGGATTGCATCATCTTTCGAAGGCCACCGACACCGCGTCATCCGACTCCTCGTCGAAGTCCGCCACCGAGTCAGCAAACTCCTGCTCCTCCAAGTCCACCAACGCGTCAGGCCACTCCTCCTCCAAGTCCGGCACAGCTCAGGCCACTCCTCCTCCTCCAAGTCCGGCAAAGCGTCAGGCCACTCCTCCTCCAAGTCCGGCACAACTTTAGGCCACTCCTCCTCCTCCAACTCAGCCACATCAGCCGTCTTCACCGCCTCAACAATCACGGAAGAGAGCTGCCTCATCTATGGTGCATAGCGGTACAAGTCGAGGTAGTACTGGAGGTACAGGCGAAGGCAAGCGATTTCAATATGGTCCAAGCCTCGCGCCTCTTCCACAGAGGCCTTATGACAAGTCCGAGGAGGAAAACGTAGCCATATCGAAGGCCGAGGTGGAAGCCCATTTTGCACCGAAACCGCCATCGCCGCCAAGGGAGAAAGTGCCTGTGGAAAAGATTGACCACTTCATTCGTATGGCTAGAGCACCAGCTCCCAAGCCTGTTGACACAGACTATGAGCACCACATCAAGGAGTTAAATCGAGCACGTCTACAGAAAGAGGCGAGCTCGAGCTCGAGCAAATCAGCTGACAAAAGGAGCGGTAAAACCGTTCCCCAGCTGGGAGAACAGGCGGCGCAATCAATCCCCCCGCTTGTTGTGCCAACAACACATGAGAGTAGGCGCGCCCAATATTATTGTGGGCAAACCGTTAACATTCCTGGGGTGGGCAATGTGGTAATAACCAAGGAGCATATTGCGCAGGCTGAAACGATCGGTATCACTGTTGGACAACTCCTCGATATCGAGCCCATGTCTCCGACTAGAGAGGAGGAAATAAAATGGAAATATGTCCGGGGCCAACCTTTGGTCGAGCCAGACGAGGTCAAGAACCTCCCAATGAGAATGTATGAATTGCATCGATGGTACATGGACATTACCAAGATTTCCAATCGAGAGTCCCTCATGGTGAATGTCAAGGAGGAGCATTACTACCATGAGAAAGCTCTGGCCGTTGAGTATTCAGAACTGTTTTAGTTATACAATCAAGACGCACTCGACAAATCTATCGTCAATTGCTATTGTCTGTAAGTGATTTCTTTCTGTAATTTAAGTCTCAAGCTAGCTGTAGTGATCATTTTGATCAATCATTACCTGTAATTATCCTCACTATATTCTTTTCTGTGGTATTATGTAGGATGAAGATTTATGAAATGAAAAAAGGTGGACGCTATGGCATTGGGTTCGTTGACCCAAATACCATTAATGAATACACATGGAAATTAGATCCATATTACGAAAAAACTATAGAGGAAAGCATGCTAGAGTTCTTCAAGTGCCTCAAATACAATGGAGATATACTACTTCCTTACAACTTCGAGTGAGTCACACTGTCTTGTACTACAAATTCTGTTTTTGCCTACTAGCTAGCTACATGTTTTTGCTTACATATGCCCGCTTAATTAAGACATGCAAACATGTGTGCATGCAAATTTCACTGGATCTTGTTAATCATTAAAGTTGATGAAGGAACAGTTGAAGTACTAGACTCACTACTTAAGTGTGACGCCCCCGATTCAATCGTACACTAATCATGCACGCAAATGTGTACGATCAAGATCAGGGACTCACGGGAAGATATCACAACACAACTCTACAAATAAAATAAGTCATACAAGCATCATAATACAAGCCAGGGGCCTCGAGGGCTCGAATACAAGTGCTCGATCGTAGACGAGTCAGCGGAAGCAACAATATCTGAGTACAGACATAAGTTAAACAAGTTGCCTTGAGAAGGCTAGCACAAACTGGGATACAGATCGAAAGAGGCGCAGGCCTCCTGCCTGGGATCCTCCTAAACTACTCCAGGTCGTCGTCAGCGGGCAGCACGTAGTAGTAGGCACCTCCGGTGTAGTAGGGGTCGTCGTCGACGGTAGCGTCTGGCTCCTGAACTCCAGCATCTGGTTGCGACAACCAGAAGGAAGGGAAAGGGGGGGAAAAGGGGGGAGAAAGCAACCGTGAGTACTCATCCAAAGTACTCGCAAGCAAGGAACTACACTACATATGCATGGGTATATGTGTAAGGAGGCCATATCAGTGGGCTGAACTACAGAATGCCAGAATAAGAGGGGGATAGCTAATCCTGTCGAAGACTACGCTTCTGGTCACCTTCGTCTTGCAACAGGCAGAAGAGGGTAGGTCGAAGTCCTCCAAGTAGCATCTCCAAGTAACATCTCATAGCATAATCCTACCTGGCGATCCCCTCCTCATATCCCTGAGGTAGAGCGACCACCGGTTGTATCTAGCACTTGGAAGGGTGTGTTTTATTAAGTATCCGGTTCTAGTTGTCATAAGGTCAAGGTACAACTCCAAGTCGTCCTGTTACCGAAGATCACGGCTATTCGAATAGATTAACTTCCCTGCTGGGGTGCACCACATAACCCAACACGCTCGATCCCATTTGGCCGGACACACTTTCCTGGTTCATGCCCGGCCTCGGAAGACCAACACGTCGCAGCCCCACCTAGGCACAACAGAGAGGCCAGCACGCCGGTCTAAACCTAAGCGCACAGGGGTCTGGGCCCATCGCCCATAGCACACCTGCACGTTGCGAGGGCGGCCGAAAGCAGACCTAGCCTAGTGGCGTTCCAGTCCAATTCGGTGCGCGCCGCTCCGTCGCTGACGTCTGAAGTGCTTCGGCTGATACCACGACGTCGGGATACCCATAACTACTCCCACGTAGATGGTTAGTGCGTATAGGCTCGTAGCCGACTCAGATCAAATACCAAGATCTCGTTAAGCGTGTTAAGTATCCGCGAACGCCGAACAGGGCCAGGCCCACCTCTCTCCTAGGCGGTCTCAACCTGCCCTGTCGCTCCGCCACAAAGATCCACACAGAGGGCCGTCGGGACAAAGGTCCTTTCAGCCCCCAATCCGTGGATCACTCGCGGGTACTCTTCGAGCTGACCCGACTTTAGTCACCATCTGTATAGTATGTAGGTATGTATAGTATATACCCGTGATCACCTCCCGAGTGATCACGGCCCAATAGTATAGCAAGGCAGACTGACAAGAATGTAGGGCCAATGATGATAAACTAGCATCCTATACTAAGCATATAGGATTGCAGGTAAGGTATCAACAGATGTAGCGACAATGTCAGGCTATGCATCAGAATAGGATTAACGAAAGCAGTAACATGCTACACTACTCTAATGCAAGCAGTATAGAGTAGAATAGGCGATATCTGGTGATCAAGGGGGGGGCTTGCCTGGTTGCTCTGGCAAGAGAGAGGGGTCGTCAACACCGTAGTCGAACTGGCCAGTAGCAGCGTCGGTCTCGTAGTCTACCGGAGAGAAGAGGGGGAAGAAACAATGAATACAAGTAAATAGATGCATATCGATGCATGACATGTCAAGAAGTGATGCTAGGCGTGCCCTAACGTGGTATGAGGGGGTACTGGTTAGGGGGGAAAAACATCCGGGGAAGTTTTCCCGGTTCCGGACGTCTGTCAGACAGATGAACCGGAGAGGAAAATTTGCAGGTTCGATAGGTTAGAGGCGTGTGGTGTACGAACGGACTGCGTATCCGGATTCGTCACGTCGTTCTGAGCAACTTTCATGTTGAAAATATTTTAATCCGGATTACGGATTAAAAGATATGATTTTTAAAAGATTTTATTAATTTCAGGAATTTAATTAATTATTTAATTAATTTCGAAAATGCTTTTATGACATCAGTATGATGTCATGCTGACATCATCAGTCAACAGGGTTGACCGAGTCAACCCTGACAGGTGGGTCCCACATGTCATTCTCTAATATCTAATTAACCTAATCAGAGTTAATTAACATTAGTTAATTAGGTTAATTAGTGATTAGGGTTAATTAATCAGAATTAATTAGACTAATTAATTACTTACTTAATTAATTAATTAATTAATTAGTTAATTAGTTTTAATTCATTTTCATTTTATTTTTATTCCCTGCTTTAATTAAAAAAACGTTCTGTTGTGTGGGGGGTGGGGCCCCCATGTCATTGGCCCCGAGGGGCAAACGGGCAAGCGGGCGCGCGGGGCGATGCCCGTTCGGGCGCACCCCAGGAGGACACGGCGCCCGCGCCCGCGCCCGAGGCCAACGGGGGCCGGGGCGGCCGAGGCCCATATTTTTTTTTATTTTTTTTATTTATTTATAAACACTTAGGCATTTTATAAAATTGTGAACCTTACACCATATTTATCTTTGTAATATTTGGCAACCACCGAACATTTTTATTTTAATTTTTAAAAACTTTTATTGTTTTCATCAATTCGAATTTCGAATTTGAACGGTTTCGAATTATTGCGAGGATAGCAACAGTAATCGGGATGACGTGCCATGATTAGCATGGGATTACTGTAGCAAGATTATCCGGGCGTTACAAATCTCCTCCACTACAAGAAATCTCGTCCCGAGATTTTAGGAGGTAGAAGGAAACAGTGCGGGGTATTCATCACGCAGGCGATCCTCGCGTTCCCAGGTGGCTTCGTCTTCAGAGTGATTCGACCACTGGACCTTGAGGAACTTGATCGCCTTCTGGCGTGTGCGGCGTTCAGCTTGGTCGAGAATGCCGACCGGATGCTCTTTATAGGAGAGGTCCTGTTGTAATTCGAGCACTTCATGATCCACACCTCGGATTGGGTCCTTGAAGCAACGGCGGAGTTGTGACACATGGAATACATCGTGAACCTGAGAAAGGTTCGACGGAAGCTCTAGTTGATATGCCACCTTTCCACGCCTCTCGAGGATAGTGAAAGGACCAATATAGCGGGGAGCTAGCTTCCCTTTGATCCCGAAGCGGTGAGCACCCTTCATTGGTGTAACTCGAAGATAGGCCTTCTCGCCAGGTTGATAGATCATGTCTTTATGATGACGGTCATAATTACTCTTTTGGCGTGACTGAGCAGTCTTGAGATTCTCGCGAATAATGCGGACTTGCTCTTCGGCATGTTGGATAATATCCGGACCGAAGAGTGGACGTTCCCCAGTTTCTGACCAGTTCAGAGGGGTTCGGCACTTTCGTCCATATAACACTTCGAAGGGGGCCATCTTCAGACTAGCTTGATAGCTATTATTATAAGAGAACTCAGCATATGGAAGAGATTCCTCCCATTTCTTGCCGAAGGAAATAACACAAGCTCGAAGCATGTCTTCGAGAACTTGGTTGACGCGTTCAACTTGCCCTTGTGACTGAGGATGAAAAGCAGTGCTGAAAGACAGATGAGTGCCCATAGCTTCTTGGAAACTTGCCCAGAATCTTGAAGTGAATAAACTGCCACGGTCTGAACTGATAACCAGTGGAATACCGTGAAGCGAAACAATTCTGGACATGTAGAGAGTTGCAAGCTGACTAGCAGTGATCGTTTCTTTGACCGCCAGAAAATGTGCAACTTTAGAAAGTCGGTCAATGACGACAAGAATAGCATCATTGCCTTTCTGCGATTTGGGGAATCCAGTAACGAAGTCCATCTCGACATGGTCCCATTTCCATTCCGGAATAGATATAGGTTGCAGAGTTCCAGCAGGCCTTTGATGTTCTGCTTTGATACGACGGCAAACGTCACATTCAGCAACATAACGAGCAATGTCTTGCTTCATGTTAGACCACCAGAATCTCTGGCGGATGTCTTGGTACATCTTTGTACTACCAGGGTGGATACATAGAGGCGTATCATGAGCTTCTTTCATAACCTCCTGAGTCATATTCAGGTTTTCCTTCTTACACGGCACCACTAGGCGGCCTTTGAAGTACAAGGCGCCATCATCAGCAATAGTGAAGGATGAGGGACTTCCTTCTTTGAGGTCTTGCTTAATCTTGTAGACTTCAGAGTCAAATCCCTGCATTGTCTTTATGGTGCCCACGAGATCGGGTTCAACAGCCAGGGTATAGAGGGAACCCTGGGAAACAACACGGAGATTCATCTTGCGGAACTCCGGGGGAGGGGGAGCGAGTGCACCCGGAGGAACAATATGGAGGTTTAGCTTTCTGAATTCTTCGACAAGTGAGGGCTGAACTTTGTGAACCTGGAGGTGGTTGCAGTAAGACTTGCGGCTCAAGGCATCAGCCATTACATTAGCCTTGCCTGGGGTATAGGATATACCCAAATCAAAATCTGCAACAGTCTCCATCCATCTCTGCTGACGGAGGTTCAGGTCTGGTTGAGTAAACAGATACTTCAGACTTTGGTGGTCAGTGAAGATCTCGCAACGATTACCGAGTAGGTAATGTCGCCACTGTTTCAGTGAATGGATAACAGCAGCAAGCTCGAGGTCGTGAACTGGGTAGTTCTCTTCGTGAGGGCGCAATTGCCGAGAGGCATAAGCAACCACTTTGCGCTCTTGCATTAGGACACAGCCTAGTCCTTGACGGGAAGCGTCGCAGTAAATGACAAAGTCCTTCTTAGTATCAGGAGGAGCTAGTACTGGGGCAGAAGTCAACTTGTCTTTGAGTGCCTGGAAGCTTTCCTGACAATTATCTGTCCATTGGAACTTGACGCCCTTATGCAATAGGTTAGTCAGAGGCCTGGCAATCTTGGAGAAGTTCTCGACGAATCGACGGCAGTAGCTGGCGAGACCGAGAAAACTTCTGACTTGCTTAACGTTCTTCGGAGGAGTCTAATCGAGAATAGCCTAAACTCGTTCAGGGTTGACGGCAATACCATCCTTAGAGATGACATGCCCGAGATAGGTTACTTCGGGAAGCCAGAATTCACATTTGGAGAACTTGGCATAAAGTTGATGCTCTCGTAGCTTTTCCAGCACGAGGCGAAGATGTTCAGCATGTTCCACTTCGTTCTTGGAAAATACCAGAATATCATCCAGATAAACCACGACGAACTTGTCGAGGTAATCCATGAATATATAGTTCATCAGGCGAGAGAAGGTGGCTGGAGCATTGGTTAAGCCGAAAGACATGACGGTGTACTCGTATGAACCATAACGAGTCACAAAGGCGGTCTTGGGGATATCTTCCTCACGAACACGGATCTGGTGGTAACCCAACCTCAAGTCGAGTTTAGAGAACACTGATGATCCAGCCAATTGATCATACAGATCATTGATCCGAGGAAGAGGATACTTATTCTGAATGGTAGCTTGATTTATAGGACGGTAGTCTTGGACCAATCGGTTTGTCCCATCTTTCTTCTTGACAAAGAGAGAAGGTGCTCCCCAAGGAGAGCAACTTGGGCGAATGAAACCACTTCGAAGAGATTTATCGATTTCCTCCTTAAGCTCAAGGAGTTCATGCGGCGGCATCTTGTAGGGTCGCTTGGCTATAGGAGTGGTGCCTGGTTTCAAGTCGATGACGAATTCGACAGCTCGTGCAGGGGGAATCCCTGGGAGTTCTTCAGGAAAGACGTCTAAGAATTCACGCACGATGGGAATGTTTTCAATGCCCTCGAGAGGTGTAGCGTTCAATGCGTTTAAGGCATAAAGCCTGGCCTCGGCATTCCGAACCAGATGAGCATCGTAGCTAATTATTTCATCAGAAGGGTGTAGCAGATGGACGGTCTTGGTGGCGCAAACGATAGAAGCGGTATGCGCCTTTAACCAATCCATTCCCAGAATGAGATCAATGCTACAGGACTTCAGTACGATGGGAGAGACAAGGAATTCCAGTCCTTCAATCTCTACAGGGACGTCATTGCAAATCATGGAGGTTCAACATTGGCCCGCAGGGGTGTGCACTAATAGAGAAGCGTTCATGTCTTCACTTTTAATGCCATGCATGAATGCAAAATCTTCTGACATGAATGAATGCGATGCTCCTGTATCAAATAAAACAGATGCTGGTACTGAATTTACGAGGAGTGTACCCATCACAGTAGCAGGCTGGTCTTGAGCTTCATTCAGATCAATGTGGTTGGCATGAACACGGCCATAGGACTTGGCATTGTTGGTGCGGGCCTGGTTGTTCCCACGGCCAGTTGCTGGAAGGGCCAGTTGATTCTGTTTCGGGTTGCATTCCCTAGCACGGTGCCCTGGTTGTCCGCACCTGAAGCACAACCCATTCTCGGGGGTAGGAACAGGAGCTTGGGGTGGTGGAGCTGGAAGCCTCGGCTGCCTAGTTGGAGCAGTAGGCAGACGAGGTGCAGCGTAAGACTGCCTTGGGGCAGGTGCATTAGGACGGTACATGCTGTTCGGGATCCATATCTTACGCTTCTGCGAGGGCGGGCCCGAAGATGAGCCCGTGTCACGGTTGCGCCTTAGAGAGCTCTGGTGTTCTTGCAGACCCGTCTCGACATTGATGGCCTTGTTCACCAAGGTGGCGAAATCGGCAAAGTCATGCACTAGAAGTGTGAGCTTGATGTCAGCTTGAAGGCCTTCACGGAACTTCTCCTGTCTGCGAGCATCAGTTGCTATGTCTTCTTCAGCATAGCGGGATAAGTCCAGAAACTCCCGCTGATAAGCTTCAACAGTCTTGTTGCCTTGGGTGAGGTTGCGAAACTCACGCTTCTTCCGGTCCATGACTCCCTGAGGAATGAAGCGGGCACGGAAGGCAGCCTGGAAGTCTGGCCAGGTGATGATTGTTCCAACTGGCAGAGTACGCCTGTGGCTGTCCCACCATTGAGCTGCGGGTCCCTTCAGGAAGAAGGAAGCAAAAGTGACATAGCTGGCAGGGGCTACATCAGCAGACTCCATCTCATAGGTGATGTCACGGAGCCAGTCATCAGCATCCAGCGGCTGGGTTGAGCTGCGGTACACACTTGGGTTGAGGCGTATGAAATCCTGCAGAGTTGTGGTGTTTGGATGCTGGTTCACATTGGGGCGAGGAAACTGAGCCATCACGTTTTCCATGAACTGGCGATTCATCTCAAGCTGTTGGATCATGCCAGCCATGTACTCAGGCGGTGGTGGGAAGTTGCCACCACGACCACGACCAGCTGGTCTAACCATCCTGCTAATATATAACAGGGGTAGTTCAGTATTGAGAATTTGCATAGACAAGAGTCATTCATGATGAAACATGCATAATGAAAGGAGCACGACAGATACCACATAGATAGTCGGCATAACTTACAAAAGGGGTCGGACATAGAGTTCAGTACACAGAGTTCCGTACATAGACTAAGTCATCATAGGCGGCACGCAGGCTCGCGAGTGCATCTAAAACTAATGAGAAAGACTACATCAGTCCCAGGAGGTACTGTGAAGGTAGCTGTAACCTGACAGCTGGTAGTGAGGCAACGGATAGTCCTCCACGTCAGTGGCCTGGGGGCCGCGGATACTCTGGTGTAGAACCCGACGCTCAGGTGGCAGAAGAGGACCAAGTGCGGGAGAGTAGCCTCCCACCTCTGGCCATCCGACACCGTGGGGCATCACGGTCCTGGCTGGGTAGATCGCAGAACGCGGCAGCTGTCCGGACCGGACAAAGGGGTGCAACCGCGTCAGAGCCCTGTAAAGGTGCTGACGAGTGGTGTACAACTCGTGGCGAAGAGCTCTGTTAGCTCGGTCCAGCCCATCAGCATGCAGAACCAGGCGCTGATGGTGGAAAGGCTCTCGGGTGACGGTGGAGTAGGCGGCAGTGTAGTATCCCTCCGCACCAACGTCAGATGCGATAGGAATGTGTCTGAAAGGGGAAGTGTCCAATGCCTGATACTCTCCACGAAGACGTGTCAGAGCAGCATGAGCCGCATCGTGGACTGCCATCTCGATGGTCACTCCAACACCATGAGCGGTGTGCAGCACGGTAGTGGACTCATACTCCCGAGAGTAGAGGTGGACGATGGCACGGTACTGCTCCTGGTTAAAGTCCTGGTACTCCTCGTAGACGGTGTACTCAGGGTGCCAGCGATAACCCAGATAGGTCATCATATCAGCTAGCACAGCAGGTGATCCTGAGGCACCAATGGCCGCAGTGTGGCGCACGACCTGCCTCGCGGGTTCCATCTGAAAACAAAAATGTTTCAATGGAGTCAAATGACAACACGAGCACTATTCAAAATGCTATCCTGCAAAATATCTATGGCTTATCCAACTTTGGGGTGAACGTGGTAACGGGATCCTAATGTTAGAGTTAGTAAATTCGTTTAACCCGAGTAGAAAAGAGTTCAGAGTCCCAGAACAAAGGTCGAGGAGTAAAAGATCCTAGTACCACCCGATGGCGACGTGGGCCCGTAAGGCTCACAGCCAAGTTAGTAAAAGTTTTGTAACGTCTAGACTCGACTTCGGCCAAGGAGTGTGGAAGGGGGATTCCTACAGGCAGTCGGCTCTGATACCAACTTGTGACGCCCCCGATTCAATCGTACACTAATCATGCACGCAAATGTGTACGATCAAGATCAGGGACTCACGGGAAGATATCACAACACAACTCTACAAATAAAATAAGTCATACAAGCATCATAATACAAGCCAGGGGCCTCGAGGGCTCGAATACAAGTGCTCGATCGTAGACGAGTCAGCGGAAGCAACAATATCTGAGTACAGACATAAGTTAAACAAGTTGCCTTGAGAAGGCTAGCACAAACTGGGATACAGATCGAAAGAGGCGCAGGCCTCCTGCCTGGGATCCTCCTAAACTACTCCAGGTCGTCGTCAGCGGGCAGCACGTAGTAGTAGGCACCTCCGGTGTAGTAGGGGTCGTCGTCGACGGTAGCGTCTGGCTCCTGAACTCCAGCATCTGGTTGCGACAACCAGAAGGAAGGGAAAGGGGGGGAAAAGGGGGGAGAAAGCAACCGTGAGTACTCATCCAAAGTACTCGCAAGCAAGGAACTACACTACATATGCATGGGTATATGTGTAAGGAGGCCATATCAGTGGGCTGAACTGCAGAATGCCAGAATAAGAGGGGGATAGCTAATCCTGTCGAAGACTACGCTTCTGGTCACCTTCGTCTTGCAACAGGCAGAAGAGGGTAGGTCGAAGTCCTCCAAGTAGCATCTCCAAGTAACATCTCATAGCATAATCCTACCCGGCGATCCCCTCCTCATATCCCTGAGGTAGAGCGACCACCGGTTGTATCTGGCACTTGGAAGGGTGTGTTTTATTAAGTATCCGGTTCTAGTTGTCATAAGGTCAAGGTACAACTCCAAGTCGTCCTGTTACCGAAGATCACGGCTATTCGAATAGATTAACTTCCCTGCAGGGGTGCACCACATAACCCAACACACTCGATCCCATTTGGCCGGACACACTTTCCTGGGTCATGCCCGGCCTCGGAAGACCAACACGTCGCAGCCCCACCTAGGCACAACAGAGAGGCCAGCACGCCGGTCTAAACCTAAGCGCACAGGGGTCTGGGCCCATCGCCCATAGCACACCTGCACGTTGCGAGGGCGGCCGAAAGCAGACCTAGCCTAGTGGCGTTCCAGTCCAATTCGGCGCGCGCCGCTCCGTCGCTGACGTCTGAAGTGCTTCGGCTGATACCACGACGTCGGGATACCCATAACTACTCCCACGTAGATGGTTAGTGCGTATAGGCTCGTAGCCGACTCAGATCAAATACCAAGATCTCGTTAAGCGTGTTAAGTATCCGCGAACGCCGAACAGGGCCAGGCCCACCTCTCTCCTAGGCGGTCTCAACCTGCCCTGTCGCTCCGCCACAAAGATCCACACAGAGGGCCGTCGGGACAAAGGTCCTTTCAGCCCCCAATCCGTGGATCACTCGCGGGTACTCTTCGAGCTGACCCGACTTTAGTCACCATCTGTATAGTATGTAGGTATGTATAGTATATACCCGTGATCACCTCCCGAGTGATCACGGCCCAATAGTATAGCAAGGCAGACTGACAAGAATGTAGGGCCAATGATGATAAACTAGCATCCTATACTAAGCATATAGGATTGCAGGTAAGGTATCAACAGATGTAGCGACAATGTCAGGCTATGCATCAGAATAGGATTAACGAAAGCAGTAACATGCTACACTACTCTAATGCAAGCAGTATAGAGTAGAATAGGCGATATCTGGTGATCAAGGGGGGTGCTTGCCTGGTTGCTCTGGCAAGAGAGAGGGGTCGTCAACACCGTAGTCGAACTGGCCAGTAGCAGCGTCGGTCTCGTAGTCTACCGGAGAGAAGAGGGGGAAGAAACAATGAATACAAGTAAATAGATGCATATCGATGCATGACATGTCAAGAAGTGATGCTAGGCGTGCCCTAACGTGGTATGAGGGGGTACTGGTTAGGGGGGAAAAACATCCGGGGAAGTTTTCCCGGTTCCGGACGTCTGTCAGACAGATGAACCGGAGAGGAAAATTTGCAGGTTCGATAGGTTAGAGGCGTGTGGTGGACGAACGGACTGCGTATCCGGATTCGTCACGTCGTTCTGAGCAACTTTCATGTTGAAAATATTTTAATCCGGATTACGGATTAAAAGATATGATTTTTAAAAGATTTTATTAATTTCAGGAATTTAATTAATTATTTAATTAATTTCGAAAATGCTTTTATGACATCAGTATGATGTCATGCTGACATCATCAGTCAACAGGGTTGACCGAGTCAACCCTGACAGGTGGGTCCCGCATGTCATTCTCTAATATCTAATTAACCTAATCAGAGTTAATTAACATTAGTTAATTAGGTTAATTAGTGATTAGGGTTAATTAATCAGAATTAATTAGACTAATTAATTACTTAATTAATTAATTAATTAATTAATTAATTAATTAGTTTAATTCATTTTCATTTTATTTTTATTCCCTGCTTTAATTAAAAAAACGTTCTGTTGTGTGGGGGGTGGGGCCCCCATGTCATTGGCCCCGAGGGGCAAACGGGCAAGCGGGCGCACGGGGCGATGCCCGTTCGGGCGCACCCCAGGAGGACACGGCGCCCGCGCCCGCGCCCGAGGCCAACGGGGGCCGGGGCGGCCGAGGCCCAAGACGGCGGGCGGAGGCCGCAGCCAC
>NC_041392.1:713549971-713579165 GCF_002162155.2 Triticum dicoccoides
GCGGGGGCCGTCGGGGTCGTCTCGGTCGGGGGTCTCCGCCCCCGATCCAGATCGGGCGAGGGCAGGGGAGAGTGGGGATCGGGAGTGGGCTAGGGTTTCGGGGTCTCACCGGTGGGGGGGGATAAGGAGAGAGTGGGGGGGCCGGGGCCTGGTGGGTGGCCCAGTGGGGCCTGTGGTCAGCTGGGCCGAAGCCCAGGGGGGTTTCTCTTCTCTCTCTTTTTTTTTCTATTTTTATTTATTTATAAACACTTAGGCATTTTATAAAATTGTGAACCTTACACCATATTTATCTTTGTAATATTTGGCAACCACCGAACATTTTTATTTTAATTTTTAAAAACTTTTATTGTTTTCATCAATTCGAATTTCGAATTTGAACGGTTTCGAATTATTGCGAGGATAGCAACAGTAATCGGGATGACGTGCCATGATTAGCATGGGATTACTGTAGCAAGATTATCCGGGCGTTACATTAAGAAAGCAAGTTACTACACCATCGTGAAGGGGATAGTCAACAGGTAATTTCAATCATTATTAACTATATCTCGCCCTATTTAATTAGTTCTTCATTTCCTGATAACAACTATTTAATAACCCATTTATTCATTTTCTTTGTCGGCGGGTAGGGCTTGGGCAAAGTTCATCAGGGCCACTCTAGGCCCATGGAAACAAGATCTGAAATGGTATCGACCCCAGGTAAGTAATTCAGTAGTACTAGCTAGCTGCCATCTCTTTAATTATCATGCTTGATTTATTATTATCTGATCAAATTCCATTCTTGTAAAGGCCTTGAAGCAAGCGCCGGGGAATAATCTGTGTGCATACTACGTTTGCGAGAACATTCGCATGATGGCGTCCGAAAGGAGCAAATCTCAAAGACAGGAGTGGGTACATTTTTCAGAACACTATTCACAATTTTTACACCATTATCGATATCTAGTCACACAACTAATACACATGCATATTGATCTCCTTCTTAACAGTTCAAAGAGGTGCGGGAGCAGCTCCTACCAACGGAGCGCATACAAGCAATTCAAGAGGAAATAGCGGGATTTTTGCTCGACCAGGTCATAGATCCCAAAGGAGAATACTATTACCCGCTACCACCCCCATGAACCACTTCCAATTGTATCGTGCTTCGAAGGCACCAATTAGGCTAATGCCACTGGCTCCGAAGGCACCAATTAGGAGAAATTATATATATATATATGCATGTGTGTATATATGTGTGAATTAATTAATGGTGGTTGTGAGATATTCGATGATATATATGATCGGTTCTAAGGGGGGGGGGGCTTTAGTGCCTACACTTCAGCGCCGGTTACCAAACCGGCACTAAAGGGCCTTACGAACCGGTGCTATTGCCCGGTTCTGCACTAGTGGTCCATGGCTCACGCTCATGTATTGCGTGGATTGAAAAAGTTTGAGAACATCAAAAGTTTGAAACAATTTCTTGGCTTATCATTAGGGTTGTGCAAGATTTAAATATTTTGTGTGATGAAGATAGAGCATAGCCAGACTATATGATTTTGTAGGGATAACTTTCTTTGGCCATGTTATTTTGAGAAGACATGATTACTTTGTTAGTATGCTTGAAGTATTATTATTTTATGTCAATATTAAACTTTTGTCTTGATTCTTTCGGATCTGAATATTCAAGCCACCATAAAGAAAATTACATTGAAAATTATGTTAGGTAGCATTCCACATCAAAAATTCTGTTTTTTCTCATTTACCTACTCGAGGACGAGCATGAATTAAGCTTGGGGATGCTGATACGTCCCCAACGTATCTATAATTTTTGATTGTTCCATGCTATTATATTATCTGTTTTGAATGTTTAATGGGCTTTAATATGCACTTTTATATTATTTTTGGGACTAACCTATTAGCCAGAGGCCCAATGCTAGTTGCTGTTTTTGCCTATTTTAGTGTTTCGCAGAAAAGGAATATCAAACGGAATGAAACCTTCGCAAGGATCTTTTTTGGAACAAACGCAATCCAGGAGACTTGGAGTGGAGGTCAAGGAAGCAACCAGGCGGCCATGAGGTAGGGCGGCGCGCCTAGGGGGGCCAGGCGCTCCCCCACCCTGGTGGGCCCCTCATAGCTCCACCGACCTACTTCCTTCGCCTATATATACCCATATACCCTGAAAACATCCAGGAGCACCACAAAACCCTATTTCCACCGCCGCAACCTTTTGTACCCGTGAGATCCCATCCTGGGGCCTTTTCCGGCGCTCCGCCGGAGGGGGATTCGATCACGGAGGGCTTCTACATCAACACCATAGCCTCTCCGATGATGTGTGAGTAGTTTCCCACAGACCTTCGGGTCCATAGTTATTAGCTAGATGGCTTCTTCTCTCTCTTTGGATCTCAATACAAAGTTCTCCTCGATTCTCTTGGAGATCTATTCGATGTCATTCTTTTTGCGGTGTGTTTGTCGAGATTCGATGAATTGTGGATTTATGACCAAGATTATCTATGAACAATATTTGGTTCTTCTCCGAATTCTTATATGCATGATTTAAATATCTTTGCAAGTCTCTTCGAATTATCAGTTTGGTTTGGCCTACTAGATTGATCGTTCTTGCAATGGAAGAAGTGTTTAGCTTTGGGTTCAATCTTGCGGTGTCCTTTCCCAGTGACAGCAGGGGCAGCAAGGCATGTATTGTATTGTTGCCATCGAGGATAAAGAGATGGGGTTTATATCATATTGCTTGAGTTTATCCCTCTACATCATGTCATCTTGCCTAATGTGTTACTCTGTTCTTATGAACTTAATACTCTAGATGCATGCTGGATAGCGGTCGATGTGTGGAGTAATAGTAGTAAATGCAGAATCGTTTCGGTCTACTTGTCACGGACGTGATGCCTATATACATGATCATGCCTAGATATTCTAATAACTATTCACTTTTCTATCAATTGCTCGACAGTAATTTGTTCACCCACCGTAGATTATGCTATCTTGAGAGAAGCCACTAGTGAAACCTATGGCCCCCGGGTCTATTCTCCATTATATTATTTTCCTGTCAACTAGCTATTTCTATCGCAATTTATTTTGCAATCTTTACTTTTCAATCTATACAACAAAAGTACCAAAAATATTTATCTTATTATCTTTATCAGATCTCACTTTTGCAAGTGGCCGTGAAGGGACTGACAACCCCTTTATCGCGTTGATTGCAAGGTTCTTGATTGTTTGTGCAGGTACGAGGGACTTGCGTGTAGTCTCCTACTGGATTGATACCTTGGTTCTCAAAAACCGAGGGAAATACTTAAGCTACTTTGCCGCATCACCCTTTCCTCTTCAAGGGAAAACCAACGCATTCTCAATAGGTACCAATTCCTACATATTCAATGAAGACAATGTCAAGGATTCAGTCAATACCGTATGCAATTCCCTTTACCAGGTGATATGTCCCTTTACCGAGATTCGATCATTGGTATCTCCATAGTCGACTAAACTCATTCCATAATACAAGATCTCGTGACTAAACTCATTAGTCACCTGAAGCTTCTTATGATGTTGTATTATCGAGAGGGCCCAGAGATATCTCTCCGTCACACGGAGCGACAAATCCCAGTCTCGATCCATGAAACGCAACAGACGCCTTCGGAGATACCTGTAGATCACCTTTATGATCACCAAGTTATGATGTGACGTTTGATAGCACACAAGGCATCCCTCCGGTATCCGGAAGTGGCATGATCTCAAGGTCGAAGGAACAGATACTTGACATGAAGAAAGCTATAGCAAATAACTTAAACGATCTGATGCTAAGCTTACGGTTGGGTCTTTCCATCACATCATTATCCTAATGATGTGATCCCATTATCAAATGACAACTCATGTCCATGGTTAGGAAACCTTAACCATCTTTGATCAACGAGCTAGTCTAGTAGAGGTTTACTAGGGAAACTATGTAGTTTATGTATTCACAAATGTATTTAAGTTTCCGGTCAATACAATTCTAGCATGAATAATAAAAATTTATCATGAACGGGAAATATGATGATAACTATTTTATCATTGCCTCTTGGGCATATTTCCTACAAGAAGCTCGCATTACCTACAAGCGGGAGGGTAAAAAAGCACGGCAAGGGAGAGAGAATACTTTATCGAAAACGTATGGGCGGGCCACTCTCATTAGTACCGGTTCATTGCGAACCTTTAGCATCGGTTCATGTCACGAATCAGTGCTAAAGAGAGTGGTGGCAGGATGTTGTCAGACTGGGGCCCCTCCAACACCTTTAGTACTGGTCCGTGCCATGAACTGGTAGTAAAGGTCGTCCTATATAAACCCTTCGTCCAACTGTGATCGAGCTCGCTCTGTTTTCCCCCTTTCCCCTTTCCTCTCTGTTCTTCCCCTCCTCCTCGAGCTCGTCACACATTTTGCCCAAAATTTGTCAAGATTTGAAGGCCCCCATCCATTCAAGTGATCAGAGAGGTAAGCAACTTTGTCCTTTCATCTCTCATTGCTAGATTAGCTCTTGCAATGCTTTATACAGTGATTAATTTGTGTGTTTTAGCAATTTGGGAGGAATTATATGTGGTAGTTTATTTGATTTATATGCAATTTGAGCTCAAAATAACTCTTAGTTTGCATATGTAGGTTTGGTTTACTTAGTGCCTTCCCGTCTCCGTCCTAACCACCGTCGATCGTCCGCACTGTCCCGTCACCGGCACCACGTCCTTATGGTGAGCCTCTTGTTCTTATCTTTTTTTATAAAAAAAATCATGTTTGTGTGATTTAGATATATAGTTACTTGTATAATTATCTTACCCGTACGTTGTTTGTTATTCATAGTGCCATGGTTTTGATATTCGTCCCCGTCGGCCCTCGTCCAGGTTATGATTCGGATGCGGTATATTTTCTTTTATAACTATTTGGTGCATTTCATATTTATGACAAATTATGCCCATCAAGTTGACATAGATATTTTTATCTAGGAGGTATGTGAACCGGAAATTCCAACTGACCCTATTGTCGAGAGGTTAAATTTAGTTGAAAGGGAAAACGAGTGTTTGAAAGAAAATTTGAAAATAATTGAGGGGGAGAAGATGGAATTGGAGTTGCATGTTGCCGATGTCGTCGATGATCACACGATCAAGATGGAGAAAATGCGCTTGAAGATTAGAAAGATTAGAAAATATGCCATTGATAGTGAGGCTTGGTATCATTATGTTGTTGGATCAATTGTTACCTTAGTTTGCGATCTTGATCGCATTTGTTATTGCATTTAAATGATTTAGCTAGAGAGTTATTTATATGTTTGTTTTATGATAATAAGTGTTGTATGAACTTTATGTATGAACTTGTATTAATTTGGTCTATTCGGTGATGTGTAATGAAGATGAGCCGGCAATGGATGTACGATGACCAATGCTCTCCCCAGTTCGTTGAGGACGTGCATACTTTTCTGATTGCGGCTCAGGCAAACAAGCAGGTGGATGGTTTTATGTCGTGTCCATGTGCTGGCTTCAAGAATGATCACAATTACTCTAACTCAAGAACCATTCACGTCCACCTGTTTGAGTCCGGTTTCATGCCCCACTATAATGTTTGGACCAAGCATGGAGAAAGAGAGGTTACGATGGAAGAAAATGAAAAAGAAGAGGATGATGACAGCTATCCTGGCCATGGATTCCCTGAATATGATGATACAACAATGGGGGAAGAAGCTGAGCCGGAAATGCAGGAAGAAGCTGAGCCGACAATGCGGGAAGAAGCTGAAGAAGAGGCATCAGATGAGCCAACTGATGATCTAGGTCGGTGTCGGTGTCAAAATCGGGGGATCTCCGGTAGGGGGTCCCGAACTGCGCGTCTAAGGCGGATGGTAACATGAGGCAGGGGACACGATGTTTTACCCAGGTTCAGGCCCTCTTGATGGAGGTAAAACCCTACGTCTTGCTTGATTATTCTTGATAATATGAGTAGTACAAGAGTTGAACTACCACGAGATCAGAGAGGCTAAACCCTAGAAGCTAGCCTATGGTATGATTTTATGTTGTTCTACGGACTAAAGTCCTCCGGTTTATATAGACACCGGAGGAGGCTAGGGTTACACAAGGTCGGTTACAAAGGAGGAGATATCCATATCCGTATTGCCTAGCTTGCCTTCCACGCCAAGTAGAGTCCCATCCGGACACGGGACAAAGTCTTCAATCTCGTATCTTCATAGTCCAACAGTCCGACCAAAGGATATAGTCTGGCTATCCAGAGACCCCCTAATCCAGGACTCCCTCAATAGCCCCTGAACCAGGCTTCAATGACGATGAGTCCGACACACAGTGTTGTCTTCGGCATTGCAAGGAGGGTTCCTCCTCCGAATACACCACGGAAGAGTTCGAATACAAGGATAGTGTCCGACCCTGCAAAATAAGTTCCACCGTAGAGAGAATAATATTTCCACAAATCTAATCTGCTGACACGTTTCGGCAGCATGACATCATGCCATGGTCTGGTAATTATTTGAACCGTTTTTTCTTTAACCAGCCCCGCACATAACGCGAGGTGGTTTCTTGACACGTCTTGTCAAAGTAGAGATCGTGTTCCCCTTATCACAGGATTGTCATCAATACAAACATGGGAAACCCAACCGCGCCATCAATTACGGCGCTTGGGGGATAAGCGAGTTTTACCAGGCTTGTGGGGGCGCATAGTTTTGTCCGCCCTTATAAAGGGATAAGGTCTCACCTTTTTCTACCCACGCCTTCTTCCTCCTTGCTCACCCATTCTCACGCACTCGAGCTCCAGTGCCCAAGTCCACATACTTCTCCTCTACTCTCTCCAAACATGTCCGGAGCGGGAGGCAAGTGGATGGCCTCCTCTGTCACGGAGGGACACATCAAAAAGCTACGAGGAGCCGGATACTTAGCTGCAGATATCGCGCACCGGCTGCCAGTCGCGAGGCAGATCGTCCCTACCCCGGAACCTCACGAAAGGGTGGTTTTCCTCCCCAACTTCGTCCGTGGACTGGGGCTTCCCCTCCATCCATTCATCCGCGGCCTCATGTTCTATTATGGGCTGGACTTCCATGATCTGGCCCCGAATTTCATCCTCAACATCTCAGCGTTCATTGTCGTGTGCGAGGCTTTCCTCCGCATCCGGCCCCACTTCGGCCTATGGCTGAAGACCTTCAATATCAAGCCGAAGGTAGTAGGCGGCCAACAAGCGGAATGCGGCGGAGCCATGGTGGGCAAAATGCCCAACATTACGTGGCTCGAGGGCTCCTTCATGGAGACCATAAAGGGGTGGATCAGGGTGGTTCTACATCACCGAGCCGCGCGACACCAACTAGGTGGCGGCCCCCGAGTTTTGATCCGGAATCCCCACGCGGCTCACTTCCTGGAAGGAGAAGGGCCTGTCCTGCAGTTCATCGGTGGAGCTGGACGGACTCCAGAAGTGTATCCGGAACATGATAAGCAAGAAACTTAAGCTTGTCAACATAGTCCAGGTCATGCTCTTCCGCCGGATCCTCCCGTGTTAACAACGGGATTTCAACTTATGGGAGTTCGACCCGGCCCATGACCAGACTCTACGCAAGCTCTTCGATAGGACGCATAAGGACGTCTGGAAGGTGCTGTTCAAGGGCGCCGAGGTCCCCCTTCTCTTACCGAGGACCACGGGCTAAGCGTGAAGCACCCTGCGAATCCGGTAAGTTCTGTACATCTAGTAGGGTATTTATTTCCCATAGCTTAACCATGTGCGGGGTCTGATCTCCCATGCCTTTGATAGGACTGGGTGGAGACATAGGAGCAGATTAACTGTCCGGCCCCCCTGCCCGAAGACCCTGCAGACGCTCTCCTGACGAAGATGCGGACTCCGGCTCCTTATGAGGTGCCGGAGAAGACCAAGAAGAAGGCCAAGGGAACCCAAAAGAGTTCCCGGCGCCAGGTGGTATCAGACTCATCGTCTGATAACTCCAAGGCGCACTCCTCCCGTGAAAACGAGGAGGAGGAAGATGAAGATTCTCCCCCTCCAGCCGGGGGAGACAAGAAGAGGAAGGCCGCCCCAAACGGGGAAGCCGAAGGGTCCAAGAAGGGAAGGACTCTCCTTCCGGACTGTTCCACCACCGCCACCGAAGGCGAAGATGAGTGGCTGCTCAGGGCCAAGCCCCTGTCGAAGTCGTAAGTATTTGGATACCAGAGTAACTCATAGCATACTTTTGTTGCACTGCTTATCCTAACGTTGAATATGATTATGCAGTCCGCCCCAAGCCCGTATCGATGTATCATCGTCAGACGGTTCCTTAGACTCGTCGGACATGAATAGTGATACACTTCCAACTGCCTCCTCTCCTTGCCCTACAGACAATGCCGAGGTATTGTCTCAAGGGGCACTGAGCCGGGGGGAGACAGTCCCGGAGGCGCCTCAAGGCGACCTTCCGGACTCCAGGAGCAAGGCTCCAAGTTCGGCCCTCAACCGGATACCGCGCCGGAACCTCCAGTGGTTCCGGACTCGGGCAGGCGGCCCTCTTCCAAGAGGGGCAAGCCGTCCGTGCCGGTGACCTCTGTCTATCCAGAGGCACCGGACGAACTGCTGGGAGCGCTTCGTGGCGCTTCCGTTGACGAAGAGCACCACACTATTATGAGTGCGGTGATCAAGAAGGTTCAGTCCGCCAAGAGCGGACTGACTGAAGCCTGTGCCAGCCTTCTAACAGGCTTTGAGGTAAGTATTTAAAATATGGGAAAAATATTACCGCATAGACAGTAGCCCCTGATGCTCTGGTTGGTGTTCACAAAGAAAAGCCGAATAGAGGATCAAATAATATCTGCAGGAGTATAATATAAGTATGTCTGTATGCATATGCAGGCTTCGCTGCTGACCTCTGCCGCATTGACTGCGGAGGTCGCCGCACTAAAGCCGAACCTCGAGTGGTCCAAGAAAGAGCTCGGTCTTGCCAAGAGGCAGCTCGAGGAAAACTAAGGTAAGCAATGCCTTGTATATATATATATATGACAACACTATTCTAATCCCAGGATTAGAATAGTTATTTGGATCACGTTAGACCCTATATAGAAGGCGCGTGGTGTTCCTGAGATCCCCGATGAGTGAAAAAAAAGAAAAACCGCCCCACCCCACCCCGCCCCTAACCTAACCTCCCCCGATCCCATCTGGCCTCCACCAAACTGCATCGCGCCACTACCGCCTCCCTCCCCGCCCCGCGCCGCCGCCGGGCCCTGGCCACCTCCCACGCCGTCGCCTGGCCCCGGCCACCTACAATGCCGCAGCCACCCACCACCAGGAACCCCCACGCCGCCGTCGTCGCCCCCGCCAGGAAGCCGAATCGGTGTAGTGGCCACCACATCCACCCGCCGGTGCAGCCACCGGCCCCGGCCACGCGCACCATCGCGCCCCGGCTCCACCGGCCCCGCTGACTCCCGGATCCACTAGCACCGGCGCCGTTGCCCCAACCTCAATCTTCCACTGTCGCCGGCCTCCTTCCTGGACCACCTCGCCGCCGCGCGCCACCGACTCAGATCGTCACCGGCCTTCCTCCCCTGCTTCCACCACGGAGGTGGCCTCCGTTTGCCGTCAACCGCCACCGCGACCTGCCCTAGGGCGCCCCCGCGACCTTCCTATGGCGCCCCCGCGACCTTCCCATGGCGCCCCCATGACCTGCCCATGTCTCCGGGTGCCTCAACACCTTTGCAGCGCCTCACTCCCGCGGCATGTCTCCAGGTGCAGCAAACATCAGCATTCTTTCTCACCACTATTTTCTTTTCTGAAATTTGGCTAGTACGGTCACTCACAGAGGAAGATAAGCACCTCTGAATCTGAAGTTTACATGAAAACTGAACTTCTACCTCTTTGCGGTCGTTGGAGTCCTTAATCACTTGCACTACTTGCTTTTAGCATCTTGTCGATGGATACAAGGCGCTGTGTGGTGTGCGATCTCGTTTTTGGATGGAGCGCCGTCAGGACCACCATCTGCCCTGAGCTCCGCATCCCGTCCGCCGCCGCGTCTGCCTTGCGTCCTCACGACCTCTGCGGCCAGTCCACCAACGCCCTCCGAGTGCGCCCTGAGCAAGACGTAGGGTGCGTGCTGAATGCGTTTATTCATGCACTGGTGTGTGTGTGTGCGTGCTGGCATTTTTGTGAGCGCTGGGTGTGTTGCTTGAGTGCTGTGGTGTATGATGTGTAGATTTTTTTGAAGTTTATGTTGTGAACCCAACTAAGTTTGAACACAAATGATCAGATCACTACTGCTTTGTATTTGCTCCTGTAGCAGAAATCTCGCTTCCCTGCTGCTGTTATGACCATGTATTATTTCAAAATGACTTTTTGTCTGAAGTTCAGTAGTATCTATTGGTGCAAAAAAGTTGCTTCAGTTTCATGGGTCCTTCAAAAAATGAATGGGAAAAAGGAGTTTTCTTCTCCAAAATGCATCCCCGCTCTGAAGTGCTAATTCTTCTTGTGTGCTTCTATCGAGGCTTGTGTTTCATGGAGAGAGAGACATAGAAATTGTGGAAATCGTTAATGTGTCATTTCTGTCTATGTACTTTCGAGACATTTGGTGTGAGAAAAAAAAGTTAACGACACATTCTTTTGAGAGATACAGAGTGCTTTGGGATCCAATGTTTTCTACACAAAATTATGCATTTGTGTCTTGCCAATGTAGCTGGCAACACATAGTTTGTACAATGAAAATATTAGTTTCATGTGAGAAGTTCAAATATAAAATAAGGACAAGTTCACATATAGTAAAATTAGTGCAAATAAAAAAATGTAGTGAGCCATGTGTTGTTGATATTTTTTAAACAAAAATTAAAATAAGAAAGGTGTTTGATGTTGTAACAAAGATATATTTTTCCAAATTCTAAAAACCCCAAGAAGGTCAAAATGAAATAACAGAATAGTTCAATTTTTTAACAAAAGAAAACAAAATTTCCTCGTTTCTAAAAAGACCTAGGAGTCAAATTTAAATGATGGAGCAGCTCAAATGTTATTAAAAAACTATGATTTCCATTATTACTAATGAATAAACCAAGAAGTTCAACTTGAATAAATAGAGCACTTCAAAAAATATAGAGAAATCAATTTTACTCATTTCTACAAAAAAACCTAGAAGTTCAAATTATAATAAGAAGAAGTTCAATATTTATTAGAAAATCAAGATATATATATTAAACAAATATTGTAGTTTAATTTTTTGAACCAAATTTTCTTGTTTCTAAAAAAACCTAGAAGTAAAAAAGGTAGATCAGTTCACTATCTATAAAAAACTCAGATATTTTCACGTAACCGAGAGAAGTGCGGTTTGACAACTACCAGAAGTTCACGTACTACATGGTGTGCATTGGTATGCAAAAAAAAGAATCAAAAAGCAAAGGGCCGAAAGTTTTGTTACTAAGTGCTCGGCCCGAGAAAGTTCAAAAATTCTTGCGAGAGAGGTTAAACAAAAAAAGTGACAGAAGTTCAAGGTGAAAACAACGAGAAGTTCAATACTGCAAGGAATGCATTTCAGATAGTAATATAAGAAATATAAAAGAAAAAGGTTGAAAATGGTTTGTTGCAAGAAGTTCAAGTGCTCCTCCTGATGAAGTTCAAGATCTCTAGCGCTAGACGTCCGACCTTCAATTATGTATAAAAAACAGAAAAAACGATGTTGTTTTTGCCATTTTTAAAACTGCTCTCAAACGATAAAAATTTGTAACGTGTGTCTACATGAAAGAGATGCTCCTATTCATAAGCTTTCCAATGGTATATTATATGCTATATTCCGATGAATGGTTTAAAAGTTTTATGTATACCGTTAAAAACACATTTTTACGCATTAAAAAAATATATTTTGAAAGGTCGCGAGTATGAAAAATTGAACAACACGAAAAAGTTGCATGTTTGCAAAAGCTTTCCATCGGTATATCATTTGCTCAATTCCGGTAAGTGATTTGGAAGTTACATGCAAAAAACATCACGTCAGAAATAGAGTGAAGTTCAAACAAACGTGCCCGAGAAGTTCAACTACTTCACACAGTGCATTTCCATTCGTGATGAAGGCAAAAATTATGATCTTGTCATTTTCTAAATTACTTCAAAATGGCAGGAATATCATTTGTGTAAGTTCAAGTCCTCGTCGGAGAAATTTTAAAAAATTATTGTGAGAGAGGTTTGTATAAAAGGAATATCATTTATGTAACACAGACGAATGGATGAGAAAATTACAAACAAAAATACGCCACAGAAGTTCAATGTGAAAACAGCAGGAAGTTCAACTACTGCACTGAATGAATTTCAGATGAATAACTTTAAAAATCGTCGCGAGTACGAAAAAACGATCAACACGAGAAACTTGCGTGCTTACAACAGCTTTCCATCAGTATATCACCTGCTCAATTCCGGTGAATGGATGGAGAGTTACGAGAAGTGGATGGAGACCTGCGAGCAAAAAAATCACGTGAAAAATAGAGTGAAGTTCAGGTACACGCGCCGAGAAGTTCAGGTTCTTCACGCGGTGCATTTTGGAATAATCTGTTTCGCGATAGAGGCAGAACGAATGATCCTGCCGTCTTTGAAATTACTTAAAAACGGCTAAGAATCAGAGAAAACCATCAACATGAAAAAGTTTCGCATTTTCTGTAGCTTTTCAACAGGATATTATTTGCGCCTTTCCGTTAAACTTTGTAGAAATTACAGCGAAAATACATTTTTCGCCATTTTCGAAACTGACTGAAAATCGTAAAGAATTGAGAGAAACAATACATACCAAAAAGTTTCGCATTTGTTCAAGCTTTCCAATGCCATATCATTTGCTGCATTCAGACGCGCGGTTAAAAGATTAGCTTGAAAATACGAACTCGGTAGGACTTGGACCATTTTCTAAATTACTCTTAAACCATTCAAAATTAGAAAAAAACTTTAAAGATTAAAAAGTAGCGCATTTTCATAAGCTTTCCAACGCCGTATCATATGCCTCCATTGGATTAGCCGTTTAGAAATGACATCGAAAAAACGAACTCAGCTGTTCGGTTTACGAAATTTTACGTTTTTTCAAATTACTATTTAACCATAGGGAATTAGAGAAAACTTTCAACATGTGGAAAGGAGCAGTTTTGCAGCAGCTTTCCAACGCCATATTATATGACTCATTCCGATAAACGGTTTAGAAATGCGATCGAAAATACGATTCACGTTTTTTGTGCGAAGAAAAAACGGTTTTCAAAACTGCTCTTAAACCGCTTATATTTTGCCAAAACATTAAGTTGGATCATGATATTGGGGTCCATAGCTTTCTAACGGTATATCGCAAGCCCCATTTGGGTAATGTTGGCGGAAGTTCAACCTAGTTCACAGGGAAGTTCAACGTACTACTAGCGGGGCAGGTCAGGTTGTGATCAGAATAACTATTCTGATCCCGTGATCAGAATAGTGTTTATGTATATATATATATATATATATATATATATATATAAGATGTAGTTGCAAAATGGTAGGAACATCAGGGATGTGCCAGGGGCCACGACCAAAGTGGCGACCCTGAAGCAAGCGTTGTCCGAGGCCGAAAACAAAGCGGCCAAGGAGCGCACCGAGTGGGAAAAACAAGAGGCACGGGTGGGCGAGGTGCAGCAAGAGCTCCAGGCTCTCGTTAAGAAGCACGAGGCTTTGGAGCTTGACTCAAAGACGCGAGAGGCCGAGCTTGCCACGGCCCTCGAGAGCACAAAGCATGCCAAGGCTGAAGCCCAAAAGGCCCTCTAGGAGATTGAGGCGATGAGGAAGATAGCGGCTGGTAAGGCATTCAATATGCAAAGCAAGCATGTGAAAGTAAATTACTTGTTACTTACTCGAGTCCGGAGCTCTCCAGGAGCATTCGCAGATTGGCCCCGCAGCGTGTCGGATGCCGTGAAATATTACCAGGCCGAGGAGGGAAGCTCGACGGAGAAGTTGTTCTGGTCTCAATATACTGGGACCGAACACCCGATGCCTATGAGCGACTAGCTAAAGCAACTGGTCGAGCTGCACAAGGCGGCCGAACAGGCCATGAGGGGCCTTATAGTCCGAATGTGGCCTGGCGATTCCCTTCCCAATAGCTACTTCGGCTTGGTGAGGCGGCTTGTGGATGCATGCCCACGGCTGGAAGTCATAAAGTGGTCCGTCTGCATCGAGGGTGCACGCCGGGCTTTTGCCCGTGCGAAGGTGCACTGGGCCAAGATGGATGCCGAGAAGCTGGTGAAGGAGGGGCCGCCGCAGGGCAAGGAGCATCGCCACCCCGAAATGTATTATGAGGGTGTTCTGAAGGGTGCCCGTCTTGTGGCGGACGAGTGTGCGAAGGATGTAATTTTTGAATGAACTTGCTCGTGTGATCCTGTACTATGAAAACTTGTTCATATGCGCTATGCAACGCTTGTTTGAAATTAAAATATTACCTTCTGTGCGGCTATTTATCAAATCTGAGAGATGGCCAGTCGTCGGCTTCTGCCCCCATGCCACGAGTGCTGGGGTGTTCGGGATAAACTTGAGCACTCTTTTTCCGATTGTTGGGTCCTTCGAGGGAGGAGCTCAGCACAACGAACAAGGCAATCGGACTATAATGCTTTATCACTCTCACTTAGCCATAGAAGTCTACAATTTTTAATTTTGGCGAAGCCCCTAGTATTCGGAAGGCCGAATTTGGGGCGCTATACACGCCTTAAGCCGGACAAAGCCGACTCCTCGCTCTAAGCGGCATAAGTCTTTAAGGACTCGAGACCTCTCGAACAGCGACCAACTCTCGCCTTATCATGACAGTCAGTTTTAGCTTTCTCTACTGAGGTGCTTAGCCTAGATGAACCGGGGCACAATTGCAGTAGTTCTCCTAGTGCTACCTTAGCCGATATAGCGGAACGTAAGGTACCAAAACATGGGAGCCGAGCAAACCCAACTATTGACCCAAGACATGATTCGGAGCTGATGCATATAATGCTATAAGTTCGGGGTGCTGCACTGTCGAAAGTGTTCGGACTTCTCACGCCGTATTATGGGGTACGCTTAAGCCCCTGGCGTATTGGCCGTACCAGAGTGTACGGTTGCTGAATGTCATGAATGAACATATATATATATATATATATATATATATATATATATATATATATATATATATATAAGAATGTGATAATAGTCTAGTGCTATGCATTGTTTATTCAAAAAGGGGCATCAAAGAAGAATGATACAAGTAGTGCGATAAGCAAAAAGTAGGACTATTTGACATGTCCCCTCCAAGGGCAAGCTGAGGAATGGTATTTAAAGCAGGTATTTCACTCGTTATCAGAGACCACCTAAGAATTCCTTGATGTGACGTAGCTTTCTGCCTCCTTGGTTGTTGTATCGTGTGTTCGGCAATCGTACTGAAAGAAAAAAATAACAAAGCGGGAAGCCCCTAGTGTGGTTGAGCCGCGTCTTGGGGCGTGCCGTAGTCGTGCCCCCTCCCCACCTGTGCCCATGGTATTTTCAATGCGTAATTATGTACGCATGGCACGGAATTTTCCGTTTGGCTGGGACTGGGGTAGGGGCCACATTTCTATGTGAGCTCGGAATGTGCCAGGCGGTCTTGTTGCCGATTACTCCAGGCGTGCTTGAAGGTGTCCGGGTTTTAATCGCCGAACTGGTGGATTGCCTTAAGAGGCTGCTTTGCGCTTCTGCTGCGAGGGTCGCAGTGTGCTCCTCCGTGCGAAGAGAGCGCTCTGCGTTTCCATTGACTGTGATGACACCCCGAGGCCCCGGCATCTTGAGCTTGAGATATGCATAGTGCGGTACCGCGTTGAATCTCGCGAATGCGGTTCGCCCGAGCAGTGCTTGATAGCCACTGTGGAACGGGACTATATCGAAGATTAACTCCTCGCTCCGGAAGTTATCCAGGGATCCGAAGACCACTTCCAGTGTGACTGAGCCTGTGCAATGGGCCTCTACACGTGGTATGACGCCTTTGAAGGTCGTTTTTGTGGGTTTGATCCTTGAAGGGTCTATACCCATTTTGCGCACTATGTCCTGATAAAGCAGGTTTAGGCTGCTGCCGCCGTCCATAAGGACTCGAGTGAGGTGAAATCCATTGATGATTGGGTCTAGGACCAGTGCGGTGAATCCGCCATGACGGATACTAGTGGGATGGTCCCTGCAATCGAAGGTGATCGGACAGGAGGACCATGGGTTGAACTTTGGGGCGACTGGCTCCAACGCATATACATCCCTTAACGCACGCTTCCGCTCCCTCTTGGGGATGTGGGTTGCGTATACCATGTTCACCGTCCGCACTTGTGGGGGGAACCTCTTCTGTCCTCCGGTGTTTGGCTGCCGGGGCTCCTCCTCGTCATCGCCATGTGACCCCTTATCTTTGTTTTTGGCATTTAACTTGCCGGCCTGCTTGAACACCCAACATTCCCTGTTGGTGTGGTTAGCTGGCTTGTTGGGGTGCCATGTATTTGGCACGAGCGATCGAGTATTCGGTCCAAACTGGTAGGGCCCGGAGTGCTTCTTTTGAATGGCTTTTTCCGCTGACCGGGTTTAGAGCCTCTGAATCCGGCATTGATTGCTGTTTCCTCGATATTGTCATTGTTGATGCGGCGCTTGTGTTTGTTGCGATGTGACCTACCATTGCCATCCTTGGTATCCTAAGTACCATGGTTCTTTGATATATTATTGTTGTGAGCCATCCAGCTGTCTTCTCCCGCGCAAAAGCGGGTCATGAGTGTCGTGAGGGCTGCCATAGATTTCAGCGTTTCCTGGCCAAGGTGCCGGGCGAGCCACTCATCGCGGATATTGTGCTTAAAAGCTGCTAGGGCCTCTGCATCCGGACAGTCGATGATTTGATTTTTCTTTGTCAGGAACTGTGTCCAGAATTGCCTGGCCGATTCCTCTGGCTGCTGAATTATGTGGCTCAAGTCATCGACATCTGGTGGTCGCACATAAGTGGCCTGGAAGTTGTCGAGGAATGCAGCTTCCAGATATTCCCAACAGCCGATGGATTCTGCTGGCAGGCTATTGAGCCAATGCCGAGATGGTCCTTTGAGCTTGAGTGGGAGGTATTTGATGCCGTGTAGATCGTCACCGCGGGCCATGTGTATGTGCAGGAGGAAGTCCTCGATCCATACTGCAGGATCTGTTGTGCCATCGTATGATTCGATATTTACAGGTTTGAAACCCTCTGGGATTTGGTGATCCATTACATCATCTGTGAAGCATATGGAGTGTGGGGCGCCTCTGTAGTGGGCTATGTCGCGACGTAGCTCGAATGAGTCTTGTCCGCTGTGTTCGGCCCGGCCGGATTTACTTTTACTGTATCCGGCGTGACGGTTATCGTCTCGCGTAGTGGCGCGCCCCCGTGATCCGTAGATCGATCTTGCGTGTTTTTCTTTGTCCTCCAATACGTCTTGCAGGTCTAGCGTGTTTCCCCGTGCCTTGTCATTTTTATTTGAGTGGCGTCGGGGTGCAGGCTGATTTTTTGGCTGAAGTGCCTCTCTATCGCGGCCACTAGGTGGCCGATCAGCCGCACCATCTGCTGGAGATGTAGGTTTTAATGCTTCCTCCTCTAGTCGGGGTAGCAACCTGCGTTTTGGGTAACTCTTGGAGGGGCGTTCGAGTTCATATTCCTCGGCCGCAAGGACTCCAGTCCATCTGTGAGCTAGCAAATCTTGATCAGCTTGAAGCTGCTGCGGCTTTTTCTTAAGGCTATTTGCCATGGCTATAAGCCAGCGCTTGAAGCGCTCTTGCTCGACGGGATCCTTCGGCCCGAACAATTCGTCATCGTCGAGGCTTGCCTCGTCTTCGGAGGGAGGCATATAATTATCATCCTCCGCCTCTCCATCTGCCGCTCTCTCGGGAGGGCTGGCTTCTCCATCCTCCTGCTCTAAATCTTGCTGGAGGGGATTGTTGTCGTCTTCAGCACTGTCCGAAGTGCTATTATCTCCTGTGCCGGTGTCATCGCTTTTGCTTTGGCGAGACTTCGAGCGGCGCCGCTGACGTCGGCGCTTGGGTTGCTTCTTGGAGGGGTCATCCTCCGCTGTCTCATCGCCATTGCCTTCTTTGTGTGTGTCCACCATGTATATATCATATGATGAGGTGGCTGTCCAGTGCCCTGTGGGCAGTGGTTCCTCTTCGTCTCCCGCATCGTCGTCCATACCGTCGATGTCTTCGGAGTCGAAGTCGAGCATGTCGGTCAAATTGTCGACAGTGGCTACTAAGTGGGTGGTGGGTGGGCGGCGAATTTCTTCGTCATCCGCATCCCAATCCTGCCGAACATAGTTTGGCCAGGACTCTCCTGACAGGGAGAGAGACCTTAATGAGTTCAGTATGTCGCCAAAGGGCGAGTGCTGAAAGATATCCGTGGAGGTGAACTCCATGATTGGCGCCCAATCGGATTTGATAGGCACGGGCGCAGGCGGTTCGGAGTCCGTGGCCAGGGAAGAATCCGGTAGTTCGGCATCACGGCTCCCGTGAAGGGTAAGGTCGATACTCGACTCGATCACCGCTGAGAATACGGCCTCCGTGGCGGGATCTATCCACCGGTCCACGGATGGCGCAATTGGCTCCGAATTGAGGGTCGGAGCGGTTGCCGATGCGGTCTCCTGAACACTGTCCGATGGTAGAGCTAAATCATGCTCATCGTGACCGTGCGGCGCACTCGGCAGGGGCTCGAATCCATCCAAGATCAAGTCTCCGCGGATGTCGGCCGTGTAGTTTAAGGTTCCAAACCTGAACTGGTGGCCAGGGGCGTAACTCTCGATCTGCTCCAGATGGCCAAGCGAGTTGGCCCGCAGTGCGAAGCCGCCGAATACAAAGATCTGTCCGCGGAGAAAAGTCTCACCCTGGACTGCATCGCTATCGATGATCAAAGGAGCCATCAAGCCTAACGGCGACGACACAGAGGAACTCTCAATGAAAGCACCAATGTCGGTGTTAAAACCGGCGGATCTCGGGTAGGGGGTCCCGAACTGTGCGTCTAAGGTGGATGGTAACAGGAGGCAGGGGACACGATGTTTTACCCAGGTTCAGGCCCTCTTAATGGAGGTAAAACCCTACGTCCCGCTTGATTATTCTTGATAATATGAGTAGTACAAGAGTTGATCTACCACGATATCAGAGAGGCTAAACCCTAGAAGCTAGCCTATGGTATGATTGTATGTTTTCCTACGGACTAAAGCCCTCTGGTTTATATAGACACCGGAGGAGGCTAGGGTTACACAAGGTCGGTTTCAAAGGAGGAGATATCCATATCCGTATTGCCTAGCTTGCCTTCCACGCCAAGTGGATTCCCATCCGGACACGGGACGAAGTCTTCAATCTCGTATCTTCATAGTCCAATACTCCGGCCAAAGGATATAGTCCGGCTGTCCGGAGACCCCCTAATCCAGGACTCCCTCAGTCGGGCCATTGCCGATGTAGAGAGAAACTGCGCAAGTGACAAGGAGAAGAAGAAGTTGCAGCGCATGTTAGAGGATCACAAGAAATTTATTCGCCCTTTGTTTTGGTGCAAATGAGTCAATATGACACGAGGCGGGGTAACGGAAGACCCGCAGTACGGAATGAGAACAGTGGATCTCAACAATCTTGCGTACGCAGACGAACCATTCGTCCTAGCCAATGATGTGGCGCAGGTTTTCTATGTGAAGGACATATCTACCAAGCCGAGAAAAAGAAAAGATAATGAAGCGAATACATCATATGATGAGCCAAAGCGCCACATTGTTCTTTCAGGGAAAAGAAACATCGTGGGAGTGGATGACAAGACAGACATATCATAAGATTATGAAAAGTTTGATGAAATTGCTCCATTCAGAGTGAATATTGACCCGAGCATCCAGTTAAATGATGAAGATTGTCCATGGTTACGGCGCAAAGGGGACACACGCGAAGAAAAAGTTTCACACGGCCAAAAGATCCCACTCTGGGATGTGATCGGCTTCACTGTCATCACTTTCTCCTCTAGTGAGTTTCCGGACTTGTATATGTTTGTAATAGTTAGGGTTCTTATGTGTTTTCACACTTTAAAGGTGTACTTTTGTGCTTCGGACAAACATGTACCTTTCTGACATAATTTTCTATTTTTCATGCATTTACTGAATTTTTTGAGCTAAATGACCCTGAAATTGAAAAGCACTACAAATGAACTCTGAAAAGGTTGAAAGTTTGCATGGTATCACCATTTCACCCACATAGCATGTGCAAAAAAGTAGAGAGGATTACGGCAAAAACTGGATGCACTTCTCGTACAAAATGGACAATCGCTTTTGAAGTATCAGGGTTTCGGACAAAAACTCATCTGTTACAAAGGCATCTCATTTTGTAAATAACCTAAGTATTACCAATTTAATATAATGACAAAACACACTAATATTATACATAAGAAAAAATAATCACTGAAAAATCTATTTTCAAAGTTAAGTTATTCACAAAAATTTCAAATAATTCAAATTTAAACTATTTAAATTTGAAAACTACTGGCACTAACAGAAAGTTTGTAATTTTTTGTACCTAAAGCAAAAATATTCACAAAGAAACTCTGAATACAGCAAAAAACAACTCAGAAATAAATAAAAGAATTTAAATAAAGAAGAATATAGAAAAAACTAAATAAAAAAAGCCCACTTACTGGGCCAGAGCGGCCTGCATACGACTAGAAACCCAACCTGTAGTTGGGCCAGGATATAGGCCGCCAAGCCCAGTAGGCCCCACAGGGAAGAGTAGTAGAGTTAGGCCCAGAAGGCCTGCATTAGAGAGGAGGTCAATGCAGTGCCCGCGCCGGGGCTTATAAACAGGTCTTGGGGCTCCTCGACTAGTGAGGTGGGAGTAAACTTGCCGCACCGCACCTGCGCCAGCGCACCCACTTTAGTAACCTCTGTTTGTTGTTTCTCCTTTTCTTGATTTGCACTCTATTCTTCACTACATAATGTGCTACTGCTTTCCTCACTAGCTCAACTGAATCAAAGACCATCCCTAGTTTGAATTGAGGATTTTCCATGTCAACAAATGGGTTAAATGTTTTGAACTTGTATATGGGTTTCTCTTTCTTTTTCTTCTTCTTGTACTCCTCATCATCAGAGTCACTCTTGTGCATTTTCTCCAAATCTTCCTCTTCTGGGAGCTGTAAATCATCTTCAGTGACATCGTCTGTGCCTGGAACATGTTTGTACTCAACTCCTATTTGCTTCCCCTTCTCAAACAAAGCATCCTGCACAGCATCATCTACATTCTTGTCATACAAATCATCATCTTCATCCATTGCATAATCATTGTCATACCAAGTTGGATCAGTCTCTGAATCACATTCCCAGTCCTCTTCTGAATCTTCTAAGTTATCTGAAATTTCTGAATTTTCAGGATCCTCTACAGTACCTGAATCTGGCATTTTTCCTGAATTTTCAGCATTATCTACAATACCTTTTGTGCTCTCTGATTTCATGTGCCTCAATTTATCTTTGCTTATAGGGCTAAGTATTACTGGAGGCAGTTCAGGTCCAGCCCTATAAGCAATGTCATCTTCCTCACTTCTTTTCACATGATTCACAAATAAAACAAGGACCTTAGAATGCACAGAAGCTCTTGCCATCTTGAGACAGTCAAATTCAAAGTCAATTGGGACCAGATTAGCTACTGTTTTACCAGGTGGGCACCACAACACAATTTCTAGCTGATAAAGTGCATAGTTTAACTGCTGTAGCATATGGTCAATCATATCATTGCAGAAAGTGTTCCTGTCAAGGTTATCAAACAATGATAATTTCTCATCCAAATATGCCAAGTTATTTCCTTTCCCAGTGAAGAAACCACCATGGTGCAGCTCTATACTGAATTTTGGTGAATCAAATCCTACATTGCAAAACAGACGATGAGCGGTAGCAAAATTCACAAACCCTAGCTAGCAGTGAGCCCAAGAGATCTAAGGGCCTGATACTGGAATATTAAGGGAATAAACTAACTATTGATCATTCACAAACTAACATATTGATAAGAACTTGGAGGGAGTGTCAATCATCCTCAATCGTGGCGGCAGAAAACCCTAGCTGATTGGGGGGAGGAGCGGTGGGGGATGGGGGGGGGTCTGAGGACTCACCGTACATCGGACCTCCATGCCCTTCCGTCCTCAACATCGGTAGCTCCACTCACGCCGCTTGTTCCCTTGTCGCCGACGAGCTCGGCGTACCCGCAGCGCCGCCGCCAGTCGTCTCCCCCATCGGCTACTAAAAATAAACTCTGGGTAAATGAGGCAGGGTCGTCACGACATGATTCGCAAAGAGAATAGGGGCTTTTGTGCAAAGAAACAAGCCCCCACCCAGGTCACGTGCGCCTCACCTGACCCTGCAATGCAAGTTGTGTGACGGGTTTTTCCGTTTTGCAAGTAGTGTGACTTAAGTGCACCCGAATGACAAGTTCTCTGACCGCCAGTGCCTTCGACTCAATCGAACCGGCGCTCGCCCGCGTCTCTCCCGCGGTTTCCTTCCTGGAAATCCACGTCCCCGCGTCAACTCGCTGCTGCGCGCGGCCGCAAGGCTTGAGCCGGAGGAGCTCTTCCTCGACCTCTCATCGGCCTTGATCGGCGATTCCTCAGTCGTCGTTCTGCCTTGCTTCCACCGCGCCAGTTCCATCACATTGGGCCTTTTCTCCGACATACATGTGCCGGCTGGCGTCGAGTTCCCCGCACTTGAGACGCTGTACCTGGGGTCCTGCATCGATGCCCTCGACTCCTTGCTCTCCAGCTGCCCGCGCCTACGCACGCTCCATCTCAGCGGCACTGTGTTGAATGAGCCATATGTGAGGGTCAACTCGGTGACACTGCTGGAGCTTGTCGTGGACAGCAAACGGACACACAGTATCAACATTGTTGCCCCTCTGCTTAAGCAGTTGACCATGTCCTTCACCACCTCGAAGATCAGCATCATCTCCGTCTTGGCACCAATGGTGGAGAATCAGGGTGGACGGGACGAGCGGGCTTCTGGCCCGGACCGCGGCTCATTATGGACCGGACCGTACGGTTCTGGCTCGCTGGATAATATGGTCGGTCCGGTCCGTGAAAACGAGACCGAAATTCGGTCGGTCCGGTCCAGTTAAAGCTCGGTCCGGCTCGGAGGACCGAAGGCCCAACCCAATTAAAGCTAATCAGAAGAGCCCAAACACATATATTGTGCGTGCGTGACCTAGCGAACTGCCACTGCCTCCTCTTCCTCGCACGCGCCACCCCTCTTCCTCCCCTGCGCCGCCATCTTCCTCGCCTTCCTCTCCCCGGCACAACCTCGCGCCGCCGCGCCTCTACCTCTCGCCGTCGTCCCCTCATGCGGCTGCTCCCCCTCTCTCTCTCTTGCGCCACCACGCCTCTGCCTCGCGCTGTGCTGCTCCCTCTCTCTCCCGTGCCTTTCTCTCGCGCCGTCGTGCATCAGGTGCTTCTTCTCCGGCTCCGGCCACCGTGCTGCTACTCCGACCACCTCTCTGATGTCCTGGGCCCACATGGCAGTGACTGGACGTAGCCAGGACCGCGAGGACCGCCGGTCCGCACCGAGCTTCATGCCAGCCGGTCCGGTCCGGCCCGGACCGCCGGCATCCGGTCAAAACGGCTGCTCGGACCGGGACCGGACCGGCCCGGACCGTGTCCACCCTGAGTGGAGAAGGTCTCGTGGAAATGCTGCTATTCCTATGGGATGCATGTTGTTTTTGGTATTTAGAGCCTCCAGCAGGTGACTCTACAGACGGCAGAGAAACAAGGACAGCTGCCTTCGCTGCACATTCATGCCTCTGCCGTGCGTCTCCTCTCCTACTCAATTTACTGCAAGCTGTGATTAAACTAATCTTTGCGAATGATATATATATCCTGCCAAATTGTTTTCTCAAAACTCGCCTGCTTTTATTGACTAGTAATAATGTATGTGCAATGCACGTTTATATTAGGTACTCCCTCTGTCCCATAATATAAGACATTTTTTGACACTGGTGTAGTGTCAAAAAACGTCTTATATTATGGGACGGAGGGAGTAGGATATTAGTTGCACGTTATATTAGGTAAGATATATATGTTGCATGTTGGTATTTGGTAAGATATCAATTATTTTTTCGTCGGAATGGTAAAATATTAATTACATGGCAGATTGCAAGGGATAGTATTGAGTCAAAACGTGTTTATAACCAATGGCAGTAGTGGGTAATTAGAGGATTAAACGTGTTTGGTGCTTAACATTGGAGCGATTTGAACCGCTAGATAACATGAATTGACGGTCGAGATGGTTTGGATCTGTCCATTTGAGTCTTTTTATATTGGTATAAATGAAGCGGACAACATTGCACAGGATGTAGAGAAGCACATGGTTGCTGCTTTCTCTGTTTTGGAGCTACATCTCACAACAGAGGGGCATGCTTTTGGAGCATTGGTGTTTCATCTCCTTGAGATGGATCGAATTCGTGCCAGTATACAGAGGCTTAAGTTTGTCCTACGCGGAGCGGTAATTCTCATCTCTGATTGCTTATCTCCAGCGGCGAGGCTAGCCTAAAATATCTGTGGGGTCAATGGTATTTTTTGAAAAAAAATTCTTCAATATGAACAGTGTTTTAGGCTTATTTTTTAAAAAGCCCCCACAGACTAACACCTAGCTTCGCTGCTGCTTATCTCAACAATACATTGTGTAGTAATTGAAATTTATTGTTGGTTTTAGGTGGAAGAAGGATGCCCACCAAATTGTAAATGTGAGGTGCCGACAAACCAAAGTTTAAGATTGCCGACGAAAATTGCGTGATAGCGCCGCTATCGCGGGCTAGGAGCTTCCCCGCGATGGATCCGGCTTCCCTGCTCTCTCTCCATGCTTCCATCCGTGCTCCCACTTCATCCTACGGCTGTTTTTTTCCTTTTTTTTTCTAATCTAATCATCTTTCCCCCTGATTTTCAGGGGGTGAGGCCGGGCCTTATTTTCTTCCAATCAAATCAAGCCACGTATGTGGGAGCACGAATGGAAGCATGAAAAGGAAGACGCAATCGATCAATTTCCGCAATCTGCCGCTAACCGGGCGATCGCGCGTGAAACGGTGCGATTTGGGGTCGCGGTCGCTGCAATTTCGCGGGATGGGCCAAAAGTCTGAACCAAAAGGGCCCAAACAGACCAGAAACGGCCCAAATTTCTCCAGATACATATAGCAGCTCCTCCAGTAAACCTAGCAGCGTGTCCCAGTCCCCATTCCCTTCTCTGTCTCCCATCTGAAAAGGTTGCGGCGGCTGCTGTTCTTGCTAGCTACGGTCGGCCGGCAGTCTTCTTCTTTGCCGCAAGCCGGATTCAGTTACGGGGAGGATGCAAAAGGAGCGACCACGGCAAGGCGGCGGCCACGACTATGACATCTCAGTCTCACACGGCTCCAAAACTCGCTCTGTCGACATCGCCAGGAGGTACAGGAGCCCTCCGATTCTATCCATCTTTTATTTGTTTGTTGATTCAACAGATGCACATGACAGGCTCTTGGGATTGCATTGCAGATGTCTAGGTTCGGGTAATGGACGTGTTGTGATGTTATTCTGTAACTAAACTTAACTGCTGAACTGGTGATGTTATTCCTGCTGCAGACTTTGATTTATATTGATATGTATGTGTTGAACTGGTGCAGAACTCTATTATACTTGTTATGTTTGAATTTACCCCTGAAAATCCTCTGTTTTATGTAGAAAATCCCCTGTTTTCTGAGAAAAATGTGCACATGTACTAGTTTGGACGTGGGATATGCGTGCACATGCACTGTAGCCGCGAAATGGGTTAGCGGCCGCTATCCGCTATAGAGCCTGTAGCGTTTGAATGAGCTTGCCGCGAAATGGTTTAGCCTGCGATTTAAAACTTTGCGAAAAACTGGAGGTCCCAAACTATCTCCTTGATTGCTCTCGAAGAGTCATAATTGTAGAGTCATAATTAGCGTGGTGAGTATATGTTTGGCATGCATGATTAGCGTGCTGGTAGATGGAACAGGGTCATAATTGTTAATCCTTGTAAGATTTGTTGAATATGTGGCATTGACATGCCAATTATAGAGTTTGGTTGTGCATGTATCCAAATTATTAGCTAATTCAAAATTCTATATTTCTGCCGAATATATGTTGCCATGCCCTCATATTTTTGTAGAAATATATGCTAAATGGTGAGATGGGTCATAAGGAAGTACCAATATTTTTACGTGGACCTACTTTTGTGTTTTGCTATATTCTTTACCCTTCTGTTCTGCATATGTAAGATTTTCTAAGTTAGCTGGATAGAGTTTAACTCGAATTATTGATTTGAGCCAAACCCCAAGGTAAAAGCAAGAGCAACACATGCTACATGTTACTATTAGACATACATATAGGATAGGACTCTTACATTCTTATTCAGTGACTGTTACACCCTCACTGAACCCACACATCACACTTCTTTTAGCTAACCGACTCAAGAGTCACACTCAACAGACAGACTAACACATGAAGACTCCCATTCACTAACACAACCGACCATTATGTAGCTGATGAAAAATTCAAGAACACCATACAGGACAAGAAACTCATGATAATGACAACACAAGGACACACTCATGATAATGACCACACAAGGACACAGTAAACTGGTGGGTAAACTAACCCGGAAGAAGGCACGGCAAGCATGCTTCTACAAATTCACACTGCTGAGAGCGTGACCAGGTTAGCAGCAGTTTCCTCCACACTTCTTCGTCCTCCTCTTTCTTGACATCATTCATGGAGAGCTCTCTGTTTACTGTTTGTCAGTTAGGAAATCGGAGCAATATTGTCTCTGCTAGCGATTGGCTGATAGGGAAGTGTTAATTGGTAATGGAGAATTCCCTTCTTTGGCCATGCTGGGGATTCTATGTGCACCCACTTTTTTTTTGCGGGAAATATGTGCACCCACTTATCTTTAAGCCAGTTGATTCTCGTGCTTTGGTTACTTTTTATGGGTGGACATTACGTCCTTAACACCTTCTTAAGCGTAGGGGAGGGAGACAGACTCCACTAGGCATTATATGAGTGGTGGTCTTATCTGGCTATTGCATTTTCATATCCTCTCAGGTGCAAACAGTGGACAGTTGTCCAGAAATAACATCAGTTTCACATTTCTTTTCGAGGCAAATGTCAAGAAATCACCGTCAAATTTAGGCTGCAAGTGATTTCCTGTCTCTAGCTACGTCTCAGGGGAGTACTGTGGCTCATCAGTACAATCTAGTATTATATAATATATATAAAAGGTACATAATGGGTTAACCAGAAAAGAAGAATTGGTTTTAAAAAAATTGAAGGACCGGGTTGCACTCGCGCGTGGGCTTTGCCACGATCCTAGGTGCTTATCCCCTCACCCAGCGATTTTTTTATCCAGAAGATCGATACCTCACCTCTAGTTTTCGTTTCTTTTATTAGGGAGATTTTCGTTCCCACTCTGTATTTTTTTGCCTAGCCAAAGCACATATATAACCTGAAAAAACAGCCAACCCATTCTCCTTTCCCCGCTGGAAAAAACAAAAGGCATATATAGAACAAAAATCAGAAAAAGGGAAAAGGAAACTGCCGTGACCACCTCCACCCACGAGTCCCTCAGTACGCACCGCGCACCCCCAATGCCCTAGGTGATGTGTCATCTCCCCGCCGCCTCTGTCATCCCCTGCGCTTCCTTCCCTACCCTCCAGAGGGAAGAGATGAAAATCTACTAGCCCTAGCAGGTTGGCTGGTGAAGTCTCCATGCCTTCCTCCTCCACCTATCTCTTCCCTTCCACCTTTGAGCACACAGGTGGCGCACGATTCTGAGGGAGAACCACCATGGTAAGAGACCGCCGCCAGAATCATTCGTTTTCTCCTCATCTATGATATTCTTGATTGATTTTATGATACAGATGTTGGATTCATGTGGTGTGTGAACTCACAATTCTGGTCAGATTTTAAGAGGATGCAAATGGCGGAAAGCATAATCTGAGTTTTCATTGGACAACTGAAAATGAGGACTAAGTCAGTTATGCAAGGAATACACTGATCTGCCTCTGATCAATATAACACCCAACTTCTGTCATTTTGTTGACATCAGTGAGATATCTTATGTGCCTTTTAAAATCATGCACACTCGTTTCTCCCCCATCTCTATATACATTTTTAACCACCGATTTGTGACCTCCTGTGAATAGTCTGTATATGCTAGCTAACAACCGAGTACTCAAGTGCACCTAGATGTTCATCATCTTTTGTACTCCCGCCGGTCCAAAATACCTTTTTTTAACCATGGCAAGTATTTTGGAAAGGAGGGGGTATTTTATTTTGTAGTCAGATTTGCATGAGCAGTTTGCTTTGTGCTGGGAGTACTCGATTAGTACAGAGTTCACCCAACACTGCTTTTGCAAGGGGAACTAAGGTAAATAAATGTATAGCAAAATGATTCCAAAAAAATGGCACAAAAGTTCCCAGGCATCAACAATAACATAGTGTGCTTCTTTGTAAATCGCCTGCAGTTGATATTGTTGGGTTAGCAGACTCTTAGCTTCCTCTAATTTGGTTTTCATAAGAACAAGCAATCCAGTGTATGGAGGGAGTAGAGGGGAGGGCGGATATGCGTGTAGGCTGTAGCTGGCCAGTTATCCTCTAATTTTCCTGGCGTGCTAAGCATAGGGCAGAGGCGGACGGAGATTGATCGGCCTTGTATGATAGTGGATCGGCTGGGGCTGCTGGAGACATGTTTTTGATTGATGATTGATTTGATTTTTATGGCCATGCCTCTACTGGGGAGACACGTGAGTGCATTCTCAGAGAGGCAGGAGACATGATCGAATCAGCACTTACAAAAAAAGAGAATCATGGGAAGATCCTTTGATCATTAGTGCCCTGGGTGGGGGAGGGATACAGCCGATGTACAAACTCCAATTTAATAGTAGAGATACTGCCTAAAATATATTAGGAACGAAATGAAGACCCAACATCAAACATGGAAATATGAAATTTCAGGTTTAAACTGGAAGGTCAAATATTCATTCAATTGATGACTTCGAAAGTAATACCATGTAAAACATATTAGGAAAAAAAATGAAGACTCAACCTCAAACAAGAAAATTTGAAATATTCAGAGCCATATAAGGAAGGTGAAATATTCATTTAATTTAGGACTTATATGGTATACCGTGTAAAACATATTAAGAAAGAAATAAAGACCCAACACCAAACAAGAAATTTTGAAATTTTTAGGGTCAAATAAGGAAGGTCAAATATCTATTCGGTGTTGTCAAATAAGAATTTTTGTCTCG
>NC_041392.1:713579300-713587151 GCF_002162155.2 Triticum dicoccoides
ACCAACCATCACCACCAAATCACCGCTGCCTCCACCCTCTCGACACTACCGAACGCCGCCGCCGCCGCCACCATTGCACTCTACTCCCCTTCGTTCCCTCTCCCCAGCCTCCCCTTCTGATTTCTTCCACCACCACCCCACTATCTTTGCCAGAGGGGGAAAGGTTGTGTTTTGCAACGCTTTGGATGGATCTGAGATCTGGACATATGCGTTTCTCGCAAGAACTAGGTCCAAGCGCTGAACCGGATCGCATCAGCATGCTCCAAGACGACCTGCTCCTCCTCATCCTCGCACGGCTAACCTGCATCGGTGCCGCGGTGCGCACCGGCGTCCTATCATGCCGGTGGCGTGGCCTCTGGACCAGCCTCCGCCAGATTATCTTTCGCGACATCATGTTCGACTCGATCGAACTAGTGCTCAGCTGCTACGCTCATCCTTCCCCTGTTGTTTCCCTCCTGGAAATCCATGTCTCCGAGCAGGATAGGGTCGACAGTCCTAGCGTAAACTCAATGTTGCGCCTTGCTGCGCCGCTCGACCCAGAAAAGCTTGTCATCACCCTCCCCTCGCGCTCTATATCAGACCAATCCATCATCGTCGATTTGCCTTGCTTCCACCGTGCCACTTCCATCGTGTTGGAGAATTTTGACATCATTCACTGTGTGCTAGCTGACATCAAATTCAATGCCCTCGAAGCGCTTTCCCTTTCGCGCTGCAAAGCCGATCTTGATGCCTTACTCTCCTACTGCCCACACGTGCACACGCTCCACCTTAGCAGCCTTTTGTTTGAGACATGGAACTTGAGGGTGAATTCTTCGTCGCTGCAGGAGCTTATTGTGGACACTATATGGGCAACAATGTGTCAACATTGTTGCCCCCATTCTTAAGAAATTGACGATGATCTTTATTCCATTGCCGGAGCTCAAGAATGTTTCCGTCTTGGCCCCAATGCTGGAGATGGTCGAGTGGCACTGCACCTACAGCGATGACTCTATTGTGTTTGGCCTTTGGAAACTCGAGCTTCTAAGGTTGCCCACGACAAGGAGGCAAGGAAAATTGCGTTCACTATGTATTCATGCCTGCGCGGTGAGCCTCTTGTCCTGCTAAATTTACTAGATTACCTGACTAAAGAAATTTAGTGAATGACATATTTTTTGCCTATTTTTTTCCAGAAGTTGTCACTTCTTCCCCATGAACCCACCTTTGCAAAGGAGATAGAGAAGCATATCATTGTTAACTTCTCTCATTTGAAGCTATATGTACAAACAGGAGGACATATTTTTGGAGCACTCGTGTTTTATCTCCTTACGATTAATCGAATTGCTAGTTCTATGAAGAGGCTGAAGATCGTTCTGTTGAGATCGGTGGTAATTAATTCTCCACTTTGACTATATTACCAAAATATATGGTGTAGTAGTTTTCATTTAGTGTTTTGTTGTAGGTGAAAGAAGAATGTCCAATGGATTGTCCTTGTGTGCCCATGAATTGGAGAACCCAAACTATCTCCTTAACCGCTCTAGAAGAAGTCGAAATTAATGGCTTCAACGGAGAGGATCATGAGTTTGATTTATTGGAACTAATACTCATATGTGCACCAATGCTTAAAAGAATTATTCTGAGATTGTCACATGAGGTCTTACCAAGTGAAAATGGATGCACCACAATATACGACATCTCCAGGGTCAACTCTTCAGTGAAATGCTATCTTTATCTTAGCTCTGGTGAGTATTCCGTCTGTCATGCATGATTAGAATGCTCCTACACTAAATAGAGATATCAGTGTTACTTCTTGTAAGTTTGGACTGTCAAGCTTTCATCGCTTTATATATGTTTACGGTTCTTAAAATGTGGTGTTGACATCCTGATTATATAGTTTAGTTGTGCATGTATCCCAATAATTGGCTAATTAATCATGTTACGTTCCTTTGGAATTTGTGTGCCCACACCCTCATATGTTTGTGTAAATAGAAATTCTATGTTGGAATGGTTCAGAACCAAAAGTTCATTATCTTTATCCGGGTTTTCTTACATTTGTCGCTCTTTTGCATTTTGCAATCTTCTATGCTGATCACACCCTTGTGCTTTGCATTTGTATTCTAGTTTATAGGTTAGCAAGAAGTAGGCGTCAACCAGTTGGCTAGCTAGAGTATGATAAAATGTTTGCAATACCCGCCGACCCGCGCCAAGGCTCCAAGTGTTGGTCTTGATTGGTAGTGTTTTACTTTCTTGGTTAGCCAAAGCTATCTTACCGAAATTCAATGGCCTTGGGGGGTTGGCACTAATTATTAATGCCAGTTAAAAAAATGGGCATGTACTTCTTATTTCTTTCCTTCTGCTCTTAGCAGGTGTTGTATTTTATTTGCAACTGAGAACAATCCATACACATACGATGATTACATTTGCACACTTGTGATACTGACCATAGAATTTCAATTGCCTCTGTTGCAGGGTTAGTGCATCATAGCCAAGACTGCCCGTAAACATGAATTTCATCCTTTTCTACGTGGATTCTTGGTGTCCACCGACAAGATCATCATTTTGCTTGATATCCAACTCTAGTACCTGGTCTCAAGACTTCACTTGGTTGCTTTCAACTGATTACATGTGCATTGTTTTGCCAGTGTGTACTATTGTTACTACATATATATGGTACTCAGTTAAATTTTGAATGGTATATCTTTCGCTAAATTAAAGAAGTTAATGCACTCAACTTATACCAGTAAATTTTCAAAGCTAGTGATTTTGCTAAGACTGTAGTCTCAGTTGTTGTTTGTGGTGTTTCATTTTGATGACGCGACGCATGTTTGGATTGAGAAGCAATGAATTTTCGCCTTGTGGCTCTTTATGCTTATATCTCTAGTTAGATTAACCAAATGAGTTGTGTGTTAGCTCAGCGTCCTAAAGTGCAAATTATCTTCCATTTCCTCTCTTTTCTAACTAAGGCATGAACAAAAGATGCATCTTGCTTATCACTTTGTAAAGCCATTGGAATGATTGTCCTCACAAGTTTCTGCCATGCCTGCACTGAACAAACACATGCATCCAATTGTACTTAATTTGCTATTATTTGGTTTGGATATATGTATATATTATCATCAAACACACTAATGACTCGGCACACTAAAGACAACTCTTTAACCTTCATCTTTTGATCTTGATTTTATGTACACATCTCAATTTACAACAGGAGTATTACATTATTAGATCTTGAGTACATATCTATTCTTTGCTAATTAGACAAAGGATAATTAAAACAATTAAGATATAAAGCTAATTAACTGAAGAACGTATATAGAAAATTTTGGAAATTCATCTGAAAAAGAAAACGATAGAAATTTGTTGGTATGGCATTTGCCTTGTCGTCATGCCACTCCATACAGTATTGTTTTGCAGTTCCCTCATGGCGGTCTTTGCCACAAGCCACGACATTGTGGCCTTTGCAAAATAGCACTTGTATTAATTTTGTTCGCTTCATTGTCAAACAACAAATTGATTTATGTATACTAATGCATATGTGATTGATGCTGCTTGACTTTGGGTATGAGCCATTTGATTCTTCAAATTGTGTGCTTTTGGGCATGTTTTCTAAGCTACTTATCCTACGAACATCCGAAAGTAATTTTTTGATGATGCATTAGTGTTCATTCTATTACTAGGTGGTGACTAGGTAAAGCCTGGTATGGTTAGGATTTTTTTTTTGAAAAGGAATTTGAAGCCTTTTAGCATATGCAAGCAAGCATGATTTTATTATAAAATGTTGAAACATCTGTTTGACATGAGAAAAATCTAACTCCATGGAGAAGAGAATAGGGGAGTGTATTTTTTTCATGCGTGAGTGTAGTGTATCGTAGTACACAAAGGAATATGGTAGGGAAATGTATTTAATTAATATCATTGGAATACGGTTACAAGATCCCCAAAATAATTGTGCTCTGTGGCCTACTAGCGCCCAGCCTGACTGTGGGTTTGTGTGATCTGCTGGTTCTCGGGGCCTTGGAAGGTTCCAGATTAATTACTCTCGCAGGTTGCTTCATTGGATAACTTTGATTGAGCCTTAGGGTCATCCTTGTCGCTTTTGTCGTCTTCATTTTGCGTTCTCCATGCATGATAATGGTGGTGTGTGTGGGCAGTTGCAGAACCTATGTCCATGTCGGTACATGCACCACTGTAAATGTGGCTTTTTCATTAGCCACGCCCACCCTCGCCGTCGTGCCTCGTCGATCTTGGTGGCATTGTTGTAGTTGGTGCTGGTATAGCATGCATGGGTTCCTGCTTGGCTCGGACTTCTCGACGACTAGCAACTTTGTCGGGGTATGCGAAGGTTGCACCTTGTGGGAGTAAGTTGTTGGTAGAATTTCAGTTACAAGAAAGCTACCACTCAATGCGAACAACGAGCGTAGCACGAACACCACAACCAACCAAAACAAAGACAAACAACACCGCCGAACAAGCTACAACGCAAAAGAGCCTATCATAAAGTGACACAAAGCACCGCATCTCAACTGACGCCCAACACGCCCGAAGACCAACAACTTCCGCAGATATTCTCTTATCGATGCACCATCCATCCTTCGCGCCTGAGAGGAAGTGGCAGATGAATGGCGGGACTCGATCCGCCCCGGGAAGACATCGTCTTGGACACACCGACAGCGGACGTGCATAGCGCCGCTGAGGATCAAAAAAAGGACCACAATGAACACCGGAGGAGAGCAACGAGGAGTCAGCCTTGTCTCCAAACACCATGCTCCCAACAAAGGAACGATGTCAAGGATGCCGCCATCATGCCGATCCATCGAATCGTGGCTTTCGCCCGGAGACATCCACCAACTCCAGGAGCACGAAGAACAAGGCGAACACGCCCGGCGTCGCCTCCAAGAAGGGGAATGACATCCACAGGTGCCATCGCCGCCGACCCGGTAGAAGCCGTGCAAGATTTTCATCCGCGCATCGCCCATCACCCCGCCTCCAAGGAATTGATAGCACGTCCAAGAAGCCTCACACCGCCACCACCACAACACTTCCCGATGTAGCTGCAAAGACGAGCACCAAGGACCGAACGCCAGGCAGGGAAACCACACCATCCACTCCCACCTACATGAGGAACTGCAGCCAACCAGCACCTCCGGCCAGGTCCAAGACTGCCTGCAACGTTTGTTGCCCATTCCAAGGGACGGCCTTGTGACAACCGGACCTGCCTCTCCACGCGAGAAACCCAGGCCAGCACCACCAGGAGAGCACCGCCGCTCGCCACGCTGCACAGAGATGACGACCACTAGCTGCTCGCAAGACTCCAACTTGGTCGAGCCATCGCAGTGCCGTCACCGACCTGCCGTGGGAACCCGCCGCTGCCTCCAGCCGGTGCCGCCGCCACCAGAATGTGCCACATCTCCGCTGCCAGATCCGGCAAGCCGTCGCACCACCAACCCACCTGCCATGCGCCGGCCCTCAGCCCTCATCTCCGGACAACACGGACGAACTGGCTTGAGCCACCACAGTGAAGAGTACCAAACCGCCACCGGCCTACGCACTCCGCTGCGACACACCACCACCAGCGGTCAGCATCGCCCCTCTCCGCCTCCACGCAGCGTGCACTGCAGAGCCCCAACGCGCCCACCACCGAGGCCTCGAGACGGCCACGCAGGAACGCCGCCCGCCCATGACGCGGCCAGCAGGGAGGCCCCCGCGTGCCCGCAACCGCCGCCACACCATGCATCAGATCCGGGCTGGCCAACCCCGGATCCACTCGCCGACGCCGCCGTAGGCCCCTGCTGCGCCAGTTCGCAGCGCCTCCGCGAGGGAACCTCCACCAGCTCACGAGCACCGTCGCAAAGAGCCCCGCCGCCGCCATCCCTGGGGCGCGCACAGCTTCGCCGACGTCCTCTCTGGCGGCGGCGAAGCGGGAGGGAGGGGATGTGAGGTGGCCCGACGGCGGCGGGATTAGGGTTGCCCCCGAGTCGCCAGAGGAGGCGAGTGGGAGGGTCGTTGGTTGCCGCCCCCACGTCGGTTATTTTTGGACTATTCTTTACGTCATCCGCTTTATGCCAATTAGCGTTGAGTTCCATGCGCTCGAGACGTTCTCCCTTTAGCACTATAATACCCGACCTCGACCCTTTTTCTTTCATGTTACCCGCGCTTGCGCGCTCCGCCTCAATGATATTTTATTCGAGACTTGCGACCTAAGCGTGAACTCACCGTCACTAGAGGAGCTTGTTGTGAATAATATCTCAACAGAATCCCTAGTGCTATGCAGAGGTTTAAGACCATCCTATATATGGACATCAACGGGAACTAATTCTCTGTTGTGACACATATGATAACTACATTTTCGTTGCAATCAAACTTGCAATATTGACTGAAGCTTTTCAATTTGCCTCTGCTGTAGGATTGATGCACACCGGTCAAAGTTGACCATCGACATGATTATCATCCATATGCATCATAGGATAACCGTTGAGGGGCCTGTGCGGGCGGTGCGACCGCACAGGGCCCCCAAATTTCAGGGGCCCCGATTTGGGCCATATGGTTAATGTATATATTCTGAGTTTGGGCCGTTTTCATTATTCGTCAATGGTTGGAGCCAGCAGTTAACTGGGCTCCATCGCTCTCCCGAACTGGGCCTGTACGCCTGGTCATTATCCAGAACCCCGAGACCGGTTCGATCGATCATGTCTGCGAGGGGATCAGGGGATGTGCTGCTTCCGCGTTGATAGGAAACCTCTTCGACCTCTTTCATCTTGATTGGATCCCCTTGGTCACTGCTACTTCTAGCTCTGATTGATTGAGGGCAGGCCTGATCGAGGAGTGCAAGAAAACAACAAAAAGGTTTGGGGATTCTTGATTCCGCTCGCTTCTCTCGTTCCAATGTGTCGATTGGTATTTATGGGTGGAGCTTTTTGTCCTGCTGCAGGTTGAAGGGAAGGAGACGAAGGTAATGCGAGAGATGGACGAACTTGCGAGTTAAATTTGATGTGCGTCTAATGTGTCCAATTTTTTATTTACCTCTTGTTTCTGAAGGGCATGGGTACTTGAAAAATAAGCAATCACGTTGCCTCCATCTCCTACAGACCGAGTTCTTCCATGAATTTGACCCTAGACGATCTGGTAAGTGAGTCACTATCGATGCAGTTTAGTAGTACCATTTATTCTTCTGGTATTAATATTTGATATATACTTCTGAATACTATACGCAATAATGCATACTTCAATTATATACTGTATATATAATTAAGTAGGAGAATGTTTTAGTTATATTGGTTATTTAGTACTCCCTCTGTAAACTAATATAAGAGCGTTTAGATCATTAAAGTAGTGATCTAAACGCTCTTATATTAGTTTACAGAGGGAGTATATGACTTGTAAAAAATTTAGGCCTAATTTTTTGCATTTTACACCGGGCCCCCGAATTTCTGGAGACGGTGGATTATTGGTGTGCATCGACAAGATCCTTTTCATGCTGACCAATTCCGTTATGTGTGTTGTTTTGCTAGTGTACTATACAACCGTTGCTAGTTTAAATCTTTGAAAACGAGGGACGACATCCGAAAATTGATAAACTCAGATCACCCATAGGAAAGAGGGGTCTTACAGAAACTCGTGTAAGTTTGGTCAGGGTCATCTCGAAACAGTCAACAACAACATGAAAATGTTATAAGAACACCAAAAACTTAGAGCACAAAGTCCGGTTTTGATGTTTCTCAGCTTGTTTCACCCTCTGGATCCTGCGACAATCCTGTGAAGGGTTAATTTTGCTGGCTTGATTTTAAGTTTGTTGGTCATGTCTTTCTTCCTTTTTACACTCGATAATCCTACACCTACATAAGGTCTACCAAGACTAACGTAACTTTCCTAACTAAC
>NC_041392.1:713587470-713600863 GCF_002162155.2 Triticum dicoccoides
GGGACGCTTCATCCTCCTACCTCTAATTTTATTAGTCCACCTAGCACATTACGTAAAACACGTAAGTTTTGTTACGTAGGTGTAGCATTACTCTTTTACACTAGATTATTTTGTTTGGAGAGGGTTATCCTTCGATTTGCATCGATAAAAACATCAATTAATAATGGTGATGTTTTACGCCTCAAAACGTTAAATGTGAGCGAAGCACATATATTGTTGGATGGTTGGGAGGACAGTAGTTCAAGTCCTGGTGCTCGCATTTTCATCGATTTATTTTAGGATTTTCGGCGATGCGTGTTCACTAAGAGGAGACGTTTCCATCGACTGCGGGACATGAGTGTACTCACGTATATATGAGCACATGTGATTGTAATGCGTTCTAGAAAAAATATTAAATGTGAGATTATTTGAAAAATGCTGAATAAAAAGAAAGAAATTAATAGGACGAGAAGGGGAATGAATAGTCGCCTGGCTCGAGCCCATCAGCCACCGCACCGTCTCGCTTTGCAAAGTTCCCATGGAGTTGAGATCGGGGCGTCGCCTCCATTCCTCGCGGCAGCGGCTAGGTCAACCAGGCGGCGACGGCGGCGGCGGCCTGGACCTCATCAGCGCCCTCCCCGACGACCTGCTCCTCCTCGTCCTCGCCCGCCTCCCCTGCACCGGCGCCTCCGCGCACACCGGGGTCCTCTCCCGCCGGTGGCGCGACCTCTGGCCCCATCTTCGCCGGATCATCTTCCGTGGTATCCCATTCGACTCGATCGAACCGGCGCTCGACCGCGTTTCTCCCGTGGTTTCCCTCCTGGAAATCCGCGCCCGCGCGTCAACTCGCCGCTGGTCGACTGACCGGGTCGACACTGCCCGCGTGAACTCACTGCTGCGCGCCGCCGCAAGGGTGGAGCCGGAGGAGCTCATCTTCAGTCTCTCGTCGGCCTTCATCTGCGATTCCCCAGTCGTCGATCTGCCCTGCTTCAACCGGGCCACTTCCATCCAGCTCTGCCTTTTGTCCGCCATACGCGTGCCGGCCGGCGTCGAGTTTCCGGCGCTGGAGACGCTGTACCTGGCGTGCCGCATTGACGCCCTCGACCCCATGCTCTCCAGCTGCCCGCGCCTGCGCACGCTCTATCTCAGCAGCACTGAGTTGAAGGGAGACTACCTGAGGGTCAACTCGGCGTCATTACTAGAGCTTGTCGTGGACAGCAGATTGACACGCAATGTCAACATTATTGCCCCCCTGCTTAAGCAGTTGACCATGTCCTTCAACGCCTCGAAGCTCAGCAGCATCTCCATCTTGGCATTAATGATGGAGAAGGTCTCTTGGAAATGCTGCTATATGAATGGGTCTATTAGGGCATCTCCAGCCGCGCCCCCAAGAAGGCCCCCCAAGCGTTTTTTTGTCCGCCGGCGTTAAAAAATCGGCCCAGTCGCGCTCCCAAGAGCCCAGTTTTCGCCGGCTCGGGTCGAAATTGGCGCCGGCAGACCCAACCCGAACTCGGCGCGCTGGGGGTCGCTCGGTGGCGCCGGGTGAATCGTTTTTGGCGCGAAGAGCCGCGGGCCCGCCGCGTCAGCGACTCTACTCTCTTCTTGCTCCTTCGTCGTTCTCATCGCCTCGTTTCCCGCGGCGAATCAATGCCAAAGCTGCCGCGCCGGTCAGCCTCCATTGATGCCTCACGGGCGGCGCAATGAAGGCTGGGCGACGCGTCCCTCGGCCGCCACGCAATCACGCACGCGTAACGCGTCGGCCAAGCCTACCGCGCGGCGTCTCCGCCTATAAAAGCCGACTGCAAGCGCGCCGGAGAGACTTACCCCGATCATCCACCGACGACGCGCTCATTTCTCCCCCTTTCCTCCTCTCGCCGTCACCAGTTGAGAAAGCATGGCCGAGCGTTTCCCAGGCGACGGCGCGGTGGCGAACGGATTCGGGCGCCGTCATCTGCACGAGGACGAGGCTCGCCTCCTTTTTGAGGCCGAGTACCCGGTCCCGCCGGACATGCGGGTGCCCGGGGTGTGGGGGATCAGCGCCGGTGCCCCCGGTACCCACCGGCGCGGCGCGGCGTGCGGAGATCGCACGCATCCGCTCGTCCCTGCCGCGTGCGGCGAGGGAGGGGTCCCGGTACGTCCCCGACATCTCAATCTGGGAGCCGTACTTCCGCCTCCGGCACGACGAGCAGCTCGAGGACACCAATGGCGTCGTGCCCTCCGGCAGGTTCAACGCCGGCGACCGGCGTCGGTGGTGGGGCATGCCCGGGCGCACGTTGGAGTCCATCCTCGAGTACATCGAGGGCGGCAACACGCCGCGCCTCGAGTACCCCGCTCCCCCGTCCTTCTCACGCCGCCGGGGAAGCTCCTGGACGCCGAGGCGCATGGAGACTGGGGTGTCCTCCTCCTCGTCCGGCGGCTCTCCCTGCCTCCACCTTCGCCCCGTCAAGCCAGAGCCCCAGGACACGCCTGTCAGCGCGCGTACCCGCAGCTCCGGCGCCCTCGTCGAGCCCAAGGTGGAGTCCAGCCTCCCCCCGAAGTACGAGGAGATAGCCCGGCAGGGCTTCTCCGACGAGGACGCCATGCGGTGGTCACGCGACGACTACCTGCGCGAGGAGATGATCCGGCAGCGCCGGGCCCTGGAGGAGATCACCGCCCGCAAACGTGGGCGCGAGGACGAGGACGGTGTCGTTGTCCTCGATAGCGATGACGACGACGCCCCCGGACCGTCCAACCCGCCGCGCCAACCGGGGGAGGGATGCAGCAGGGACGGCGGAGGCGTAGGCGGGGGTGACGACGACGACGACGACGGTGACTACACGCGGTTCTACAGCCTCCTCGGCATGTAGAACCACGTGGGCGGGCGGCGAGGGAGACGGTGGGGGTAGCCCGCGGTAGTTTTTTTCTTTTTTTTTTGTAAAATATGTTTAAATTTGAACGAACTCGCCCGTGTTTGCGTTGTGTTTGCGCCAAATTTAAACATTTTAAAAACCCGTGGGGGGCCGCGACTGGGGGGCATCACGCCCCCAGTGCGCGGTTTAGCGCCGGTGCGCCTTCAGGGGGCGATTTCTTGCCCCTCCTGAGAGACCAACGGCTGAAGATGCCCTTACATATGGTCTTTGGCTACTTGAGCAGGTGACGCTACAGACGGCAGAGAGACAAGGACAGCTCCCCTCGCTGCATGTTCGTGCCCACTGCGTGCGTCCCCTCTCCTGCTCAATTTATCGCAAGCTTTGAATAAACAAAATTTTGTGAGTGATATATATCTCCTGCCAAATTGTTTTTCAGGACTTTTCTGTTTATCAGGATGAGGCAGATAACTTTAAGCAGGAGATAGAGAAGCATTTGGTTGCTGCCTTCTCTGTTTTGGAACTAAATCTCACGACAGAGGGGCATGTTTTTGGGTCATTGGTATTTGAGCTCTTTGGGATAGATCGAATTCGTACTGATGTGTGGAGGCTTAAGGTTGTCCTATCAAGAAAGGTAATTCTCATCTCTGATCAACAATACATTGTGTAGTAATTGACATTTATTTTTGGTTTTAGATCGAGGAAGGATGCCTACCAGATTATTGTCCTTGCGAGGCCACAGATTGGAGATCCCAAACTATCTCCTTGACTGCTCTCGAAGAAGTGGAGATCAATGGCTTCGAAGGAGAGGATCATGACTTTGATTTTTTGAAACTGATAGTCAGATGTGCCCCATTGCTTAATAGAATGATTGTGAAGTTGTCACGCGAGGCCTCCACAAATAATGATGTGTGCGCAAAGATATACAACATGTTCGGGGCGTATTCTTCGGTGGAATGTTGTGTTTATCATAGCTCTGGTGAGTATATGTTTGGCATGTATGATTAGCGTGCTCATACTTGGAACAGAGTTATAATTGTTAATCCTTGAAAGATTTGTTGAATATGTGGCATTGGCATGCCAATTATAGAGTTTGTGCCTGTATCCCAATTATTAGCTAAGTCAAAATGCTATATTTCTGCCAAAATTATGATCCAACATCCTCATATTTTTATAGAAATAGATGCTAAATGGTAGAATGGGTGATAAGAAAGTTTCAATATTTTTACGCGGGCTTACTTTTGCGTTTTGCTATCTTATTTAATATTGACACCCTTCTTTTCGCATATGTAAGATTTTGTAAGTTAGCTGGATAGAGTTTAACTTGAAATACTGATTTGTACCAAAGCCCAAGGTGAAAGAAAGAGCAACACATGTTACATGTTACTATTTTAGACATACATATATGATAGGACACTTACATTCTTATTCAGTGACTGTTACTCCCTCGCTGAACCCACACATCACACTTCTTTTAGCTAATTGACTCACAGTGACAGTCGACACACAGACCGACACATGAACACACTCCCATTCACTCACACAACCGACCATTATATGTAGCTGAAAATTCAAGAACGACACCATACATGTCAAGCAACTGACGAGTGCATGATAATGATCACAACTCACAAGGACACAGTAAACCGGTGGGTGAACTAACCGTAGCCCCCTCCTCCAAACACAGATTTAGATGGAGAGAGGGAGACCTGGAAGAAAGGCGTAGCCTTCCCTTGCCGATAAGACTTGCCTTTTTTCTTCTGCATCACTGAAGCACCCCTGCTCACATGCCAGCCTCCGGTGCACCCGGAAGAAGGCACGGCAAGCATGCTTCTGGAGATTCACACTGCTGAGAGCATGACCAGGTAGCAGCAGCGTGCTCCACACTGCTTCTTCTTCTTCCTCTTCTTCCTCAACATCATTCACGGAGAGCGAGCTCTCTGTTTACTGTTTAGTTAGTAGGAAGCCAGAGCAATATTGATTTTCCCTTGCCCTGCCGCCCACTTATATAGGCGTTTTCGTATCAACTACATCACCCAGGTCTCTGTTAGTGATTGGTCTGTTAGGAAATTGTTAATTTCTAGTGGGGAATTCTCTTCTTTGGCCATGCTGAGGATTCTAGCATATCTGCACCCACTTATCTTTAAGCCATTGGATTCTCGTGCTTTGGTTACTTTTTATGGGTGGTCATTATGGCCTTATCACTTTCTTAAGCGTAGGGGAGCTAGGTAGACTCCAATTAGGCATTATGTGAGTGGTGGCCTTGTCTGGCTATTGCATATCCTCTCAGGTACAATCAGTGGACACTTGTCCATCAATAACAGCACATTCGTACTTTTTTTGAGACGAATGTCAATGAATCACCTTCAGTTGTAGGCTGCAAGTGATTTTCTGTCTCCATCTGCAGTCTCACAGTAATATTATGGCTTGTCAGTTTGTCAAAATTGAAAGTAGTAGAGAGAAATAATTTGTTATCTTTTCCCTTGCAGATAAATTCACCTAACATCTTGTCTGCTAACAAGTTTTCTCGGCCATGAGAGGATTTCACATGAGCATGGCAAATAATCCACCTGAAACTGAGAACAATGGTCATATCACGGCCCCAGAAGATCCAGATATTATTTTATGTATGGAAGAAGGAAGAAAGCAGACGGCTCCTTATATGGTCTCTGCATGATTCATCAAGTGCAGTACAGCAACATAAAGCAAAGCAAAGTTAGAAAGAGTGGCACGCTTTTGGAAAGCACCATGGTCCGTTTGTGATCAGTCAGTTGAGCACGTCCCTGCTAGGAAGCCCCAAGCTGGAAAAGGAAACAGGAAATCAGCCGGGATCTGATTGTTTATTTATGGATCTTTGAACCTCTGATTGGGGTATCCACCATCGTCCAATGCGGGGCGTGGCGCGTGCTAAAAAACCGCGGAGGTGGCGTTTTCAGACGTTATGAAGATTCAATCACATTCCACATACCTGCCATTCTGAGCTTAAACCGAACTCTATCTGTTAATCTGAATCTGAAAGCGAGGCTTTCCACTAATCGATAGTTTTGTCTGGTTGCAATGATCCTATCACCACTAACCGCTTTCAACTTGCATCTTTTGTCTGCCTTTTTCCTCATGAGGGATATGCTATTTTATGCTACGTACTAGTAAAGAACAGATCATGGCCAGGTGATAAGACTTGGTGGACTGTAAGTGGTTTGTTTGCTCATCATCTCAACTTTAGTTCATACAAAGGTGAATTGCAGCTTTCTTATTTATCAGGAAAATGAGTGATGCTTGGTTATGTGATTTCCTTGAATTTTTCATGATTTAGACATGCATGCCTACCATCAACCGCATGCTTCTGATTCAATGAAGGAGAAATTAATACACAAAAAAGAGGAAATTGCTATGTCTTGACACAGTTACATTTCTAATTATGTTTGCATGCCTTTGTATTTCTATGTTTTTGAGTAATTATTATTCAGGCAGGAATTCTCTCCTCTTGATGATTGCCTCGAAAAAGAAAGAAAGAAAGAAAGAAGAGAAAGAAAGAAGAGAAAGAAAGAAGAGAAAGAAAGAAGAGAAATACCAGTTTGGCCCTAATGTTTCAGTGCATCCACCAGATAGGAAGGATGAATGTTCATGATTTATGGCATCTTATGTTGTTTTATGAAAGCTGCGAAGAAAAATAGTTGGCCCGAGGCGATGGAATCGCTGGATCTACAGTACTGCGGGCCTTTAGATTCTAAGTCAAAACTAAAATACAGGTTATCAACCATTGTAGTAAAAATCTCCCCGTGTGCAATGGAGGGCTTATGCTTTCGCAACATCGACACAATATTTTACATGGGTGTGCACATACGGGAACAAAAAATATCGCAGTATTTGAAACACCCTGTGCAGTACTTTTGTGTGTGCATACAACAGATCCCAAATGGATGCAGTAAAATTGCGTAGAAGAAAACATCATGTGTTGCAACTTACAGGACAAAAATTGCATCATGAATACAACATTTCTGGCACACATGCACCCATGATCGTCATAGCATGTTGCCTGGGTTTTGAAATAACTTATGCAACATCAAAACCTACAAAGTCACTAACCTTCATTTTTTTTGGAAAGTCAACCTCGCTGCTTGGATTCACCTGCGGCGGATTCGGCTACCCCAGAACCCATTCCCCTTAGTACATCGTTTCTTGGGGCTCAGCAAGCTAGGAAATCCTCAGATTCAAGCACCATCATGGTGGTTTGGAGTTGCTAAAATAAAATAAAAATTGCAAAGGGAACAGAACACACGGAGGACAATTATCTAAAAGAATTGGGTTTCATAGAATTTGTCGGCATGCACTTTCTCTCCACCTATCGGTGGTGCCACCTATTCTCATGCCCTCCGCCGGCTGCTACAAGGGGAGATTAGGGAACCTCGGATCAATCTGCTTGGGCCGTCTCCCGTAGGGTCTTCGAGTTCTTCGTCGCCGGTAAGGTTGGGTTAGTGGCAACAACGGGAATAATAGTTCATCAGCTTTCCCCACACTAATGTGCTTCATCAAAGTTGCGTCCACGAGTCGGTGGATAGTGTCAATAGTCTGGCATTTGGTTTGGCGTGATTAGCATGTATCCCCTGTGACGATGTCCTGTGTAGGAGAGATGGCGGTGTGTGATGTGTTTGTTCTCCGGTTTCATCACCATCCAGAAGCTCAGTCGGGGAACGCATGAGGTTTTTCTGCCCCTCCTCTGTGTGGCCAGAGCTGGGATTGTCTTCTGGCCCTTCTTGGTGCCAGCTTCCTTGGAACGACGATCTATCCAGATCACCGTCGCGGTGTCATCTGGTTTACATCGATGGTCATTGCTCCTACAAAATTCTAGGTTTCAACAATGTTGCTCCGGTAAGACGATGCCAAAGGCAACAAGGAACTTTACTCATGGTGAGACAGTGATGGATTGTTTAAGAAGTTTCATATTCTTATACAGAAGTTTTTTTTTTTGTAAGGATTAGTTTTATTGAATATATGACCTTGGGCCTTATTTGAAAGAAAAAGAAAACATGGGCATGTATCTCAGAGCTATTCTCCCTCTCCCGGCCACCCCCCCCCACCCCACACACACAAACCCGAAAGATGTTGCTTCCCAGATGCAGATATGTACCACCCAGAGGCACTCCTATCACACGGTCGCCTGTAGGGAGCTGCTGCTTGGCCGACCCAGTAACCCCGCACATGCTGACGTCACCCTTGTTTTTTCATTTTTTTTCTTCACATTTTTGTTTTTTTATTTGCTTTATTTTTGTATTGTTTATATTTTGAAATATTCAATATAAATATATATTTGAAAATTATATATTTTAAAAAATATTAAATTAAATTTTTGAAAAATATATAAATATATATATATTTTAATAATGTGTAGGGATTATTTGTGACATTTAAAAATATCATGTTTTTAAAAAAATGTACGTGAAAATTAAAAAATGTATATCCAAGTAAAAAAATAGTTGCATAATTAGAAAAATTGCACATTGTATTAAAAATGTATTGTGCTATTTTCAGTAAAATTGCATATATTGTACAAAACTGGTTGCGTGATCTAAAAAGATGTTTTGTATCATTAAAAATGTATCTGACAATTAAATAAAAATTCCGGTGATTCAAAAAATGTTCAGCACATTTAAAAAATGTTTTTACAATGTTAAAAAAACGTTCATTAATCTAATAAATGTTTATTTCCATTAATATGTATATTATGTTTTCAAAGAAATATTGTGTTTCCAAAAAATGTCCATGAAAATTTTGAAATGTTTATAGAATGTAAAAAAATGTACATTGTGTATTGGGATAATGTTACTATGTATTCAAAAAATGTTCAAAACATCTATTTAAAAAAATGTATACCACATATTTAATAAATGTCCAAAGTGTATCAAAAATGTTTCACGTGTGCACTTAAAAAAGTACATTGTGCACTGAGAAAAAAAGCTATGTGTTAAAAATATATTCAAAAAGACAAAGAAATAAGAAGAAACTAAAGAAAGCCGAAGAATACGAAGAAAACCAAGAAAGAAACAAAAAAAGTATAACAAAGAAAGAGAAAACCAAAGAAAATTAGTGAAAACAAAAAAAAGCATAATGAAGGAAGAAAGGAAAATCAATGGGGAAACAATGAAAACAATTAAAGGAAAACAGAAGAAAATGGAATACTGAGCAGGTCGCGGGAGCGAGTGACTACATTAATGGGCCGGCCCAATTCATTCGCCCGTCGGCTTGGTATGGGCGAGACATAGCCCTGGCAATGTTATGCGGTCTATCTAGATCACCATTGTCGGCATCTTTTGGTTTATATCAATGACTTGTCAGTCAGTGCTTCTACAAACTTCTAAGTTTCAAATGTTGCTCCAAAAAGATGAGGCCAAAGGCAACAACCAACTTTGCTCACGATGAGTCGGTGATAGATTGTTTAATAAGTTTCATATCCTTATATAGTTGTTTTTGTAACGAAATGCAAAGGTGAACATGCTTCCACATGAATAGTAAGTTTGAAAAATATACTAAGAAATATTTTAAAATTTTGAAATTTTGGGATATCAAACTTGGTCCACCATTTTACTCACCTGTGAAGCTCCGTGAATTAAACCTAGGCATTCGTCACGGCCGGGCTTTGAAAATCTCGCGGTAGCCACTTCCAATCGATGCAATAGCGCCTGCCCATGGGTCTCTTATATAGGCGAAGCTGCGCCTCTCACCAGCGCCCCTAGACGAGGTGGTACTAAACAAGCTAGCAACCAGCGTCGTTGTCTCATTGCCACTCTCATTTTCATGTGCTATCGTGCATGTAAAGCAGGATACAAATTGGGCTGCTTTGGAGGCCCAACTGGCCGAAATGTTATTCTTCTAGAGGGCTTGAGGCTGCTAGCTAGCCCACTCAGCAGTAATGTTGGGCTGCTGCTTAGCTTCTTATTAACATGTAAGGGCCTTACGAGGAGCGACCGAGAATAAATAAAAGTAGAGCAAAGATACATGCATCGCTACTAGCAGCCTTGGGTTGTTCTAAAGAAATTAATTACCAAGTATCTTCATCAAAACGTCCACACGTAATATAAAATAAAATTATATTTTTAATCGGGTGACCCATCGGGCGACCCATGGATAGAACATCATGCCCATACCCTACCCATGACTAATCGGGTTACCCATCGGGCTTACCCATGGGTGAATATGACGACCCATACCCTACCCATTCGGGTCGGGTGCCCATGGGCGCGGCCGCCCATGGGTCGGATTGCCGGGTTGACACATGAACAATGCATTTTCTTATTAAAATGATGATTTTTGAGTATTTAAAATACATATTATGCCTATATTTCTAATAAAATAATGATTTATACCATGTTCGGGCTTTCGAGCCGGGTGCCGAGCAGAAAAAACTGACCCCAAACCTGGTCCCGATGTTGGGCTGACCGGGCCGGGTTGTTCATGCCCGTGGTCTACCGCAAAGTATCGACATCCATAATATTCTTAGTGAAGAAAATACAATTCAAACCTCACTATCGTCGAACAGTGTTTTTTAATATAGCTTCGTGAACTTCATACGCTAATATATCGGTCGACTATGTATGTTAAAAAAATAATTCAGATGTATTTTTTACTGCTTTTTAGAATTTACTATTCGTTAAGGAATGCGTGCGGAAGCATGTTCATTAAATTTGCGTCTTTGTTTTTGTATAAGTATTAGTTTTATTGAATATATGACCTTGAGCGTTTTTTGAAAGAGAAAAATAAACCGCGGAGCCATTCTCCCTGTCCCGGCCCAACTCCCCGCAAGCCCGAAAGATGCCGCTTCCCCGCGTATCGCTCCTCCTCCTGCCGCCGCCGCCGCCGCCGCACGCCGGCGCGGCCGTCCTCCACCGTCTCCTTCGCGGCCTCTGCACAACGGAAGCGCCTCCCTCCCCCCTCTCCCCGTCCGAGCTCGACACCATCTCCGCGCTCATCCCGCGGCTCATCTCCGAGGGCCAGGTCCCCGCCGCCGGCCGCCTCCTCTCCGCGGCGCTCCTCCTGCCGGGCTCCCCGGAGCGCCTCCCGTTCCCCCCGCTCGCCGAGCACCTCGCCTCCCTGCCCACCCTCACCCCGGCCTTCGCCCTACTCACCGCGCTCCGCCACCACCCCGTCCGCCCCTCGCCGCTCCCGCTCGCCACCCCGCTCCTCGGCCACCTCCTCGCGATGCGCCGCGCCCGCGAGGCCGCCTCCGTGCTCCGCTGGCTCTGCCGCCCCGACTCCCCGCGCCGGCCCGACGCCGCCACCTACGGCATCGCCGTCGCCGGGTTCTGCAGGCTCGGGGACCCCAAGAGCGCGCTCGTCGCCCTCGGCGAGATGGCCTCCGACGGGGTTCCGCCCTCGCGGGAGCTGCAGGAGGCGGTGCGGGACGTGATGCTGCAGGACGCGAGGGTCGAGGAGGCGTGGGCGCTGGAGGAGGCTATGCGGCTGCCGGAGCCCAAGAAGACGGTGGAGATGGTCGACAAGCTTCTTGGAGCGTGGGAAGACTGACTGGCTGACTGACCACCGAGCCATTTTGGTGCTTCGCTGCTCTGGATCATGCAAAAGGCAGGTGAAATTTTCCAGAGATTGTACGATTTGTTTGCTTGATATGCAGTATCAATGTAGTGAGAAATCCCCCAAGTTAAAGTTAGTGTTAAGCACATACACTATATGCTTGGTGATTCAGATTGGATTGCTATGGTCTATGGATGCGAGCATAGATGTCAAGAGGAGCGTCTTGCCTATTCGAGTGTATTGAAGAAGCTTAATAATGATCACATGAGAAATATTTTCTGATGATGCCAAAGAACCAAAGTGTTTTTCTGTGCCAGGCGTCAGAATCCCTGATCTGTTGCTGTACAAGCTACTCCCTCGTTCCAAATTACTCGTCGCAAAAATGGATGTATCTAGAACTAAAATACATCTAGATACATCCATACCTGCGACAAGTAATTTGGAACGGAGGGAGTAGTTTTGTATTTATATAAGTTAGACACCTAATTAAGAGTTTCACATTTTGCACTAGCTGTCTGTACAATCCCCCTTTTTGTTTACCAGCCGTTCCAATAATCTTCGCTGAAACACTTGTCCTGCTGTTGATTTTTATCTTCTGCAGCCTCTTCTTTTTTTCTCGGATTTTTACATGGCTCAGACTAGTCTTCGACGCATCTCGTTCTGAGATGCAAAAAGAAAGACACATCTCGTTCTGGGTTCTTGAATCTTGAACCCAATGTACACATTTGGTCTTTCAGTTTCGTCACTACACCCTCGCAATTTCCTTTGATGTTATGCAGCCTGCAAACTCTTGTCTAGAAGAAGCTATCATGAGGTCTGGGTGTAAGAGCAATGTGCAGCAAGTTGTCGATGGAAGGACTGACAGCACCAAAGACGAGCTGAGTGACAGATGATGGGTTTGCTGCTTTGGAATTTGGCCGTGAAATGTCTCACGTTGTAAGTTGTTATGCATATGTCCACCTTCGTGATAATTATGGTTTCATGAGCAATGGCACAAGTGTTGTATGGTGAGATAGCTTGGTTGCTTGTGAGTTTCTGTTTACATACTTCACTATACTTTGCTTCTTCTGAAACTGGCAATCTGATTGTAGGTTATCTCATATTTACGTCAATGTAAAAAATGACATTGGTTCTTCATTTTGTGGCTCCTTGGAATTAATTAATTTGCATGACTGAAGAGAACCATGTGTTTTGAAACGGTCATAAATATATGTGTGATGCTGAATCATATTTGACTATGCTTGTGTCAACAGATCATGGCTCAGCTCACAAACCCACAAGTTCGGGGACGAGGATCCCCTGACATTGGCTAACCTGCCATTGAGACACTGACACATGGGTCCCACCAAGCGTGAGGCCCACTTGTCAGCGACCCAAAGGCAGGGTAAGGCAGGGTTAGCCACGTCAGAGGATCCGTGTCCCAAGTTCAGTCATGGGCATCAGCAGCAAATCAAAGAAAACTTTCAAGAAGCTCCACTCACTTTCTGATAATTACCTGTGTGGGACTAGGCGATGCTGGACCGCATACTAGTGTTGCACCGTTTACATGAAAAAGCTTCAACAAGCGATATAGAAAGCTTCAATTGGAGCATTGTGCAACCGGAAGAGTTGCAACCGTTGACATGAAAATCTTCAACCGTAGCTTGAAAAGCTTCAATCAGTGATATAGAAAGCTTCAACCGGCGATATAGAAAGCTTCAGCCGGCGGCTGCGCAACCGAAAAAAGCTGCAACCTTTGACATGAAAAGCTTCAACCGTATATTGAATAGCTTCAACCAAAGACCGGCGACAAAAAAAATGTAGCGACGAGCCGATGATGCACACGGCGATTTTTTGCACCCATGTGCTGCGACGGATGCTGGAATCGGCACCCTGTCATTGCCTCAACCGGCTACTGCGATGGCTTTACGACATAGTTTCTGTGGTGACGAATGGTAGGGATCGGCAGGCCGATTTTTTTAATGGGTCTGGCAACCCGATTTGCTGCATAGGGCGGACTAGTGGGCACCGGTGCTGCAACCGGTGAGCCGGCCATGCTTCAAGGT
>NC_041392.1:713601179-713612903 GCF_002162155.2 Triticum dicoccoides
AGCTGATTTGTTGGTTTGTGTCCCCAGATCCGATAGTTGCTAGGCAACCGGCTGAAAATCTGGCTGGTCAGCCGATGCCTAGCGTCACCCCCCTTTTTTGGGGCCTCTTTTTTTTATACCTACGCTCGATCCTCGCTATCGTTGGCTGTTCGAAGAGCGCCCTATTCTGCGCGAAGCTCGGCCGATAACGAGCAATTGCGTACGCTGTCTGGCAGAGCGCAACTTTTTTCTTCGTTTTTATTTTGGTGTTTTTTTACTTCTGTTTTTGTTTTTGTTTTCTTAAAGATGTTCGAGATTTCAACCAAAGCATTAAATTTTGGAAATGTTTCAAAATTTTAAAATACCATGAATTCAAAAAATTTCTCCGATTTCAAAAATCATGAATTTGAAAATTATCCTAGAATTTTGAAATGTATTTTAAATTTTAAAAATTATCTCGGATTTACAAAAATGTTCATGAATTTTAAAATGTTCTAGATTTCAAAAATATTAACGGATTAAAAAATATCATACTTAAAAAAATTTCCAAAATTAATAAAATGTTATTCAATTTGAAATGTGTTTCGAATTTAAAAAAAGTTCATGAATTTGAAAATGTACCATGAGTTCATAAAATATCCATAAATTTGAAAATTGTCCTGAATTCAAAAGATAATCAAGATTCAAAAAATGTTATCAGAATTTTATAGTTGCTCATGAATTAATGTTCTCAGATTTCAAAAGGTGTTCTTGAATTTGATTTCTTTCCCGGACTTTAAAAAACCTAACTGGGCCGGCCTATATAGTTTGTGCATGAGTTATCTTAATTGGTGCCAATTAGGAGTCTAGCTCAACTCGACTCCCTGCTTCACTTGCTCGCTTAGCATTTTTTTAGCTCGCTCTAGTTCTACATTATAAAAGACTGGTTGCCTTTTTATTTTGAAGAAGTTCGTTAAATAAGAAGATGTTTTTGGATTTATAAATATATTGCCAATTTTTAAAACCATGAATTTTAAAATATTTTCAATAATTTTTAAAATATCCATGTATTAGAATATATTCAAAATTTTGAAATAAAATTGATACATTTTCAAAGTGTTTGCAAAATTTAAAAGGTTTGTGAACTTTAAATATTCATAAATTTTAGAAAGTGTTCATGAATTTTAAAAATGTTCAAGGATTTAAAAATGTTCACAGTTTTTTGTAAATGTTCATGAGTAAAAAAGTGGAGAAAGGAAATTTTAAACGAATAAAAAGATGAATATTGAAAAACAAAAATACTAAAAATAAAAATAAAAGAACCTCAACCAATGACACCCTTACAGGCAGGCCCAGCAACACACATATCTCGACACACTGAGCCTAGAAAATTGATGCTAATTAAAGTAGCTACATGCATTGGAGGACGAGATATATTTAGCACAAAACAAAGGGGGTATTTTGAGGAGAACAAGTGCTAAACAACTCGCGTGTCTTGTTCAGCCGGAGTGGCATTTGGGAAGAGTATCCGTAAAAAAATGCACATGACTCTCAACCCTAGCTGCTGCAACAACGTTCTTACACACCGTCGCTTCAGTCCCTCTTCTCTTCCACCTCCGGTGGCCTCATCGGCGGCAAGAGGAGTGGGGACCTGTCTGTCTTGTTTTCTTTTTCTTAGGTTTTTTGTCTCTCTGGTGACATCGACAAGGTGGCAACAACGATTGCATGTTGGAATAAGGCCTCTCTGGTCTTGTACTACCTCGACAATGTCCAATCCGACACCGACGAAGGGTATGTGACAGATTGCATCCTTGGATCTGTTGGTTTCATTCCAATCTTGCAATTAGTGTTGTAGAAGTGCATGCTCTAGCCAATGCAACCAAAAGACCGATCTGATGGAAGAGACTAAGCAGCACATTATACGTCACCACTCCCCCTCACGTGTGCTTTCCTCATGCCTGAACGTGGACCGAAAGTGGGCTGCAATTTAATTGCGCCAGCCGGGTCTTGAACTCAAGACCTCTTGGCTTCGATACCATGTAGAAGTGCATGCTCTAGCCAATGCAATCAAAAGACCGATCTGATGAAAGAGACTAAGCATCACATTATATGTCAACAAGTGTATCTTTCAAGGAGAGATATTGGCAGGCTATTAGTGCAACAACTTTGACGTCTTCTTTCATATTATTTTGTGGCATTGTATGGTTTCTTCAACCCTCTGAATTGATGGAGATATTAGCGAGAAGCTCCGTAGACGTCGGCCAGGCTTTGCCCGGTCACACCCTTTGGTGGACAGGGAGGAGGAGGCTGAGAGACAGAGGAGCCTGACATCGGTTAGGGTTCCCTCCCAATCGCCTTCGGAAGCGACGCGGGAGGTGGGTGGGGTTTTCTTTCCAAGAACCAATTACATGGAGGGTCTCCGATGGAGCAAACTTGTACCGACATTGATAAGAAAATGATTTGACCTCGACTTTATTAAATCATTGTATATCTCATGTTCCTAAGTATAATTAATGTAGAGTCATAGAAACTCTAATAAGTCCTATTTAGTGGGCTATAGCATGTGCCATGTCACCAAAATCCTAGATGAAAGGGAGAGGAAGGAGAAGAGATGGGGCAAAGGGCGCTAGATCTACTGCCCGACTAGCTACACACGACACAAGAAAATCCAGCTCGTGCGCGCAACAGGTGATTGGTCTCTCCGTTCAGTTAGGTGTCTTCCCTTTCTTCCGGAAGCAGCGTTTTGGGTCATACTACTATATGATCCCATTATCCAGACCATAGGTTCAGCTGTTTGAATGTGTCCTGTCGCCATTTAATGATGCATGTGCGAGCGACAGATATCCGGGTATTCGGCTTTTCTGCGTATGCGTAGAAGTACGCAGAAGGTCGATCCGTAGGGTGGGTTGACGCAATAAAGCACCGACATGGCGGGCCCAGGCACCTGGTTATTCGATGAGACGGATGGTCCGTCGGTACGGGAGATGCCTCGTAGCAGGACCAGGTACACACCATTTGTAAACTGCAACCGGCAATGTTTACACAACACAGGCCATAGATTGATTACAGATTATTATTATTTTGCGGGGAGATTGATTACAGATTAATAATACAAAAATCTGCATGATAGTAATACAAAAACTATCAAAAAATCATGTATGCAAATTGGGTATTCTTTACTGTCACAAAAGTTTCAAAAAATAAGATTTGCATGCTGTACGATAACAAGCAGCAGGGGTTAAAAAAAGCTAATTCAAATCTATACAAAACAGGATCAGATTTCTTGTTTTTGCACAGGCCAGGTTAGTCAGAATCATTTCTTGTACAATATCAATTCAATGTATGTTTCTGACAAACTGAAAATGTTGAGAAAATATTTTTGGCACCAGTGAGCCAAAGTGAATTTTAAAGCAACAAAGCATATTTTGATAAGAAAGCTTACAACTTGATTCAAGATTTCATGACAATGCAAAAGTTCATGGGATGCCTAATAACTGGGACTATTGACCATGCCCCCTTTTGGTGCTCAAGCTCCATGTTGGCCTGTTTTTGAAAAATTCAAAAGCCACATTTCAAAGTTTCAACAATGAATGTATACTAGTATTTTTCTTACCAACAATGAATGTATACTGTATGTGCGCAAAAGTTCATGCGAAAATATATTGGCACGTGAGCTACACAAAAATTATGGACTTATGATTTTTGAATTAGTAAACACTGTGTACCATTCACTGTAAAAAACAATGATTTTTGCGGTTTTGTGTACCTTGAGTATTAATGTATTTTGCATGAAAATTTACACACATGTGCAATTTTTCATTTGTGTGAACTTTCGAAATGCGATCTTGAAGAATTGCAAACAAAAAATGGGGCTCCATGGAGCTGAGCACCAAACGTGTTTTCTGGTACTACTAGTGGATACATCCGAGTTAATACAAAGTAAGCACCGTATGAAGCTTCAACTCTTTTTTTTTTTTTGAGATGTATGAAGCTTCAACTCAAGTAGAGCAAACCCAGAATGAGGATAGACGGAGAAGTGTTCAGTTAGAGATATCCGGTCCAAAAAGTGCTGCAGAGGCCTAGACCGTAGAGGACCAGCACCAGTTGCCGCATTAAGTTGTCACAGACGTGGGCCACCGGGACTATTTCATAAAATTACCAGAAGAAGCAATACATCAACCTATACAACTGCCTGCTCAAATCCCAATACAGACCATCGGTCTGGATAATATGAGCATATGATCGTACGAGCCGTATCGAATTTCCGCTTTCTTCCCTCACATGCAAACATCTTTAACGTCACTCTTTCATTTTGGAGCCCTCTCAACCAACTGAGGTCTCAAATTTGAGAGTTGGTACGCAATTTTGATCTGCCTATTGGATTTGGGCTTCCTTAAATGTGTTATGCTCCATATGATTTCAACCCTTTCGATTGATTGAGGCCACCAATTGCGTGGTGGATCCCTACGGGTAGTAGGACGGGGCACCCAAAGTAGTTGGACAGAGACATAAGAGCACAACCTGCTGCTCATCGTGCCGGACAACGACCATCCATTCGCCACACACTAGTGTAGAACCGGACTTTAGCGCCGGTTCGTAAGGGCCTTTAGTGCCGGTTCCACTACCGGCACTAAAGAGTGGGGACTAAAGGTCCCCTTTTAGTACCGGTTCATCACAAACCGGCACTAAAGTGCCACCACGTGGCACGAGCCAGGCCCGGGTGCATGTAGGACATTAGTACCGATTGGTAACACCAATCGGCACTAACTGTTTGGGATGGTTTTGGTTTTATTTTTTATTTTTCCATTAATTTTGTGTTTTCCATTTAATTCTTTTTTCTTTGCTGGTATTTTACGATACTACGTATTGTACACGTTATGCATACATATAAACAGATTTTCTCGTAGAATCGATATATATATATATATATATATATATATCATTGAATGTCTCACAACCACCATTAATTATTCACACATACAATTTCTCTTACATGTTGTCTTGGTGCCTCCGGAGCACGATGACAAGTGGTTCATGGGGCGGTAGTGGGTAATAGTATTCTCCTTTGTGATCTATGATCTGGTCGAGCAAAAATCCCGCTATTTCCTCTTGAAGTGCTAGTATGTGCTTCGTTGGTAGAAGCTTCTGCAGCACCTCTTTGAACTGTTAAGAAGGAGATCAATATGCATGTATATTAGTTGTGTGACTAGATATCGATAATGATGTAAATATTGTGAATAGTATTTTGGCAAACGTACCCATTCCTGTCTTTGAGATTTGCTTCTTTCGGACGCCATCATGCGAATGTTCTCGCAAACGTAGTATGCACACAGATTATTCCCCGGAGCCTGCCTCAGGGCCTTTACAAGAATGAAATTTAATCAGATAATAATTAATCAAGCATGACAATTAATTAATGGTATTGAAACAAGAATTAAAGAGATGGTAAGCTAGCTAGTAATACTTAATTACTTACCTTGGGTCGATACCAATACAGCTTTTGTCGCCATTTGCCTGGAGTCACCTTGATGAACTTTGCCCAAGCCTGCCCGCCAGCAAAGAAAATGAATAAAGGGGTTATTAAATAGTTGATATCAGGAAATGACGAACTAATTAAATTGGCCGAGATATAGTTAATAATGATTGAAATTACCTGCCGACTATCCCCTTCACGATGGCGAAGTCACTTTCTGCCTTAAGTAGTGAGTCCAGTACTTCAACTGTTCCTTTATCAACTATCCCCTTCATGATGGCGCACACATTTGCATGTCTTAATTAAGCGGGCATGTGCACAACACTAATCAACTAGCCTAAACCCTATACACTTAATTATTAACATCTAGCTAGCTAGTAAGCAAAAACAGAATTTATAGTACAAGACAGTATGACTCACAGGAAGTTGTAAGGAAGTAGTATATCTTCATTGCTATTGTGGCGCTCGAAGAACTCTAGCATGCTTTCCTCTAAACTTGCTCGACAACTTGGAATATTCCATGTGTACTCATTAACGGTATTAGGATCAATGAACCCAATGCCATAGCGTCCAATTTTTTTTCATTTCATACTTCTTCATCCTGCATAATACCACGAAAAAGAATATATTGAGGATAATTACAGGTAATGATTGATCAAAATGATCACTAGAGCTAGCTTGAGACTTAAATTACAGAAAAAAATCACTTACAGACAATAGCAACTGACGAGAGATTTGTCGAGTGCGTCTTGATTGTATAACTGAAATAGCTCTGAATACTCAACGAACAGAGCTTTCTCATGGTAGTAATGCTCCTCTTTGACATTCACCATGAGGGACTCTCGATTGGAAATCTTGGTAATGTTCATGTACCACTGATGCAATTCATACATTCTCGTTGGAAGGTTCTTGACCTCCTCGGGCTTGACCAAAGGTTGGCCGCGGACATATTGCCGTTTTATTTCCTCCTCTCTAAGAGGAGACATGGGCTCGATGTCGAAGAGTTGTCCAACACTGATACCGAGCATTTTAGCCTGGCTTATATGCTCCTCGGTTATTACCAGATTGTTCAGCTGGGAAACGGTTTGCCCACAATAATATACGGCACGCGTACTCTCATGTGTTGTTGGCACAACAAGCGGGGGGATCGGTTGTGCCGCCTGTTCTCCCAGCTGGGGAACGGTTTTCCCGCATTTTTTGGCAGCTACTTGTTGGCTCGAGCTCGAGCTCGCTTCTCTCTGTAGTCGTGCTTGATGTGCCTTCCTGAGTTGGCACTCATAGTCAGAGTCAACAGGCTTGGGACCTGGTGGTCTAGCCATACGAATGAAGTGGTCAATCTTTTCCTCAGACACTTTCTCCCTTGGCGGCGGTGCCGGTTTCGGTCCAAAATGGGCGTCCACTTGGGCCTTCACTATGGCTTTGTTTTGCTCCTCGGTCATGTCGTAAGGCCTCTGAGGAAGAGGAGCAAGGCTGCTTGGACCATATTTATATCGCTAGCCTCCGCCTGTACCTCCTGTACTACCTCGACTCGTACCACTACGCACCATAGCTGCAGCGTGTCTCTTCTGCGATTGCTGAGGCGGTGGAGACGGCTGACGTGGCTGAGTTGGAGCAGGAGTCTGCTCACGCATTGGTGGACTTGGAGGAGCGGGAGTCTGCTGACACGGTGGCGGACTTCGAGGAGGAGTCAACTCAAGCGTTCATGGACTTGGAGGAGCGGGAGTCTGTTGACACGGTGGCGGACTTCGAGGAGGAGTTTGCTCACGCATTCGTGGACTTGGAGGAGCGGGAGTCTGTTGACACGGTGGCGGACTTCGAGGAGGGGTCGGTAGACGCGGTGTCGGTGGACTTTGAAAGATGATGCAATCCTTTCTCCATAGGATGATACGATGTATGGCCTCTCCCAGTGTGTGCTCGTCGTCATCTTCAGGAATGTCAAGCTGTAGCCCCGAATATGGGTCCACCACTTCATCAACCAAGACACGAGCATAGCCCGCTGGAATCGGGGCGCAATGGAAGGTTGCTTCGGGGGTAATTGTAAAAGCAACGCCGTCCGCCACCTTCATGGATATGTTCTTCATTTTGAAGTGTAGCTCATAGTTAGTGTTATCTATGATGTCATCCACAGGGTATGTATCCAGCAGTGCGTTGCCCGGGGCGGAACTAACACTGCTTCTCGGCATGGATGGGACGGTGCTATCCAATGCTGGACGATCATCTGCTTGTTGTTGCTGCTGCTGAGACCCCCTTTCCTGGCTAAGTGAGTCGATCTGCTGCTGCTGCTGCTGGAATTTGAGTGCCAAGTCCGCGTGCCTTGCTTCTAGGCCTTGAAGGCATTCTGCGCCTGCTTCCTATGCTCCTCCTCCAGCTTCCTCTTCTTCTACTCCTCCCTCTTCTTTCTTGCACGGGTCCCGTAGTCGTCGTTTCATTCTAAAAAGCCCTCATACCAGGGAATAACGCCCTTGCCTTATGTTCTTCCCGGGTGTTCAGGATTTCCCAGGGCACGCATAAGCTCGTCGTTCTCTCTGTTGGGCGTGAACACGCCCTTTCGAGCATCTTCTATTGCGTCAAGTAACTTTTGTTCGACTCCTTTTGGACTTGCCTTCTTCGAAACCTCGCATGTCTTCGGGTCCAACTCCCCCCATGCGCATATAACCAAGTTCTGCACCTGGGGGGCCAGCTCCTAGTAACCAGAGTGACCCCTGCATCCTCCATATCTTGCTCAGACTTATCCCACTTAGGCATTGCCACCGCGTAGCTACCTGGCCCCGGCCTATGGAACTGCATCTTTTTTGCGGCATTGGCCTTGTTTTTTCTTGACCGTTCCTTAGATAATTCTGATTCCTTGAATTCCACGAAAGCGGGCCAGTGTTCTCTTTGCTTCTCCAGTGTTCCTGTGAATTCAGGAGTCTTCCTGTTTGCAGCAAGGTAGTTGGCTCATATAGTTTTCTTGTGGGTGTTGAATGCAATTGCTATCTTCTTAAGAGCAGCGTCCTTGACTTTCTGCACATCTGCATCAGTGAAATAATCTGGTAGGGCGAAATGTTCCATCAGAGATTCCCAAAGATTGGCTTTTGCTCTGTCGTCGACCCAAGTAACATCTGGACGTTTAGTTTTTGGCTCTTTCCATTCTTGAATGGAGATCGGAAGTTGGTCCTTCACAAGAACTCCGCACTGACGAACGAACTTGTTCGCAATGTTCTTAGGCGTGAGGGGTTCGCCACCCGCTTTGATGGAATCGATGTTGTACTTTACACCCTCCTTCAACTTTTTGCCCGGGCCTCGCTTTGTCCTGCTGTCTGTAGAAGCAGATTTGCTCGATCCGGAGGGCTGAAAGAAGAAAGATCGATTCGTTAATATATCTTCAAAAAAACATGTGATGATCACTAGATGCCTGCTTATATAAATATACCTCGCCGGTAGTCTTTGTTATTTCAAGATCAACATTGTTTGTGTCATCATAATCATAATCATAATCATAATCATAGTTCATGACTTCATCAGCTCGGTCGTCCTGATCGAATATCTTATCATCACCTTCCCCGTTATTGTTCATATATTGGGAGCCGTCATCTGCTTCATTCAGATCATCTGGCCTGGTAGGGCTGCGTATGATCTCAAACATGGCCTTTTCTCCCTCTCTGCCGGTATTGTCCGCCATAGCTTTTATTTAACACTAATTGCTACCTCTTGAGCACTGCGTTGGATTTCCTTGAAGAGGAAAGGATGATGCAGCAAAGTAGCGTAAGTATTTCCCTCAGTTTTTGAGAACCAAGGTATCAATCCAGTAGGAGGCTACACGCGAGTCCCTCGTACCTGCACAAAACAAATAACTCCTCGCAACCAACGCGACAATGGGTTGTCAATCCCTTCACGGTCACTTACGAGAGTGAGATCTGATAGATATGATAAGATAATATTTTTGGTAATTTTATGATAAAGATGCAAAGTAAAATAAAAGCAAAGGAAATAACTAAGTATTAGAAGATTAATATGATGGAAGATAGACCCGGGGGCCGTAGGTTTCACTAGTGGCTTCTCTCAAGAGCATAAGTATTTTACGGTGGGTGAACAAATTACTGTTGAGCAATTGACAGAATTGAGCATATTTATGAGAATATCTAGGTATGATCATGTATATAGGCATCACGTCCGAGACAAGTAGACCGACTCCTGCCTGCATCTACTACTATTACTCCACACATTGACCGCTATCCAGCATGCATCTAGAGTATTAAGTTCATAAGAACAGAGTAACGCTTTAAGCAAGATGACATGATGTAGAGGGATAAATTCATGCAATATGATAAAAACCCCATCTTGTTATCCTCGATGGCAACAATACATTACGTGCCTTGCTGCCCCTACTGTCACTAGGAAAGGACACCGCAAGATTGAACCCAAAAGCTAAGCACTTCTCCCATTGCAAGAAAAATCAATCTAGTAGGACAAACCAAACTGATAATTCGAAGAGACTTGCAAAGATAACCAATCATACATAAAAGAATTCAGAGAAGATTCAAATATTGTTCATAGATAATCTTGATCATAAACCCACAATTCATCGGTCTCAACAAACACACCGCAAAAAGAAGATTACATCGAATAGATCTCCACAAGAGAGGGGGAGAACATTGTATTGAGATCCAAAAAGAGAGAAGAAGCCATCTAGCTAATAACTATGGACCCGAAGGTCTGAGGTAAACTACTCACACTTCATCGGAGAGGCTATGGTGTTGATGTAGAAGCCCTCCGTGATGGGGTCTCGTGGATACAGAAAGTTGCGGCGGTGGAATTAGGGTTTTGGCTCCCTCTCCGATCGTTTGGGGTACGTAGGTATATATAGGAGGAAGGAGTACGTCGGAGGAGCAACAGGGGGCCCACGAGGGTGGAGGGCGCGCTTGGGAGGGGTAGGCGCGCTCCCCTACCTCGTGGCCTCCTCCTTTATTTCTTGACGTAGGGTCCAAGTCTCCTGGATCATGTTCGTTCCAAAAATCACGTTCCTGAAGGTTTCATTCCGTTTGGACTCCATTTGATATTCCTTTTCTTCGAAACCCTAAAATAGGCAAAAAACAACAATTCTGGGCTGGGCCTCTGGTTAATAGGTTAGCCCCAAAAATAATATAAAAGTGGATAATAAAGCCCAATAATGTCCAAAACAGTAGATAATATAGTATGGAGCAATCAAAAATTATAGATACGTTGGAGACGTATCACTAATCGAGAAGAAATATAAAACAATTTAGTATTCAAATTACAGTGCATGGATGCAATCAATAAGAAAAAACTGAATCATATAATACATAATATGCATCGTCTCGAATAATATATAATCTCGAATACATCGTCTCAAATAATATATAATCTCGAATACATCACTGGCTAGGTAGCTAATAAAGATCGAATACTACAGAAGAATCTAGGCCACTCGCGGTTCTTGGAGCGCGGGCGATGGACACCCAAAGACAAGGAACCATCACAGGATCATATCTTCGGTCATCTGCCCAAAGAACCTGCCAGGTATTGGAGAACCTGACGTCCATAGTAGCCATGTAGCGATGGACGTGCTCGTCCTCCTCCTCCTCCGGCGGGGTCGGCTCCCTCTGCACCGAATGTGGCCCACGCGAACGCCACCAAAGGAGATCAGGGTCGACGACGGGACCCGAGGCCAGGTTCCTCACCAAGCGGCGCGCCCCTCCAGGTAGCACCTCCCAGTGCCAGCCCGGCGGAGCCCAGTCCCGGACATGGGTCAGCCGGACGTCGTGGCGAACGGGTCAACGGCGAGGATACGGGCCGGGCATCGTCGAGAACAAATACTATATGCCCGCAAAAAGTAACATTTTTTAAATGATTGGATTGTGATAACTAAAATTCTATATGAAAATTCTAACAACTTGACATTAATCTAATTCATCTAGCTAAAACTAACTCTAAAATTTCTAACATTTCTATATACATAACTAACATTTCTAATATTTCTATAACTAAAAAACAGAAAAATTGCTAACATTTCTATAAATATTTCTATAACTAAAAAACAGGAAAATTTATAACATTTCTATATAACTAACATTTCTAATATTTCTATAACTAAAAAACAGAAAAATTGCTAACATTTCTATAACAATATGTGTGTGTGTGTGTGTGGACATGGCGTCCAGGGCAGGAGCTCACCGGCGAGGCGCGACGACGGGGGGCGGCGACGGGGACGGAGACGGGCGGTGACGACGGGGATGGGGACGGGGCGGCGGCGATGACGGGGACGGGGACGGGCCGGGCGGGACGACAGGAGG
>NC_041392.1:713613618-713623582 GCF_002162155.2 Triticum dicoccoides
GACAGGAGGATGGGGCGGGGCGCGGCGACGGGGACGACGGGGACGGGGACGAGGACGGGGACGGACGGCGACGGGGACGACGACGAGGATGGTGACGGGGGCGGCGACGAGGGACGGTGGCGAGGGGCGGCGGCGACGGGGCAGAGGAGAAAGAAGCAGAGGAAGAGATGAGAAACTGATTTTTTAAAGTGTTTTTTTATATAGAACAACCTTTAGTACCGGTTGAAGCCACCAAGCGGTACTAAAGGTCTGTTTTGGCCAGGCCAAGCGGCGGGAAGCGCACCCCATTTAGTACCGGGTGGTGGCTCCAACCGGTACTAAAGATCCCCCCCTTTAGTACCGGTTTGAGCCACCACCCGGTACTAAAGGGGGCGCGCTGGCGCAGGTGCGGTGCATCATGTTTAGTCCCACCTCGCTAGCCGAGGGGCGTCCGCACTGGTTTATAAGCCCCAGTGCAGTAGCTCTCTCGAGCTCCTCTCCAAAGCAGGCCTACTGGGCCTAAATGTTATGTGCTGCCCTGTGGGCATACTGGGCCTTTGCGGGCCTGCATCCTGGCCCAACAACAGGTTGGGTTTCTAGTCGTATGCAGGCCGCTGTGGCGCAGTAGGCAGGCTTTTTTATTTTCTTATTTTTTGCTTTATTTATTTTTGTTTTATTTATTTTTGAGTTGTTTTTTTTGCTGTACTTAGAGTTTCTTTGTGAATATTTTTGCTTTAGGTACAAAAAATTACAAACTTTCTATTAGTGCCGGTAGTTTACAAATTTGAATAGTTTACATTTTGAATTATTTGAAATTTGTGTGAATCACTAGTTTGTGAATAACATAACTTTGAAAATAGATTTTCCAGTGATTCTTTTTTCTTATGTTTAATATTAGTGTGTTTTATCATTATATTCAATTTGGTAATGCTTAGGTTATTTAAAAAATGAAATGCCTTTGTAACGGATGAGTTTTCGTCCGAAACCCTAATACTTCGAAAGAGATTGTCCATTTTGTACACGAAGTGTATCCAGTTTTTGCGGTAACCCTCTCTATTTTTTTGCACATGCTATGTGGATGAAATTATGGTACCATGCCAACTTTCAAACTTTTCTAAGTTCATTTGAAATGCTTTTCAATTTCAGGGTCATTTAGCTGAAATCAGTAAATGCATGAAAAAATTTGATTGCACATAAAATTTCTTCGCGTTTCAAATGCCAAAACACATAGCTACCCTAACTATTACAGAGATTTCCTCCTGGGTGTGAAACACAGCAGAAAGTGATGATAGTGAAGCCGATCGCATCCCAGATCTTTGGGTGTGAAACTTTGCACCGTAGCCATGGAAAATCTTCATCATTTAACTGGATGCTCGGTTCAATATTCACTATGAATGGAGCAATTTAATCAAACTTTTCATAATCTTCTGACATGTCTGTCTTGTCATCCACTCCCACGCTGTTTCTCTTTTCAGAAAGAACTATGTGGCGCTTTGGCTCATCGTATGATGAATTTGCTTCCTTATCTTTTCTTTTTCTCGGCTTGGTAGACATATCCTTCACATAGAAAACCTGTGCCACATCATTAGCTAGGACGAATGGTTCGTCTGCATACGCAAGATTGTTGAGATCCACTGTTGTCATTCCATACTGTGGGTCTTCCGTTACCCCGCCTCGTGTCATATTGACCCATTTGCACCGAAACAAAGGGACCTTCAAACCACGTCCATAGTCAAGTTCCCATATCTCCTCTATGTAACCATCATATGTTTCCTTTCCCGTCTTGGTTGTTGCATCAAAGCGGACACCACTGTTTTGGTTGGTGCTCTTCTTATCTTGGGCGATCGTGTAAAATGTATTACCATTTATCTCGTACCTTTTAAAAGTCATTATATTCGAAGATGGTAACAGGGACATCGAGTACAGGGCATCTTCAATAGAGGCGTCATGCATGGTATGTGTCTGCAACCAGCCGGCGAAACTCCAGGTTTGTTCACATGTAATCCAGTCATCAGACCGCTCCGGGTGTTTGGAGCATAGAAAATTCTTGTGTTCGTCCATATACGGATCCACCAAGGCAGAATTCTGTAGAACTGTGTAGTATGCTTCAGTGAGAGAATATCCGTCCATACATATTTTTTGATTCCCTCCTAGCGTGCCTTTTCCATCCAGTCTGCCCTTATGCCGCGATTCAGGAACACCAATCGGTTTAAGGTCAGGAATAAAGTCAATACAAAACTCAATGACCTCCTCATTTTCATGGCCCTTGGAGATGCTTCCTTCTGGCCTAGCACGGTTATGAACATATTTCTTTAAGACTCACATGAACCTCTCAAAGGGGAACATATTGTGTAGAAATATAGGACCCAAAACGTTAATCTCTTCGCATAGGTGAACTAGGACATGCGTCATGATGTTGAAGAAGGATGATGGGAACACCAACTCGAAACTGATAAGACATTGCACCAAATCATTCTCTAACCTTGGTATGATTTCTGGATCGATTACCTTCTGAGAGATTGCATTGAGGAATGCACATAGCTTCACAATGGCTAATCGAACGTTATCCGGTAGAAGCCCCCTCAATGCAACCGGAAGCAGTTGCGTCATAATCACGTGGCAGTCATGAGACTTTAGGTTCTGGAACTTTTTCTCTGCCATGTTTATAATTCCCTTTATATTCGACGAGAAGCCAGACGGTACCTTAATACTCAGCAGGCATTCAAAGAAGATTTCCTTCTCTTCTTTGGTAAGAGCATAGCTGGCATGACCCTGATGTATGCCGTCTTTTCCATGCATACGTTGTTGGTCCTCCCATGCCTCAGGTGTATCTTTTGTCTTCCCATACACGCCCAAGAAGCCAAGCAGGGTCACGCAAAGATTCTTCGTCATGTGCATTACGTCGATTGCAGAGCGGACCTCTAGGTCTTTCCAATAGGGTAGGTCCCAAAATATAGATTTCTTCTTTCACATGGGTGTGCGTTCGTCAACGTCATTCGGAACAGGTTGTCCACTAGGACCCTTTCCAAAGACTACCTTCAAATCCTTGACCATATCATGTACATCAGCACCAGTACGGTGGCGAGACTTCGTCTGGTGATCTGCCTCACCTTTGAAATGTTTGCCTTTCTTTCTTACGGGATTCCTGCTCGGAAGAAATCGACGATGTCCCAGTACACATTCTTCCTACAATTGTCCAAATATATACTGCCGGTATCATCCAAACAGTGTATGCATGCGCGGTATCCCTTGTTTGTCTGTCCTGAAAGGTTACTGAGAGCATGCCAATCATTGATGGTCACGAATAGCAAGGCCTTTTGGTCAAATTCTTCCCCCATGTGCTCATCCCACGCACGTACACCTGTTCCATTCCACAGCTATAAGAGTTCTTCAACTAATGGCCTTAGGTACACATCAATGTCGTTGCCGGGTTTCTTAGGGCCTTCGATGAGCACTGGCATCATAATGAACTTCTGCTTCATGCACAACCAAGGAGGAAGGTTATACAAACATAGAGTCACAGGCCAGGTGCTATAGTTGCTGCTCTACTCCTCAAGAGGATTAATGCCATCTGCGCTTAGACCAAACCATACGTTCCTTGCGTCATCTGTAAACTCCTTCCCGTACTTTCTCTCGATTTTTCTCCACTTCGACCCGTCAGCGGGTACTCTCAACTTCCGTCTTTCTTATGGTCTTCTCTGTGCCATCGCATCGCCTTGGCATGCTCTTTGTTTTGGAATAAACGTTTCAACCGTGGTATTATAGGAGCATACCACATCACCTTGGCAGGAATCTTCTTCCTGGGGCGCTCGCCCTCGACATCACCAGGGTCACCGCGCCTGATCTTATAGCGCAATGCACCACATACCGGGAAAGCGTTCAAATCCTCGTACTCACCGCGGTAGAGGATGCAGTCATTAGGGCATGCATGTATCTTCTGCACCTCTAACCCTAGAGGGCAGACAGCCTTCTTTGCTTCGTACGTACTCTCGGGCAATCCGTTGTCCTTTGGAAGCATATTCTTTATCATTACCAGCAACTTTTCAAATCCCTTGTTAGATACACCATTCTCTGCCTTCCATTGCAGCAATTCCAATGTGGTGCCCAACTTTTTCTTGTCAGCCTCGCAATTTGGGTACAACAATTTCTTGTGATCCTCTAACATGCGCTGCAACTTCTTCTTCTCCTTTTCGCTTGCGCAGTTTATCTTTGCATCGGCAATGGCCCGACCTAGATCATCAGCGGGCTCATCTGATGCCTCTTCTTCAGCTTCTTCCCACATTGTCGGCTCAACTTCTTCCCCCATTGTTGTATCATCGTATTCAGGAAACCCATCATGGCCAGGATAGCTGTCGCCGTCCTCTTCTTCTTCATTGTCTTCCATCATAACCCCTCTTTCTCCGTGCTTGGTCCAAACATTATAGTGGGGCATCAAACCGGACTCAAACAGGTGGACGTGAATGGTTCTTGACTTAGAGTAATTGTTATCATTCTTACAGCCGACATGGACAAGGCATAAAACCATCCGCCCGCTTATTTGTCTCAGCCGTAAGCAGAAAAGTTTGCACGCCATTAATGAACTCGGGAGAGCATCGGTCATCGTACATCCATTGTCGGCTCATCTTCATTACACAACATCGAAAATACCAAATTAATACAAGTCCGTACATAAAGTTCATACAACACTTAAATGCAATAACAAATAACTCTCTATCTAAAGAATTTAGATGCAACAACAAATGCGATCAAGATCGCAACTAAGGTAACAATTGATCCTACAACATAATTATACCAAGCCTCACTATGAATGCCATATTTTCTAATCTTTCTAATCTTCAAGCGCATTTTCTCCATCTTAATCTTGTGATCATTGACGACATCGGCAACATGCAACTCCAATTCCATCTTCTCCCCCTCAATTCTTTTCAATTTTTCTTTCAAATCCTCGTTTTCTCTTTCAACTAAATTTAACATCTCGAGAATAGGGTCGGTTGAAATTTTCGGTTCACATACCTCCTACATACAAATATCTATGTCATCTTGATGGGCATAATTTGTCAAAAACACGAAATGCAACAAATAGTTTTAAAAGAGAATATACCACATCCGAATCATAACCCGGACGAGGGCCGACGGGGACGGATACCAAAACCATGGCACTATGTATAACAAACAACGCACAGGTAAGATAATTATACGAGTAACTGTATATCCAAATCACACAAACATCAATTTTTTATATAAAACATTCATGTACAAGAGGCTCACCACAAGGTGGTGCCGGCGACGGGACGGTGCGAGCGATCGACGGTGGTTACGACGGAGATTTAGAAGGCACTAAGTAAACCACACCTACATATGTAAACTAAGTGTTATTTTTGACCCCAGGTTGCATATAAATCAAATACTAGCACATATATATAATTCCTCCCAAATTACTAAACTCACGAATCAATCACTATATAAAGCATTGCAAGAGCTAATCTAGCAATGAGAGATGAAAGGACAAAGTTGCTAACCTTTATGATCATTTGAATGGATGGGGTCTTCAAATCTTGACAAATTTTGGGCAAAATGTGTGATGAGCTTGAGAGGAAGAGGGGAAGAACAGAGAGGAGAAGGGAAAGGGGAAGAACAGAGCGAGCTCGGGTGGACGAAGAGTGTATGTAGGACGACCTTTAGTACCGGTTCGTGATACGACCCGGTACTAAAGGTGCTGGAGTGGCCCCGGACTGACAACATCCTGCCACCACTCACTTTAGTACCGGTTCATGGCACGAACCGGTGCTAAAGGTTCGCCACGAACTGGTAGTAATGAAAGCGGCCAGCTAGCCGTTGGAACCGGCACTAATGCACACATTAGTGTCGGCTCAAAACCAAACCGATACTAATGTGCTTCACATTTGACCTTTTTTCTACTAGTGACACTTGCCAACAGGAACGACGGTATGGCAAGACAACAACGCTCTACATGGAATTCGTCCCCGCAGACCTGGTGCCACCGATGGAGGTGAAGAAGGATGGGGTGAAGAGGAAGGTGGTGGCTTGAAAGAAGGTCGAGGTGGGTAAGATAAACAATCAGTGACGACAGAACGCGAGGCAAGCCCACACCCGCTTCGCGCATCATGGAAGCAAGAGCAAAACTAGGGACGTGGTTAGATATAAGTTGACTGGAAAAAAACATTTGGATCAGTCGATCTGTTTTGAGTCGTTGAATGCAAGATGAATGGCTATATCGCCTTCTTCAACCTCCTGCCCTCATGTTCATCTCTTTCCCGAAACCACCGCACGTACAACCGGCCCAACCGCCTGCCTCACTACACCGCCCTGGCTCCATTGTCGCCCACTGCACTGCTGGCGCCACCCCTGGCCATCCCTCTAAACCGGCGACCACCATTTTTTTTTCCGTCAAACTTCAGACTCGCCTCCTCCTACTCGCCGTCGGTTGTGGCTCGCTCTTGTGCGAAGTCGCGGACGGCGGCGCCGGTCTGCAGCCTCGCTCGCTCGGCGCTCCGCACGACCGCTGCTTCCTTCCCAAAAAATGGACTGGCCCGAATTTGAAATTCAGCCAATTGGCGTGCAGCCATAATAAAAAAAAACCCAGACAAAAGCAAATGAGAAAATAAACCAGCCAACGTAGCATGCACAGTCAACACTGAAAAATGGGTCCAAGGCGTCAGAACCGAAAAACAATAAGAAGGTAATTAGTGGCGCAAGTTTTCTTAAATGGGTCAAATATACGAACTTCCAATTAAATTCGGAGTTAGGAAACGAGGCGGCGTTGTTGTCATTTCCGAGAGCTCGCAGTCATGGCAGCAATGCATGCATCCGCTCGCGGACCGGTCGACAACCCCCCCACTTAAACCCTTCCCCAGTCAAGATTGGCCGAGCAAATAAAAGGACTAGGAGGGGAATCATACTGCCTACCCGTGGTTACTGCATCTGCATCCATTTGGTGGGAGGGGAACGGTGTGGTTTTCCATAGCTAAGAGAGATGCACCGGCGATGGGGGCCTCGCCGGCGTTCCGCCAGGCTGCTAGCCCGAGCGGATCTCATCAGCGAGCTCCCCGACGATCTGCTCCTCCTCGTCCTCACCCGTCTCCACTGCGCCGCCACCGCCGCGCGCACCGGCATCCTCTCCCGCCGGTGGCGTAGCCTCTGGCCCCGCCTCCGCCGAATCGTCTTCCACGACGTTCCGTTCCGCTCGCTCGAAGCGGTGCTCGGCTGCTTCCCCCTTCCCCCGCCCGCGGTTTCCCTCATCGTCATCCGCCTCCCCAAGCAGGACAACCGCGTCCCCAAGGAGCAGCGCGCGGACGACGAAGCCCGCGTCAACTCGCTGCTCCGCGCCGCCGCGCGGCTCGAGCCGGAGATGTTCATCTTTGAGCTCCCCTCGGAGTTAATCGAGGGTTCCCTCGTCGTCGACCTGCCTTGCTTCCACCGCGCCACCACCATCATGCTGCTCCTTTCCTCCGTCGTCTGCTCCTTGCCAGCCGGCGTCGAGTTCCCCGCACTCGAGACGCTATCCCTCTCGTACTGCACTGCCAACATCGACCGCTTGCTCTCCTGCTGCCCGCGCTTGCGCACGCTCTACCTCACCTTGGTTTCTTTCGATAAGGACGGCCTGACGGTCAACTCGGCATCGCTTCAGGAGATTGCAGTGGTCGCCTGCAGGGTAAGCAATATCAACATCGTTGCCCCGGTGCTTAAACAATTGAGCATGACCATTCACACCTCGGAGGAAGTCAGCGTTTCCGCCTTGGCACCCATGGTAGAGAAAGTTTCGTGGCATTGCTCCTGGTTCGTGGCACCCATGTTTGGTGTTTGGCAACTGGACTGTTTGGAGCTAAAGACGGCAGAGAGGCAAGGACAGCTCCCTTCGCTGCACATTCATGCCTCTGCTTACACCGTTCGGTCCTTCTCCTGCTCAATTTTCTGCACACTCGTGCTCCGACTACACTAAATTTTGTGAATGATCGATATGTCCTGCCAAATTGTTTTTCAGAGCTTGTTTGTTATTTTGCACGGCGGAGTGGACACCTTTGCACAGGAGCTAGAGAAGCATATGATTGCTAAGTTTTCTGTTTTGGAGCTACATCTCAGAGCAAATCGACATGTTTTTGGAGCACTCGTGTTTCATATCCTAGGGATGAATCTAATTCGATGTGCTACGCAGATGCTTAGTGTTGACCTACAGACATCAGAGGTAATTTTCTGCTCTGATTATATATATACCCCGATAATACATTCTGTAATAAGTAGTAATTTATATATTTTTTTCCTTTTTAATTAGGAGAATGAAGAATGCACATTTGATTGCCCTTGTGAGCCCACGGGTTGGAGATCCCAAATGATCTCCTTGACTGCTCTTGAAGAAGTGGAGATCAATGGCTTCGGAGGAGACGATCATGAGATTGATTTCTTGAAACTGATATTCAAAGGTGCGCCAATGCTTAAAAAAGTGATAGTGAAGCTGTCAGATGGGGCCTCATCAAGTAGCGATGGATGCGCAAATATATACAACATGTTCAAGGCTTATTCCTCTGTGGAATTCTATGTTTATCTTAGCTCTGGTGAGTATGTTTTGCATGCCTGATACCATGCTTATAGATGCAGCAAGGACATAAAATACTAATGGTGTGGCCAAATGGTCAGTATTAGCTAAATATGCTTACCAGTGAATTTATGTGGGTAAACCCTCATATCCTTGTCAAATAATAGAACCTTAATGGAGTAGTGGGTGGTAAATGGTTTCAATGCAGCCTTCCTTACCTTAGTTGTCCTTTTTATGCAATCTTCTGTACCAAGTTGCTGATTATGCCCTTTTATTTTGCATCTGTATTCAGTAGCAAAAAGATAGTTTCAAGGATTCATAAAGATAGTTTATAGGTTAAATTATGTTTGAGGAGTACTTTGTTTTTTTTCTCTGCCTTTACTACGTACTCTGTTTTATGTGGCAACCGAAGCAAATTTCATACAATGACCCTACATTTGCAGCACGTTATGATGCTAACCAGAGCTCATCTCCATTTGCCTCCTCTGCAGGATCAATGCTCGGTGGCCAAAATTGCCCCTCAGTATGATTTCCACGGTCATGTCTGGATCCATGGTGCGCATCAATAAGATCATCCTTTGAATGATGACCAACTCTGTTACCTGGTCGTAGGACTTTGCTTTGTTGCTTCAACCGTTTATGTTAGGTGTTGTTTTGTGAGTGTACTGAAGCTTTTATATATGACTGTAAGTGGTGCGCCCGATAATCTTAGTTAATTTCTGAATGGTCATGTCTCCTATGCCATTCAGCTATTGAAGTTAATGTACTCAGCCTAGTGACCAGTTAAGCATATGGTTTTGATTGCTTGTCGCGCTGTTTCATTTTGACAATGCACTGTGCGTTTTCATCAAAAGTAGATTGTGCAGCAGTAGATGTTCACTCTGTAGTTCTTTATATTTATATGAACCAAATAGCTTTCCGGTCTGTTCACCCGTTGCTTTCGGTTCCCTCTGTTTTCTGAACTAGAGAGTGGGCAACCACTTGGCAAAGATCGTCCTAAACCCTAAAGTCAAAAACCAACATCATCAAATTGACCACTGTACTCCTTTTCTGTTCAAAAATTGACGTGTTGTACCCAAAACGACAATGATCACCGTCTGCCCGTGCTCCAACCCTGAGTCTATCCTAGTTGTTCATTTTGCGGCTTTCCTAGTTGTATTTCTACATCCACTGTTTTAGGTGCTATTCATCCACACAATGCTGTACTCCCTTTGTAAGGAAATATAATAGCGTTTAGATTACTAGTCAAAACACGCTTATATTTCTTTACAGAGGGAGTACTAATTATTCACGGTTAATGTAAGGCATCTATTGGCTGAGAGAGACATAAAAGGACTAATAATTTCACATTAACCAAGAATTGAAAACATGAATATTTTTTCATCTAAACTTATGAAATTTTTCTAGTGGACTTGGACATTCTTCTTGTGAGCC
>NC_041392.1:713623894-713630479 GCF_002162155.2 Triticum dicoccoides
AAGATACCCTAACTTAATAGAAAGATGGTCTTTGAAATATTGACATCTAAATATACTTAAGTGGGATTTCGTTTCATTTATTTTATTTGAACAAAAGAATGAGGCAATTGGAATTTAATTAGTTGTCCCATTTATAAAATGATTTTGATTAGGCCGTCGGTCTTCACTTTTAAGAGATAATAGATCTACTACGTACAATATCATATCTACTGAACAGATTCAATCTATTCTTGAAATAGACAACTCGCACACACTCCCTTTCCAAAAAAATATTCAAAACACCAAGCACTACAGTTAGATTTATTACATTTGTTGCTAAAATATCGGGTTTAAGCCCGAAACTGCGTGCGGATGGCCAGTGAGCTAAAACCCCGGAAGAATGGGTTATATTTTCCATAGAACATCATATAATGAAGTAATGAATAGGATAATATATGCAGTAATTTTCATAGAATTGCCGTACCCATGGCCGAGTAGACTTGATCGACGATCGTCACCGTCCAGACTGAGGAGCTATTCGTGATGGGAGCGCTTCCTGGACAAGAAAAGACGCATAAGCGGAAGTAGACACATATGTTATGCTGGTGAGGACGTGGCCGGCGATGGTGATGAGCAGCAGGTGGAGATGAGAGATACTTCGGCCAAGTGCGTGAGTCCACTTCATCATTCACGTACTTCTTTTAACGGATCGTTCATGTACTTAACACTTATTCCTCCCGTCGCATCGCTTCAAATTAAGACAATGAAGGAAAAAATAATGGTAAGTCGAAGTGTATCGTAGTAATGTAAGCATGCATCCTCCTATGCTAGTTACTTTGTTTATTAACCCGAAAACCATAGAACAGTAGTTCTACGGTATATATATTAATTAAACAAAACTATATTACAAGGGTGAAAGGGTAGACTAGAAGGCCTAACCAATGCCAGCTCAAGGAAAAGAGATCATTGATTTACATGTTGCTATCTATCGAGCTTGAAAGCTCTTGAAAATGTTTCTCTTTCACTTTGAATCTAAGCAACTTAAGATCCTGCTTAAGATAGAATCTCCACGCTTGGATCGGCTGCTGCTATGCTCTGAATATCTTTCCATTGTGTTGCGTCCAAATATTCTAACATGCCAACATAACAATCTCAGATGCATTGTTCTTGGGTAGCAAATCCATGGCCAAGTTTATTTCCTCAAACACTGAAGTGCCTCTTTTTTTACCAGGGATAATTGTGTTCCAACACTCCTGTGCAAAATGGCAGTCCCATAGCAGATGCATTGTGGTTCCTTCAACACTTTGACTGCAGTTGGGGCAGAAGGGATTGTCTATATGCATTCCTTTTCTTTTGAGCAGGGTTCTAGTGTTAATTCTGTAGTGAGCTACTAACCAAAGGAAAATTTTGTGCTGAAGCCTGCCTCAGCTATTCCATATTAATTTGAAAAATGGATGCCCATCTTCATCTCCCATTGATCTTTTATACATCTGCATGGGTGAGTATCTATTGGCTGATCCATTACAAATCCACTTATCCTTTCCACTTGGCTCAGGTTGTGGAATGATTTCCTTTAAACCGTTGGATTGTTCAAAAGCAGCAGTTGACATTGGCAAATGAAAATGCATTGTCAGATCTTGAGAAGCATTGAATTTTTGCAGTGAGATTGAATCATCTATAGCAAAAGAGTGCAATTCAGGAAATTTGAGTTGAGGCTTTCCAGCATAGAAAAGTTTGTCCTGAAGAGACTTTGCATGAACTTGACACTTTGAACTCAGCCCAGAGAGCAAGGTGGGCCTTCCACCAGAAAGATCCTTTTAGTTTGTCCAGAGGCAGATTCAGACTGTTATATTTTTCCTAGATGAGTTTGATCCAAGGGATGTCCTCCTTATTTAAGAAATCGTGGACATTTTTCATGAGTAGAGCCTTATTATGTGTACCAATGTCAACAATTCCAGGACCCCCTTGTTTCTTTGGCTTACAAACTTTGGACCATGCAATTAGAGATGTGCCTTTGTCCTCTATTCCAAATTTCCTCCATAGGAAGTTCCTAAGATACTTATTGACTTGCTCAATCACTCTAATTAGCAGAGCCAGGGTGCACATAAAAAATGTTGGGAGTGCTGAGAAGACTGACTTAATTAACATGAATATTCCATCATATGACAGGAGAGTGGAACACCCAATAAGTCTTCTTTCAATTCTCTACATGATTGAGTGGAAGTCTTCTATTCTCAACCTATAGGTGCTCAAAGGGAGCCCCAGGTAGGTGAAAGCAAAGGACCCCAGCTTGCAACCTAAAATGTTCAACAGATGGGATGTTTGAATCTTAGGTACATTAATTGGGACCAACATGGATTTCTCATAGTTCACTTTAAGCCCAGTGAAAGGCAGAGTAATACATTGGATTATTTGTAAGACATATAGCACTTTGGCTGTCACAAAATATGGTAGGGAAAGATGAATCTCCACAAAGCTCAGTATACAAACCTCTCAACCAGATAGCTTCTTTGCACTCCTCAGAAATAGTTGTCATGGATCTAAGACTGATAGTAGAATGGGGGGTAGGTATGAGGAGGCAAGATCCTAGCTATGGAGTAGTTGTGCACACGAGTTTTACGAGTTCAGGCCCTTCTCGGAGGAAGTAACAGCCCTACGTCTCGGTGCCCTGAGGCGGTCGACTGGATTATACGTGAGTGTGTGTTTACAAAAGTGCGAACCCCTGTCCCAAAGGAGGGGGTGGCTTATATAGAGTGCGCCAGGACCCCAGCTCCCCTCCGTTACACAGGGTTCAATGTTCATAAAGGTGGGGCGTTACTGGTAACGTCTACAATAAAGTGTTATAAATGCCCATAATGCTATGGTTTAAGTCTCGACCATTGCAGAGTGGAGGGCTTCTCGTCTTTTGGTGGTCGAGTGTCTTCAAGGTGGTCGAGTGTCTTCAAGGAAGTCGAGTGAACACATCTTCATGGTCGAGTGGATGATATTTTCTCTTCGACTGCTTTTGATTCTTTGTAAAGATGTCCTCGGGGAGGGTATGCTGGACAGGTCCATGACCCTACCCTAGGTACATAGCTTCATCATTAGCCCCCGAATGGATCAGGGTTCGAATGAGGAAGGGGTTGAGAACACTTCCGACACACTCTTTGTGCTATGAATATGCCTTGTCCTGGAACAATGAGTTGAGGAGACGACGTCGACTCCTTTCTCAGTCGCCTTGGTCCATTCTTGGTTGTTGTCGAGTGAACTTTCATGGTTGAATTCCGAATGATGATGTAGAGGGTGTTTGTCTTCAGTCTGACAGGTTGTTCCGCTCTCCGCGGATCTCGCGGGATTCGAATTTTGGGAAGCGCGCCAGACGGGAGGAAACGAGGTCATCGGGACGGATTAGGTAAGTCTCCTTGATCCCCGCGCCACCTTTTTCGCCACGTACTGCGCGCGCGGCTGTTGCGGGATTTGTTTAGATCGCTTGGGTCCACTAGTCAGCCACTCGGCGGAAGGTCTTATAAAAGGTCTCGGGCCAGGCCTCTGCTCCGCACGCCACCATTCTCTCTTCTCTTTCTCCCGATCTCTCCGCCACTCTCGCTTCCGCCTCGTTGCCGGACCTCCACTCGAGCTCGATCTGCCACCATGGGGAAGGATAAGACGGCGGCGCTGGAACGCGCGAAGAAGGCAACCGCGAAGGCGAAGGGCAAGCGGACCAGCCGGGGCGGATCCTCATCGAGGTCCGGCCTGCCGGCGGGCTGGATCCAGGGCGACTGGATCCGCTCGGCAATCACGCAGGACGACCTCGACGATCTGGTGGAGGGGGGATTGATCCCCCACAAGTCGGCTCGGCTCCCGGGGGACGAAACTGAGCCGCAGCCTAGAGAGGGTGAGTGTGTCCTCCTAGCAACCCACGTAGGCCGCGGATTCTCGCTGCCTCCCCACCCTTTCTTCTGGGGTTTTTTGAACTTCTTTGGGGCTCAGCTCCACCATTTCACTCCGAACACCATAGTCTATCTGGCCGCTTTCGTGTCCATGTGCGAAAACTTCTTGGGCTGTCGACCGCACTGGGGGATTTTCAAACACATCTTCACTTGCCGTTCCCAGTCGGTCAAAAAGGCCAAGTCGAGTGACGAGAGGACGCGGGTGATCCAGATGTGTAGTGGTCTGGGGATCCAGATGAGGAGCAAGAGTACTTTCCCAGCGATGATCCTTCCTGACTCGGTCCGGGGCTGGCAGTCGACTTGGTTTTACTGCAAGGATCAGCCAAGCCCTGGCCAGTCGACTGGACTTCCTCCTTTCTCCTTGGCTCGAGTGGAGAAGCCTGCTCCCCTGAAGGTAGTTCCGGAAGAGAAGGCGCAGGTCAAGGAGCTGGTCGAACGGGTCGTCCAGCTTGTCCGCGACGGAGTGACCGGGATGGATCTGCTGGAGGTCTTTCTCGGTCGATGCATCCAACCTCTTCAGGCGTGCGATCATCCGATGTGGATGTACTCTGGGCTCGAAGATACCACTCGGATCCACCAGGAGGAGGTCAGCGAGGATATCTTGGAGAACTGGTTGAGGGGAATCACTGGCAACAAAGACAACCCTCAGGGATCCAGGAGGGTGATTCCATTCGACAACTCACGCGAGCTGGAGCAGGTATATTTATGTTTTATCAAGTATCTTTTCGATTCACCACATGATGTCCCGTTTGTGGTCGACTGAATGTCTTTTGATTGTTATCCTTTCAGGCCCTCATTGAAATGTACTCGATGCCCAACGGAGTGCAGGACCCCGGCGCTGAAGAAGAAGGGAGCAGGGGCGAGAGCAGCGAGGAGCATTCGGAAGCCGAGGAGGACGAGGAGAGCGATGAATCGACCGATGAGGAAGAAGTCGACTCGCCTCCTCGCAGGGAGAGGAGGTCCAAGCACACTCATGACCCGGCACGTGCTTCGGACTTGGTGGCTGCGTGGATCAGGCAATCCTCGAAGCGCCCTAGGATGTCTTCCCCGACACCGACTGAGAAGCCTCCAAAGCAATCCAAGGTCACGCCGCTTCCAGCACCAAAAGTGCCGAAAGCCATCTCTTCCAAACCGCCCAAAGCTTTGCCTCGGATCAAAGTGACCTTTCCTACTATCTCCGGGTAACCATATGACTTGTCCTTTATGTGGATTCAATTAACTGGGTGTAACCGATTGAATGCGGGCCTTTGCAGCACTGCTACATCAGGGACCTCTTCATACCAGTACCGGGACGAGGAAATGGAGGATGCGGTGACCTCTAACCCAGGTATGAACTCTTGCGATTTCGATTCTTGATCCTTTTAGGGTCGAGTGGTTCACTTGGGGTTGAATGTTCTGTCTTGCAGCTCCACCCAACATCATTGACCTTTCGGACGACGACGAAGATGTGGCTCCTAAGCCTAGGAAGAGCAAGAAGGTAACAGCTGGCAGGGTGGCTCAGCAGGAACCAACTGCAACGCCTCCCGTCTGTCAAGCTGAAGATACGGGCAGGGCCGCTGTGACGTTCGCTGCACCCTTGCCGAGTGGGCACCCCACGCGGTCGACCGCGCCTGTGGTTCCTTCAACTATCCAACTCCACACCATGGAGCCTCAAGCAGCTGCACCTGGGTCGTCTGCACATTTTTTCACCAGCTACCCCGTCCCAGACCACTAGTTGGAAGCGGCTGCGGAAGCCATCCGACAGGCTGATATGATGATGGAGCGGGTGAAGATAGTGCACGAGAGCAGTCAGGCTGCCTACGATGCTAGTGCCGCTCTTCGGGCCAACGTCGAGGTGAGTAGACTTTCCGACTGTTTTTGTTCTCGAAAAATCTTCTTCTGCATAATCTCATGTTGTTCGCGTTGAATTAGAGCACCCACTGGGTGTTGCTGACGTTTTTGGTAGTTTCGCTCTTTCACTCGGTCTGGGCGAGTGGGATCAGAACCGGTGGGGGCATGTAACACCCCGGATGTAATTTACCTAATATGTACTCCAACTCTTGCCGTTTCCGGCGCTAAGTTATTTTATTCCCTCGGGTTTGGGTTTTTGTCTCCATGTGTTGTTGTCGTTGTCATGCATCTCATATCATGTCATCATGTGCATTGCATTTGCATACGTGTTTGTCTCATGCATCCGAGCATTTTCCCCGTTGTCCGTTTTGCATTCCGGCGCTCCTATCTCTTCCGGTGGTCCTTTCTACCTTCCTTTCGTGTGTGGGGGTTAAACATTTCCGGATTGGGCCAAGACTTGCCAAGCGACCTTGGTTTACTACCGGTAGACCGCCTGTCAAGTTTCGTAGCATTTGGACTTCGTTTGATGCTCCAACGGTTAACCGAGGGACCGAAAAGGCCTCATGTGTGTTGCAGCCCAACACCCCTCCAATTTGGCACAAAACCCACTAAAACCCTCTCCATCATCTAGACCGTTCGATCATGATCGCGTGGCCGAAAACCGCACCTCATTTGGACACTCCTAGCTCCCTCTATGCCTATAAATATCACCTCCGAAATTCCGGATCTCCTTCGTCCCCAAACCCTAAAAATCGTGCCGCCGCCACCGGACACGTCCGGCCACCGCCGGACAAAGCCGTCGCCGCGCCCGCAGCGAATCACCGCGCGCCACGTGGCTCCGCCAGCC
>NC_041392.1:713630884-713640412 GCF_002162155.2 Triticum dicoccoides
CCACCCTCATCCGCCGGCGCCGCCCATCTCCCTCCGCTCCGGCGACCGCAGGTCACCGCCTCGTCGCCCCCTCGTCGCCCGCGCCAAGTCTGGCGACTCTCCGGCAAGTTCCCCTCCAGCCGGCAAGCTCCTCGGCAACTCCGGCGAGCTACATCTCCTGTTCCAGCGATCCTCGTAAAGCGCGCCGATCCGGATCTAGATCTGGGATATTTGCCTCGGTTGACTTTCTTCCGGAACCCTAATTATTTTGCATACTTTGACATGCTATATCTCTGCATCCGTAGATCCGTTTTGAGCGTGTAGCATATCAAAATGTTCGCCTCAGAGAGTACATCATTTCATCTCATTGCATCATTTTCATTTGAGTTCATCTTGATGCTCGAAATGCTGTTGGAAGAGTGCTATTTGAGTTAATTGTTAGATCTGCTGCACCAAATAGCTATTTGTCATTTTTGCCATGATTAATGTGTGCATGATATGCTCCTGAGCTCTACATGTGTTTTGTTATATGCTTTGCCATCTTTCTAGAGGTGCTATCCATGTATTTTTTCGATGTGTGTGGTGACTAGCACAAGCTTGCAAAGTGGTGCATTAGTTAATGCTGATTTCAGGGACTTAGCAATTCCACTAAGTCCTTGATCTGTTTTTATCAATATGCCATATGTTCATGTTGTTTCTTAGTGATCCGTGCCTCTTTTGAGGATGATCAGTAAGGATGATTTGTTAACCTTGTAGTGCTCTATCCATCCATGTATTTGTTTGCAATTATGGAGCACCCTAGCTTGATTCAATCGAGCCCTACTTTTGCTATTTCGTGAATCTGGGAAGATTGTCTACTTGTTAGCGATTTTGCCGAGGATGTTGTAGTTGATCCGTGCATGCTATGTTGTTGTTCTTGCCATGTCTAGCTTATATAATGTGTATTCTTGATGGGTGTATGCTTAGATTGTCATGACATGCTCTGTAGTGAGTGCATCGAGCTCGTAAACATGCCTACTTGATATCAGATTTGCATGTTCCAGTTTTTCACTAAGTCTGTGATCTGATTATGTTTTTGCCATGTTCACATGCTTGCAATTGTATTTTATGATCCCTTTTGGCTCAAGATCACTAAGGGACTTTTGTTAAGCTCTTTGAGTAGCTCCATGCCATGCCTTACTTTGCCAAGTTAAGTTCCTGTAGCATATAGTTTTTTTGCTCCAAAGTGTGCTACCTGATCTGAAATTCCAGACAAGTCTTAATTTCACTAAGTCTGAAACCTGTTTACCAATTGCACTTTTGCCATGCTTGTTTGAATCTGTTAATGGATGAATTGGCCGTAGCTCAATGTTCATCTTTTGTCAAGCATTCTGAATGGATCCCTGCCATGTATTTTGTTGCCATGTTTGAGTGCTGTAGCAAGTTTAACTTGTTGCATTTAGATGGCTACTTGCTGTTTATTGCAGACCGATGCCATATTTGTTTTGCTTGCCATTTCCAAACCGTGTCTCCGATTCCGGTGTTCTTTATATTGATTTCAACCGAAATCACCTCACATTTCCAGTGGCACTCTTGGATTTCCAAGTTGAGGCCAGGTTCATTCATCCCTTGTCAAATCTTGCATATGAATCGCATATCGCATCCCTCATAGCATACCATGTTTGCATCATGTTGTTTGAGTTGTGCACGTGGTTGATTGTGTTCCTCTTGCTTGTTTGTCTTGTTTGGGTAGAGACGGGAGACGAGTTCGCTAATGAGGAGCCCGTTGAGTTTGCTTTCGAGGATCTAGTCAACTCTAACAACTTTGCAGGCAAGATGATCATACCCTCGAAATCACTTCTCTCTTTGCTTTGCTAGATGCTCGTTCTTTTGCTATGCCTATGCTACGATGCCTACCACTTGCTTATCATGCCTCCCAAATTGCCATGTCAAACCTCTAACCCACCATGTCCTAGCAAACCGTTGATTGGCTATGTTACCGCTTTGCTCAGCCCCTCTTATAGCGTTGCTAGTTGCAGGTGAAGATTGGAGTTTGTTCCTCGTTGGAACATTATTTTCTTGTTGGGATATCATTATATTATCTTGTTATCTTAATGCATCTATATACTTGGTAAAGGGTGGAAGGATCGGCCTTTTGCCTAGTGTTTTGTTCCACTCTTGCCGCCCTAGTTTCCGTCATATCGGTGTTATGTTCCCGGATTTTGCGTTCCTTACGCGGTTGGGTGATAATGGGAACCCCTTGACAAATCGCCTTGAATAAAGCTCTTCCAGCAATGCCCAACCTTGGTTTTACCATTTGCCACCTAGCCTCTTTTTCCCTTAGGTTTCCGGAGCCCAAGGGTCATCTTATTTTAAACCCCCCCGGGCCAGTGCTCCTCTAAGTGTTGGTCCAAACTAGAGTCCTGTGCAGCGCCCCCTCGGGGAAACTCGAGGTTTGGTTTTTAGTTGTATGGAAAGCTCATCTGAGTGTGCCCTGAGAACGAGATATGTGAAGCTCCTATCGGGATTTGTCGGCACATTCGGGTGGTGTTGCTGGATTTGTTTTAACTTGTCGGGTTGTCTTGTAGAACCGGGATGCCGAGTCTGATCGGAATGTCTCGGGAGAAGGTATATCCTTCGTTGACCGTGAGAGCTTGTCATGGGCTAAGTTGGGACTCCCCTGCAGGGATATGAACTTTCGAGAGCCGTGCCCGCGGTTATGGGAAGATGGGAATTTGTTAATGTCCGGTTGTAGATAACTTGAACCTTAACTTAATTAAAATGAATCAACTGTGTGAGTTACCGTGATGGTCTCTTCTCGGCGGAGTCCGGGAAGTGAACACGGTGTTGGAGTAATGCTTGCCGTAGTTTGTTCTCTCGTTCTTCGTTCGTGCTTTGCCTTCTCTTCTCGCTCTCTTTTGCGAACAGGTTAGCCACCATATATGCTAGTCGCTTGCTGCAGCTCCACTTATTACCTTGCCTTTCCTATAAGCTTAAATAGTCTTGATCGCGAGGGTGTGAGATTGCTGAGTCCCTGTGGCTCACAGATTACTTCCAAACCAGATGCAGGGCCTGATGACTCTGTTCCAAATGATGCACTTGAGCTCAAGTGGGAGTTTGACGAGGACTCACGCCGTTACTATGTGTCTTTCCCTGATAATCAGTAGTGGTGCCCAGTTGGGGCGATCGGGACCGTGTTGCATGTTGGGTTGATCTTTTATTTTGGCACCGTAGTCGGGCCATGAGTGATTGGATGGTGTAATGCTATTTATGTACTTTGTTTGACGTGGCGAGTGTAAGCCAACTATGTACCTTCCCTTTTATTATCTATTTACATGGGATGTTGCGAAGATTGCCTTACTTGCGACATTGCTTTCAATGCGGTTATGCCTCTAAGTCGTGCTTCGACACGTAGGAGATATAGCCGCATCGAGGGCGTTACAAGTTGGTAATCAGAGCCTTCCCCGACCTTAGGAGCCCCCACTGCTTGATCGTTTTTAGCAGCCGTTGTTGAGTCTAGAAAAATGTTTTGAGTCATTTAGGAATTATATATCGGAGAGTTTAGGAATTCTTTTTACTCCCCAGTCTCCTCATCGCTCTGGTAAGGCATCCTGACGTAGAGTTTTGACTCTTCTCTTCTCAAATTTCACTAAATTTTTTTTAGGATCACGCGGGTATCTTGGAATCGTTCTGATGGATTTGTGACGAGAACATTGTTCTTGGTGCCTCCTGTCATTTAGGGGTTGTGGCAGTGTCCCGGGGAGTTGAGCTCCGAGGTGTTGTCGTCACAATTTTATCGTTGCAGTTCTGGAATACCTGAGTTTAGTTCGCCGACATCGAAAATCTCTTTTATGCAGTTGTTGGTGAGATAACCTCGACGCCACCCAATACCGGGGCGGGAGTTTGGGAGTATTGCCATAACTTGTATAACGGATGCTTTTCGAAGGTTGAGGTAGATGGTTTCCGAAGGTTTTCTCGGTTATGTGTTGAAGGATGGATACAACTGGATGTAGGATTTGCTAGATTTGGGTGAGATATTATACTTCCCCTGTATCCCCAACACCTGATTGCATAACCGGAAAGGTTCGGGAGTTTCATAGGTGGGAATTCTTGTAGCTCTAGCTCTTCTTCCATGGATATTTGGTTTGAGATTGGGTGATCCTTACTGAGTATCCGTTCTTGTTCCGTACCTTGGTGATTTTATTCCTCTACCTAAATTCTAAGTGGCTTCTCAATTTATGGATATGCGACCATTTCAATTGGAATGCTTTCGTTCATTTTGTTCGGATGTGAAGACTATATTTTGCAATTTCAACCCGCTTGATTCAGCTTCAATTTTATCTGTCAATGTGCTAACTGATGTCACCCTGTTCAAGATGGCTCCCGCTAAGGGCAACAATCAGAATCAGAATCAGGATCCGCCACCACCTCCCCCTCCTCCGGAGGCATGTCAAGCTATGATGGCTGCTACCAATGCAAACACGCAGTTGATCATGCAAATTCTTCAAGCGCGCAATCAAGCGAAGCAAGGAAACCAGGGCAACAATCAGAATCACTTTGCTACACTCAACCAGTTCCTTGCTAACCAGCCAAAGACTTTCAGCAATTGTGTTGAGGAAACTGATGCTGACAATTGGCTTGTGGACTTGTGCAAGCATTTCGAGTGCAGTAACGTCAGGCCTGAGGACTTTGTCAAGTTCGCTTCCTTCCAACTCAAAGACCAAGCTGCAGAATGGTTCCAGCAGTACAAAGATTCCAGAGGAGGCCGTGTGATTACCTGGGATGAATTCTGTCAAGACTTCAAAGCTCATCATATTCCTCAGAGCGTGGTTGAAAGCAAGCGTGAGGAATTCTGCAACCTGAAGCAAGGCTCTTTGTCTGTCTATGACTACAACAAGTTGTTTCAGAAGCTCGCCCGCTTTGCTAAGCAGGATGTCCTTGACGAGAAGAGCATGATATATCAGTTCAGGGGTGGTCTCAGAGAGGAAATCCAGCTAGCTCTTGTTCTCTTTGAGCCCTTGAGGTACGATGAGTTCTACAACATGGAATTGAAGCAAGAGGCTGCTCAACTGAAGTGCGATACTTCCAAGAAGCGAGTTAGAGATGCTACTCCTTCTTCCTCTACTCAAGTGGCCAAGCAGCAGAAGTATTGGCTTCCTCCTCCTCCGTTCCGTGAGCCATATCAGCAGAAGAGCAAAGGTGGCAGTGGATCTTCCCACCCACCCAACCCTGGCTTTCAGAACAAGACTTCGTCTCAAGCTCCAAGATCGAGTGCTTCATATCACCGTCCGCTTTCAGAGGTCATGTGCAACAAGTTCCAATAGAAGGGTCACTATGCCAACAAATGCTTCAACCAGAGGCGTCTCCCTCCTCCTCCTCTTGTGAGATCGGCAAGTACAGCTGTGGTCAAGCATAACCCCAAGCACGGCAAGGTCAACTTGCTGAATGCAGCTCAGGTAGAGGACTCGTCAGATGTCATCATGGGTAACCTCCCTGTTAACGATATTCCTGCAAGAGTCCTTTTTGACACTAGTGCATCGCATTGTTTCATTTCCAAACCTTTTGCATCAAAGTATGAGTGCGATTATCCGTATCTGCAAAATTCTTTGCAAATCGTGTCACCGGGCAAGCAAATGACAGCTAATTTCTGCGTCCCGGATATTACTATCACGTTGGGCGACTACAAATTTCTAGCTTCTCCTATTGTTCTGGGTGACTCGGATATTGATCTTATTCTCGGAATGGATTGGCTTTCTAAGCACAAGGTGCATCTTGATTGTGCTGCTAGGCAGATTCAATTGACTCATTCGTCTGAGGATGTAATTGTCTTTGCCGCTCGGGATGATACAATCCGTCTGTTTTCTCTCAATGAGAAGGGTGAACTGGATGCCATCTCGCAAATTCCAGTCGTTTGCGAATATCAAGACGTCTTTCCAGAAGAGCTTCCAGGAATGCCTCCGCACCGGCTAGTTGAATTCGTCATTGATCTTGAACCCTGCACGGAACTGGTTTGCAAGCGTCCTTACAAGCTCGGACCTGAAGAGTTGAAGGAGCTGAAGAAGCTACTCGATATTCAAGAGCGAATGGGTCTCATCTGACCTAGTTCCTCTTCGTGGGGTTGTGGAGTACTTTTTGTGAAGAAGAAGGATGGAATGGACCGACTTTGTGTTGACTACCGTCCATTGAACAAGAAGACTATCAAGAACAAGTACCCACTTCCCAACATCAACGAGCTGTTCGAACAACTCAAAGGTGCCCAAGTATTCTCCAAGCTTGATATCCATATGGGTTATCATCAGATTCGAATCCGCGAGCAAGATATTCCCAAGACGGCTTTCAGGACAAGCTATGGTTCATATGAATACACCGTCATGTCTTTTGGCCTCGTCAACGCTCCTCTGACTTTCTCTCGCATGATGAACTTCATCTTCAACGCCTACACAAATGACGTTGTTTTGGTCTATCTCGACGACATTCTGGTCTTTTCGAAGAACAAGGAAGATCATGCCAAGCACTTGCGTTTGGTACTTGATAAGTTCAGGGAACACCAGTTCTACGCCAAGTTCTCAAAGTGCGAATTTTGGCTCGATGAGGTTCTTTATCTTGGGCATATCATCTCTGCCAAGGGCATTGCGGTGAATCCTGAGAAGCTGTCCGCAATTGTGAATTGGGAACCACCTCAGAACGTGAAGCAACTCCATAGCTTCCTCGGTCTCACAAGCTACTGTCGAAGGTTCGTTGAGAACTTTTCAAAGATCGCGAAGCCTCTTTTAAACCTTCTCTAGAAGCACGTCAAGTACGTTTGGTCTCCGGAATGTGACATCGCTTTCAACACTTTGAAAGAGAAATTGGTCACTGCTCCAGTTCTGACTCTTCCTGATGAATCCAAACCGTTCGAGGTCTTTTGCGATGCCTCTCTCCAAGGTCTTGGTGCAGTGTTGATGCAAGAGAAGAAAGTTGTGGCTTATACCTCTCGCCAGTTGAAGCCCAACGAGAAGAACTACCCTACTCATGACCTCGAGTTGGCAGCAGTTGTGCATTCTCTTTTGACTTGGAGACATCTCTTATTGGGAAGAAAAGTGGACATTTTCACTGACCACAAGAGTCTCAAGTACATCTTCACTTAGCCTAATCTCAACCTCAGGTAGACTCGATAGGTCGAAATGATTCAAGAGTATAATCCAAGTATCGAGTATACTCCAAGCAAGGCCAATGTGATTGCTGACGCTTTGAGCAGGAAGGCTTATTGCAACAGTCTGATTCTCAAGCCTTATCAACCCGAGCTTTGTGAAGCTTTCCGCAAACTCAATCTGCAAGTTGTTCCTCAAGGTTTCCTCGCCAACCTTCAAGTCTCTCCTACCTTGGAAGACCAGATTCGTGAGGCTCAACTTCTCGATGCTATGGTGAAGAAGGTGAAAATTGGGATTGCCAAGAGTCAACCCAAGTACAAGTTCTACCGCCTTGATGACAAGGATACTCTCTTCTTCGAGGATCGTATTGTTGTGCCCAAAGGTGATCTTCGTAAAGTGATCATGAATGAGGCTCACAATTCACTCCTCTCCATCCACCCTGGGAGCACGAAGATGTATCAGGACCTCAAGCAGGCTTATTGGTGGACTCGAATGAAGCGCGAGATTGCTCAGTTCGTGAATGAATGTGATGTCTGCAGAAGAGTGAAGGCAGAACACCAAAGGCCAGCTGGTCTCCTCCAACCTCTTGCCATTCCAGAATGGAAGTTTGACCACATTGAGATGGACTTCGTGACTGGGTTTCCAAAGTCCAAGCGTGGCAATGATGCTATATTCGTTGTCATCGACAAACTCACTAAAGTGGCTCACATTTTGCCTATCAAAGAGTCTATCACTGCAGCTCAATTGGCGGAGCTCTATACCTCTCGAATTATCTCGCTGCACGGTATTCCACAGGTGATCTCTTCAGACCGTGGCAACATCTTTACCTCCAAGTTTTGGGATTCTTTTCAGAAGGCCATGGGCACCAACATCCGCTTCAGCACAGCTTTCCATCCTCAAACTAGCGGTCAAGTCGAGCGTGTCAATCAGATTCTTGAAGATATGCTCAGGGCTTGTGTGATCTCCTTCGGCATGAAGTGGGAAGATTGTCTTCCATATGCTGAATTCTCCTACAACAACAGTTTTCAAGCAAGTTCGGGCAAGGCTCCATTCGAAATTCTCTATGGTAGGAAGTGCCGTACCCCTCTCAACTGGTCTGAAACCGGTGAACGTCAATTTCTGGGAAATGACTTAATCACAGAGGCAGAGGAGATGTGCAAAGTCATTCAAGATAACCTCAAAGCAGCGCAATCGCGCCAGAAGAGCTACTATGATAGTAAGCACCGTGATTTGGCTTTCGAGATCGGAGATCATGTTTACCTCCGCGTCTCTCCAATGAAAGGTACTCGTCGCTTTGGTATCAAAGGGAAGCTTGCCCCTAGATACGTGGGTCCTTTCAAGATCATCAGCAAGAGAGGCGATCTCGCCTACCAACTCGAGCTTCCTTCAAACTTTGCAAATGTGCACGACGTGTTCCATGTCTCTCAGCTCCGTAGGTGCTTCAAGACTCTTGACCGCACCGTCAACTTCGAAGACATTGATCTCCAAGAAGATCTCTCTTATCGTGAGCACCCCGTTGCTATTCTTGAAGAGACTGAACGCAAGACTCGCAATAAGTCAATCAAATTCCTCAAAGTCAAGTGGTCACACCATTCCGACCGTGAAGCCACCTGGGAATGCGAGGATCACCTCCGTTCTGAGTACCCGACGTTCTTCCAGTCCTAGATGTCGGGACGAGATCCTTTCGTAGTGGTGGAGTGTTGTAACACCCCGGATGTAATTTACCTAATATGTACTCCAACTCTTGCCGTTTCCGGCACTAAGTTATTTTATTCCCTCGGGTTCGGGTTTTTGTCTCCGTGTGTTGTTGTCATTGTCATGCATCTCATATCATGTCATCATGTGCATTGCATTTGCATACGTGTTCGTCTCATGCATCTGAGCATTTTCCCCGTTGTCTGTTTTGCATTCCGGCGCTCCTATCTCCTCCGGTGGTCCTTTCTACCTTCCTTTCGTGTGTGGGGGTTAAACATTTCCGGATTGGACCGAGACTTGCCAAGCAACCTTGGTTTACTACCGGTAGACCGCCTGTCAAGTTTCGTACCATTTGGACTTCGTTTGATGCTCCAACGGTTAACCGAGGGACCGAAAAGGCCTCGTGTGTGTTGCATCCCAACACCCCTCCAATTTGGCCCAAAACCCACCAAAACCCTCTCCATCATCTAGAGCGTTCGATCATGATCGCGTGGCCGAAAACCGCACCTCATTTGGACACTCCTAGCTCCCTCTATGCCTATAAATATCACCCCTCCAAAATTCCGGATCTCCTTCGTCCCCAAACCCTAAAAATCGTGTCGCCGCCACCGGACACGTCCGGCCACCGCCGGACAAAGCCGTCGCCGCGCCCGCAGCGAATCACCGCGCGCCACGTGGCTCCGGCAGCCTCCTCCCGCCGCCGGCCCGCGAAGCCCGAGCCAGGCCCCCGCGGCCCAGCTCGTCG
>NC_041392.1:713640769-713646254 GCF_002162155.2 Triticum dicoccoides
CCATCTCCCTCCGCTCCGGCGACCGCAGGTCACCGCCTCGTCGCCCCCTCGTCGCCCGCGCCAAGTCCGGCGACTCTCCGACAAGTTCCCCTCCGGTCGGCAAGCTCCTCGGCAACTCCGGCGAGCTACATCTCCTATTCCGGCGATCCTCGTAAAGCGCGCCGATCCGGATCTAGATCTGGGATATTTGCCTCGGTTGACTTTCTTCCGGAACCCTAATTATTTTGCATATTTTGACATGCTATATCTCTGCTTCCGTAGATCCGTTTTGAGCGTGTAGCATATCAAAATGTTCGCCTCAGAGAGTACATCATTTCATCTCATTGCATCATTTTCATTTGAGTTCATCTTGATGCCCGAAATTCTGTTGGAAGAGTGCTATTTGAGTTAATTGTCAGATTTGCTGCACCAAATAGCTATTTGTCATTTTTGCCATGATTAATGTGTGCATGATATGCTCCTGAGCTCTACATGTGTTTTGTTATATGCTTTGCCATCTTTCCAGAGGTGCTATCCATGTATTTTTGTGATGTTTGTGGTGACTAGCACAAGCTTGCAAAGTGGTGCATTCGTTAATGCTGATTTCAGGGACTTAGCAATTCCACTAAGTCCTTGATTTGTTTTTATCAATATGCCATATGTTCGTGTTGTTTCCTAGTGATCCGTGCCTCTTTTGAGGATGATCAGTAAGGATGATTTGTTAACCTTGTGGTGCTCTATCCATCCATATATTTGTTTGCAATTATGGAGCACCCTATCTTGAGTCAATCGAGCCCTACTTTTGCTATTTCATGAATCTGGGAAGATTGTCTACTTGTTAGCGATTTTGCCGAGGATGTTGTAGTTGATCCGTGCATGCTATGTTGTTGTTCTTGCCATGTCTAGCTTATATAATGTGTATTCTTGATGGGTGTATGCTTAGATTGTCATGACATGCTCTGTAGTGAGTGCATCGAGCTCGTAAACATGCCTACTTGATATCAGATTTGCATGTTCCAGTTTTTCACTAAGTCTGTGATCTGATTATGTTTTTGCCATGTTCACATGCTTGCAATTGTATTTTATGATCCCTTTTGGCTCAAGATCACTAAGGGACTTTTGTTAAGCTCTTTGAGTAGCTCCATGCCATGCCTTACTTTGCCATGTTAAGTTCCTGTAGCATATAGTTTTCTTGCTCCAAAGTGTGCTACCTGATCTGAAATTCCAGACAAGTGTTAATTTCACCAAGTCTGAAACCTGTTTACCAATTGCACTTTTGCCATGCTTGTTTGAACCTGTTAATGGATGAATTGGCCGTAGCTCAGTGTTCATCTTTTGTCAAGCATTATGAATGGATCCCTGCCATGTATTTTGTTGCCATGTTTGAGTGCTGTAGCATGTTTAACTTGTTGCATTTAGATGACTACTTGCTGTTTATCGCAGACCGGTGCCATATTTGTTTTGCTTGCCATTTCCAAATCGTGTCTCCGATTCCGGTGTTCTTTATATTGATTTCAACCGAAATCACCTCACCTTTCCAATGACACTCTTGGATTTACAAGTTGAGGCCAGGTTCATTCATCCCTTGTCAAATCTTGCAAATGCATCGCATATCGCATCCCGCATAGCATACCATGTTTGCATCATGTTGTTTGAGTTGTGCACGTGGTTGATTGTGTTCCTCTTGCTTGTTTGTCTTGTTTGGGTAGATCCGGGAGACGAGTTCGTTAACGAGGAGCCCGTTGAGTTTACTTTCGAGGATCCAGTCAACTCTGACAACTTTGCAGGCAAGATGATCATACCCTCGAAATCACTTCTATCTTTGCTTTGCTAGATGCTCGTTCTTTTGCTATGCCTATGCTATGATGCCTACCACTTGCTTATCATGCCTCCAAAATTGCCATGTCAAACCTCTAACCCACCATGTCCTAGCAAACCGTTGATTGGCTATGTTACCGCTTTGCTCAGCCCCTCTTATAGCGTTGCTAGTTGCAGGTGAAGATTGGAGTTCGTTCCTCGTTGGAACATTATTTTCTTGTTGGGATATCATTATATTATCTTGTTATCTTAATGTATCTATATACTTGGTAAAGGGTGGAAGGCTCGGCCTTTTGCCTAGTGTTTTGTTCCACTCTTGCCGCCCTAGTTTCCATCATATCGGTGTTATGTTCCCAGATTTTGCGTTCCTTACGCGGTTGGGTGATAATGGGAACCCCTTGACAAATCGCCTTGAATAAAGCTCTTCTAGCAATGCCCAACCTTGGTTTTACCATTTTACACCTAGCCTCTTTTTCCCTTGGGTTTCCGGAGCCCAAGGGTCATCTTATTTTAAACCCCCCCGGGCCAGTGCTCCTCTGTGTGTTGGTCCAAACTAGAGTCCTGTGCAGCGCCCCCTCGGGGAAACTCGAGTTTTGGTTTTTAGTTGTATGGAGAGCTCATCTGAGTGTGCCCTGAGAACGAGATATGTGCAGCTCCTATCGGGATTTGTCGGCACATTCGGGCGGTGTTGCTGGATTTGTTTTAACTTGTCGGGTTGTCTTGTAGAACCGGGATGCCAAGTCTGATCGGAATGTCTCGGGAGAAGATATATCCTTCGTTGACCGTGAGAGCTTGTCATGGGCTAAGTTGGGACTCCCCTGCATGGATTTGAACTTTCGAAAGCCGTGCCCGCGGTTATGGGCAGATGGGAATTTGTTAATGTCCGGTTGTAGATAACTTGAACCTTAACTTAATTAAAATGAATCAACTGTGTGAGTTACCGTGATGGTCTCTTCTCGGCGGAGTCCGGGAAGTGAACACAGTGTTGGAGTAATGCTTGCCGTAGTTTGTTCTCTAGTTCTTCGTTCGTGCTTTGCCTTCTCTTCTCGCTCTCTTTTGCGAACAGGCTAGCCACCATATATGCAAGTCGCTTGCTGCAGCTCCACTTATTACCTTGCCTTTCCTATAAGCTTAAATAGTCTTGATCGCGAGGGTGCGAGATTGCTGAGTCCCTGTGGCTCACAGATTACTTCTAAACCAGATGCATGGCCTGATGACTCCGTTTCAAATGATGCGCTTGAGCTCAAGTGGGAGTTCGACGAGGACTCACGCCGTTACTATGTGTCTTTCCCTGATGATCAGTAGTGGTGCCCAGTTGGGGCGATCGGGACCGTGTCGCATGTTGGGTTGATATTTTATTTTGGCACCATAGTCGGGCCATGAGTGATTGGATGGTGTAATGCTATTTATGTACTTTGTTTGACGTGGCGATTGTAAGCCAACTATGTACCTTCCCTTTTATTATCTATTTACATGGGATGTTGTGAAGATTGCCTTACTTGCGACATTGCTTTCAATGCGGTTATGCCTCTAAGTCGTGCTTCGACACGTAGGAGATATAGCCACATCGAGGGCATTACAGGGCACGCCAAGTGCACCCACTGGGTGTAGTCTCCGAGACCGCGGTCGACTACTGGCAGTCGACTGTGGTCTGAGTTCTGCTTTTCTTGACGGCGCAATTGTTCTCTCTCTCTCTCTCTCTCTCTCTCTCTCTTTACTGCTTGCACTCAACTTCGGCAGGCCGGGCGAGTGGGATCAGAACCGGTGGGGGCACGCCAAGTGCACCCACTGGGTGTAGTCCCCGAGACGCCAGTCGACTGCTGGCAGTCGACTGGGGTCTGAACAGCTTGTTGTCCACTTCTTTAGGTTTTATTCATTCGGAAATGAACTGCTTTCGAACCTATCAATTGACCTGTCTCTTGCCTCCTGTAGAAGTCTTGTACTCTTATCTCCAAGTTTGCCGAACTCGAAGAGAAGCAGAGGCAACTCAACTTAGACTTGGAATTGGCTCAGCAAAATCTGAAAAAGCTCAAGACGATGCCGATGGTATGGAAGGTAACTGATTGCCGGCTGAATTTCAATATATCTCTTTGATCTCTTTTTTGATTCGATTATTTATTTTGCAGAGAAAATGAAGTTGGCTCTGGACAAGAAGGACTCGGACCTCGCCACCGCGCAAAAAGCAGCCCAAGACAAAACCGCTCTCGCAGAGAAGAAGCTTGCTTCAGTCGGAACGCTTGAAGGAGAGGTGACTAGACTGACATCTTGTCTTAATGAAGCTAACCGCGAAGTGACCAGCCTGAAGAAGGATAAGGTCGCCTTGAACGAAAAGTTGGAGTCTGCGATCCACAAGAGGAACGACACAGAAGCTTATCTGAGGACCCTCGTCAAGAAGCTTTATCTCGTGCTGGGAGGTATTTCTTTTAATCAGACTGTGTTGATGTTTGCCATCGGATTTTGCTCGGTTGATTGAACTGACTTTTGGCTGCAGAAGTTTGTCAAGACTTTGACGAAGAAACTGGGAGGGTCGAGATGGGTCTGGACCCTATCGCTTCCCCGGTCTGCGACGAAACTGCGATGAACATGCTCCGACTGGAGTCCCGTATCGCCAGCGCCACAAGCTACCTCGCACGCCTGAAGGAGGTTGTCTCTCAAATCGACTCGACGCTTTGGCCGGAGGCGACACTTCAGAATGATGTGGAATCTTTGATGACTCGACTGAACGAGATCCCTGACCGAGTGCAAGAATGGAAGAAATGCTCCGCCTGGTGCGGTGCTGACATGGCGCTGTCCCTGGTGCGAGTCCATTGCAAGGAGGTTCGTGAAGACAAGCTGGCTGTGATCAAAGTCGCTAACACCGAAAAGCACGACTTCCAGTCCTTCATGGAGACTTTCATTGCTGCCGCCACTCGGATCGCTGATGGGATCGATCTGGACTCATTCGTGGAGCCTGCCAGTCCTCCTCCGGCTGAGTGAACAATCTTATGAAACTTGGATACGCTTTAAATTTGCCTCGGAATGCCGAGTGGTTTCTGTAACCGTTAAACTCCTTCGGGCTTGGTGCCCGAGTACTTTTGATTCGCTGCTTGGAACCTTTTAGTATTTATCTGAATTTGGTTTATCTCCGAATGTGCTTGTGTTTGCCTTCGGATGGACTTTGCTTGCTGCACCTCTTCGTCCTTGCGGATAGGGGTGGAGCAGACGTTGTATTTGTGCCGCAGCTCCGAAGGAGAAGGTGGCAGTCGACCTGCACCTCGTCGTCCTTGCGGATAGGGATGGAGCGAACGTTGTATTAGTGCCGCAGCTCCGAAGAAGAAGGTTGCAGTCGACCTGCACCTCGTCGTCCTTGCGGATAGGGATGGGTCTCAAACTTAGGCGAGTAGTGGACTGCAGCTAAGCCCCCGAGTGGGAGGATTGCTCTCCACTCGGTAGGATTTTTCCAAACTTAGGCGAGTGCTGGACTGCCGTTAAGCCTCTTAGTGAGAGAACTTAGGCGAGTGCTCGACTGCAGCTAAGCCCCCGAGTGGGCGGACTACTCTCCACTCGGTAGGATTTTTTCAAACTTAGGCGAGTGCTGGACTGCCGTTAAGCCTCTTAGTGAGAGAACTTAGGCGAGTGCTCGACTGCAGCTAAACCCCCGAGTGGGAGGACTGCTCTCCACTCGGTGGGATTTTTTTCAAACTTAGGC
>NC_041392.1:713646634-713667217 GCF_002162155.2 Triticum dicoccoides
TCGACTGCAGCTAAGCCCCCGAGTGGGAGGACTGCTCTCCACTCGGTGGGATTTTTTCAAACTTAGGCGAGTGCTGGACTGCCGTTAAGCCTCTTAGTGAGGGAACTTAGGCGAGTGCTCGACTGCAGCTAAGCCCCCGAGTCGGAGGATTGCTCTCCACTCGGTAGGATTTTTCCAAACTTAGGCGAGTGCTGGACTGCCGTTAAGCCTCTTAGTGAGAGAACTTAGGCGAGTGCTCGACTGCAGCTATGCCCCCGAGTGGAAGGATTGCTCTTCACTCGGTAGGATTTTTTCAAACTTAGGCGGAACGGATTCGCGACTAAGCCCACCCACTGGGGGATTTCAGGAGTAAATAAGAACAACACAATCGAATGAGAGAACCGTAAGCTCTTGTCTTTGATAAACGAATTACAAAAGGTGTTGCTTATTACATTTTATTCGAACGAGTGTTCAAGTATAAAAGGGGCGGAGCAGCTCCGCGTTCCAAGCCCGTGGCTCGTCTTTCTTATGCTCGATACTGTAAAGATGGTATGCTCCGTTGTGGAGAACTTTGGTGAGGATGAAGGGGCCTTCCCAAGTTGGAGCGAGCTTGTGTGGTTTCTGCTGATCCACTCGAAGAACCAAGTCTCCTTCTTGAAAGGCCCAACCCCTCACATTCCTAGCGTGGAATTGACGCAAATCTTGCTGATAAATGGTCGAGTGGATCAAGGCCATCTCTCTTTCCTCCTCTAAGAGATCGACTGAATCTTGCCGGGCCTGCTCTGCTTCTACTTCGGAGAAGAGTTCAACTCGGGGTGCGTTGTGGAGCAAGTCACTTTGCAGAACAGCTTCGGCTCCATAGACTAAGAAGAAAGGAGTTCTTCCAGTCGACCGATTAGGAGTTGTCCATAAACCCCACAGAACTGACGGAAGTTCATCAACCCAAGCACCTGCTGCGTGTTTGAGATCACGCATCAGTCGGGGCTTCAGTCCTTTGAGAATTAGGCCATTGGCTCTTTCTGCTTGTCCGTTCGACTGCGGGTGAGCAACAGAAGCATAGTCGACTCGAGTGCCCTGAGAGGCACAGAAAATTCTGAACTCATCAGAATCGAAGTTCGATCCGTTGTCCGTGATGATGCTGTGTGGGACTCCATATCGGAACGTCAATTCTCTTATAAAACTGACAGCGGTGCTAGCGTCAAGGTTCTTGATGGGTTTGGCTTCGATCCAGTTGGTAAACTTGTCGACTGCAATGAGCACGTGAGTGAAGCCGCTTCTGCCGGTCCTCAGCGGTCCAACCATATCCAGTCCCCAAACAGCGAAGGGCCAGACTGTAACATCCCAAAATTCTAAATTTTGGAATGTTATATTAAATAGATACATTTGATTGATTGTTTGATTGATTGACTGAAAGTGAGTGAATTCGAACTTTTTGAAAGTTAAATGAGAGGGAATAAAAGGACTTTCCCAAACTTCCATTTTTGTATTTATGATATCCGTGAATTCTTTTCAAATACAAAACCCTTGAGCGAAGATGATATGACTTCTTCCATTTAAATTAAATGAAAGGGTATTTGAAAATAATTGAATTTCATTTGGAAATATTTCAATTCATAAACTTCATGCAGCTCAATGATTTTCATGAGAGAAGATAAAATGACTTCTTCAAATTATATGAAATATGAGTTGAGAGTTTCAAAGAATTAAATTCAAATTTCTTTTGAATTTATTTTGAATTTGGAGTTATTTGAGTTTTATTCAAATTATTTTTTTCCAAAAATAAAATATATGGAAAATAGGGTAACATGATTCCCTACAACAGAAAATTGGAGATAAATAAATTTGAAATCATTTTGATATTTTAAAATGTTTTTTATTGGATTTTATTAGACCAGTAGCACTCTTTGAATTATCTAAATTTGTGAGGATTTTATGCAGCATTATAAAAATATTCATGTTGTAGAAAATCTTTTTTGCAATTTGTGGTATATTATATGCCTATATAAATTTTTTGTTTTATCTTTGCTATTCGGTTTTCCTTCTGTTTCTATTTGAAAAAAAAACTGTACGTGCAACCCATATTTATTTATCGCCTACATGCGCAGTATAGTAGCTTCTGGCGCCCCATTGTTTTTTTCTCTCTTAAATGGGCCAGGCCCAGCCAGCCTTTTTTTCTCTTAGGCCGATTTTTTTAAAAAAAACCGCAGCAGCAGCGTGCGCGTGCAGCCGGCCAAAGGCCTTTAGGCCCATCCGCCTCTTTTCTTCTCTGTTTCGTATATCTTCGTCTACATTTAGTCCCACATTGCCTATCCTTTGACCCCTAATCCTCTTTCCCACCAATAAATATAGACCCATAGAGCCTCCAAAAATTATCCGATTCAGGTTAAATCAATATTTTAGTTTGACTAGATTCATTTAAGAAAAATATATTTTTCCTCTCCGACGCGATTTCTGGAAGTTGTCTCCTCTCTCCAAAGTTGTCTTTTCTTTGCCTTATAAAGATATCTTTCTTTGTTTTTTTTCTTCTTATAATTTCGTAGTTTATTATTTTTTTAGACTAATACGATAGAATAATTAGATTATCAATTAGTCTATGTATTTATACGTTAGACCTTAACCATAGCTATTTTTTTCGTAAAACAACTTGATCCTGATTTTTCAAATAGCCATAACTTTTCACTTGTTTATCCAAATTAGATAAAACCAGCGCCTATAGCTTCATCTTGTTTTCACCTATCCAGTGAACCTATCACATCAACTGTTCGAAATTTTCAAATTTCGAATTTTGTTCAGATTCATATTCAAACTTCTTTTGAACATAACTTGAGTTTCCTAACTCTGATTTAGTTGATTCTTTTTGCAAATCGAAGCTCTTGACCTAAACTTTCTGATAAGGCCAAATTCACTTAATTATGGTACTGTTAGAAATTGTTTTATGTTGCAAGAGTTATTTGCTTGGTTTTGACGTTTACCGAATAGTCTTCTTCGATCTTCCCGATCTTCTGAGTGATTGCTTATGTGTGGTTACTATTGCTTGCTCATGATAGATTGAACGGAGTGTGACGAGTAGAACTATCAAGAGTTTTGAGTGCGAATCATCTACATCAACATTGCAGGCAAGTTCACACTTTGATCATACCCTTTATCACCCAGTTTTTATGCATTAGTTCCAATCCTCAAACATTGCATGGTTAGGATGTCATTAACATGTGGGTTGGGAAGTAGATGATGAGGTAGAACCTATTGCCATTTTATTAGCAAACCCTGGGAGTTACTTATACGTTATGCTTATATCGCTATGCTATGCACGTAGACGTGGATTGGTTTGAAAGAATTCATGAAAGATGTGAGAGATTATTGTTAACTAAGGTTTAACTTAAGGTGGCTACTTTAATACACATCTGGGTGGATTGGTTGGGGCACCCTGGGGATATACCAGTGGACTTGCCCGGACACCTGGGGAAATACCAGTGTTGTCATAGGAGATCCCGGGGATATACCGTGTGATCATCCTACGGTCCGCCACCCAGGCCCAAAGGGATCATAAGATTATTCATGCTAGAAACTTCCGTGTGCAACCACAAGCTATTATGGGCTCTAGCATAGTTGAGTAAGTTATGTGAAGCTCTTGAAGAGGTGGATCAGCAGGTAGTGGGTTGTAGGTCTGGTATGGTTTGCCCGGAGTAGAGAGTTAATGTTTCTGAAAGACTGTGTCTCAGTCATCCGTTTCTCAAACACCATGTAGTGCGAGAAATCCAACGGAGGCGATCGAGTCTTATGGGGAAAAGTGCGCAAACCTCTGCAGAGTGTATAAACTAATCATGGTTAGCCGTGTCCCCGGTTATGGACAATCTTGAGTCTCTGGTACTTGGATTATCATATTGATCTGATCACGTTACTTAAATAATTTGTTGGGTTAATGATTATTATTTTGGGATTGAGTTGGAGGAACCTTCTCAATATTTTCAACCAACTTTGTAGTTAAATAAAATATATTCCTTTGCAGTAGGGAAAAATTGGCTTTTCGCAAAAAATATAACCATAGAGCTTTTCCACCAGCCAAATATGCATGTAGTGATAGACTTTATTCATCATTCTCCTATGGTGTAAATTTGCCAGTACATTCAATGTACTGACCCTTTGTGGCTGCAACGTCTCATGTTGCAGGACTTCTTACGACGAGTAAGTGATACGTTAGGGTTACGATTTCTACACTCAACTTTGCCATTGGTGTTGATGGGAATCCACAACCTTGTTGTTACTTCCGCTATTTAGATTGAGGTAATAGTATTTACGTTACTTTTTCATGTGATTTACCTCTGTTATAAATCCTCGAGTACTATATGTGTCAGCATACCGATCCAGGGATGACACTTAAACACAGAGACTTGACCGTCTGAGGTCGGGTCGCTACACAGACGAGGGGGATGGTCTTCAGGGCTGACGCTGGCTTGTGAGACATATCGGAGTAAAATTGACAGCCTTCACATCTGTCGACTATATCTTTCGCCATCTCATTTGCTCATGGCCAATAGAATCCAGCTCGGTATGCTTTAGCCACGATGGCCCAAGAGGACGCATGGTGACCACAGGTCCCCGAGTGGATGTCATTGAGGATCATTCGACCTTCTTCTGGTGTTATGCACTTCTGACCGACTCCAGTCACACTTTCTTTGAACAGCTGCCCTCTTATCACAGTAAAAGCTTTAGATCGGCGGACGATCTGTCGAGCTTCTTATTCATCCTCTGGGAGCTCTTTCCTGAGGATGTACGCAATGTAGGGCACCGTCCAGTTGGGAGTAATGGCCAGAACCTCCATGATTAGGTCGACCACAGCTGGGACCTCGACTTTAGTCGGATCCGTGGCGCTCTTGGGTTGTGGGGGCTCTTCAATGAAAGGGTCTTCCTGAACTGTCGGCGTGTGAATATGCTCCAAGAACACATTGCTGGGAATGGCCTCTCTCTTGGAACCTATCTTTGCCAATTCATCGGCTGCTTGATTTTTCAATCGGGGGATGTGGTGGAGTTCTAACCCCTCGAACTTCTTCTCAAGCTTTCTCACCGCGTTGTAGTAACCAGTCATGGCTGGGCTTCTGATGTCCCACTCCTTCATCACTTGATTAACTACCAAATCTGAGTCTCCATAGACCATGAGGCGACGGACGCTGAGTGAGATGGCCATGCGTAACCCATACATGAGTGTTTCATACTCTGCTTCATTGTTGGAGGAATCAAAGTGAATCTAGAGGACATATCTGAGCTTGTCTCCTCGGGGGGATACCAGAACTACTCCAGCACCAGAACCGTTCAACATCTTGGATCCGTCAAAGAACATGGTCCAGTGCTCCGAGTGAACTTGAGTCGGCAGTTGCTGTTCGTTCCACTCGGCGAGGAAATCTGCTATTGCTTGGGACTTGATAGCTTTCTTTGCCTCAAACTTGATATCCAAGGGAAAGAGTTCAATCGCCCATTTGCCACTCGACCAGTTGCATCCCTGTTGTGCAGAATCTCTGACAATGGAGCATCGCTGATGACTGTAATAGAGTGATCTAAGAAGTAGTGTGCAACCTTCTTCGTGGTCATGTAAATTCCATAGACAAGCTTCTAATAGTGAGGATATCTCTGCTTTGACGGGGTCAGGACTTCAGAAATACAATAAACTGGGCGTTGAACTTTGTACGCTTTTCCTTCTTCTTCCCGCTCGACCGTAAGTATTGTACTGACGGCTTGTCCAGTGGCTGCTATATAAAGCAAAAGAGGCTCTTTGCTGATTGGAGCAGCAAGCACCGACTGGGTGGAAAGCATGGCTTTTAGCTCTGCAAATGCTGTATCAGCTTCTGGAGTCCACTCGAACGCATCTGATTTCTTCATCAGTCAGTAAAGAGCCAGGGCCTTTTCACCGAGGCGAGAAATGAATCGACTTAGGGCGGCCAAGCAACCAGTAAGCTTCTGGACATCATGCACACGCACAGGGCGTTTCATCCGAAGTATAGCGCCTACTTTCTCTGGGTTAGCATCGATTCCTCGTTCAGAAACAAGAAAACCGAGTAACTTTCCTCCTGGAACTCCAAACGTGCACTTTGATGGATTGAGCTTGCTATCATACCTTCTGAGGTTGGCAAAGGTTTCGGTGAGGTCGGTCAGCAGGTCAGAACCTTTACGTGACTTGACCACAATGTCATCCATGTATGCTTCCACATTCCAACTGATCTGAGTGAGCAGGCACTTCTGAATCATTCGCATAAATGTGGCTCCGGCGTTCTTCAAGCCGAATGGCATTGTGACATAACAGAAGCACCCGAACGGGGTGATAAAAGCTGTCTTTATTTCATCGGGTCCGTACAGACGGATCTGGCGGTACCCGGAGTAGGCATCCAAAAAGGACAAACGCTCGCACCCAGCAGTCGAGTCAACTATCTGATCGATGCGAGGGAGAGGGAAGTGATCTTTCGGGCAGGCCCGATTGATATGCTTGAAATCGATGCACATGCGGAGTGAGTCATCTTTCTTTGGGACCATGACAACATTGGCTAACCACTCGGAGTGGTAAATCTCTTGGATAAACTCAGCTGCCAAAAGCCGAGCCACCTCTTCGCCGATTGCTTTTATTTTCTGTACGGCGGACCGTCGAAGATGCTCTTTGACTGGTTTCACTTTCGGGTCGACTCGCAAACGATGCTCAACTAGTCCCCTTGGAACACCTGGCATGTCAGAAGGCTTCCATGCAAAGATGTCCCAGTTCTCACGGAGGAAATGGATGAGCGCTTCTTCCTATTTGGAGTCGAGTGTGGTCGAAATGTGGGTCGGAGCTGCATTGGGGTTCGTCGGGTGAATGTGAACAGACTTCGTCTCACCAGACGACTGGAATGCTGAATCCGTGGCTGGCTTCTTGGCTCGCAACAAGTCACTTGGGTCTGCATTTTTCTGGTATTCTTGCAATTCTGCCACGGCCATCTGGGCATCGGCGATCTTTGAGCCCTTTTGGAAACACTCTTCCGCCTTTTTCCGATTACCACAGATAGTGATCACTCCTCTGGGACTAGGCATCTTCAGTTTGAGGTACACGTAACAAGGTCGAGCCATGAATCGTGCATAAGCTGGCCTGCCCAGAATTGCATGATACACACTCTGAAAATCCACGACTTCAAACGTCAACTTTTCTTTGCGGTAATTTTTGGCATCACCGAAAACCACGTTGAGTGCAATCTGACCGAGGGACGCAGCCTTCTTGCCTGGGATGACCCCATGGAAACTCATGTGGCTTTCACTGAGTCTGGACATCGGAATGCCCATTCCTTTCAATGTTTCTGCGTACAGAATGTTCAGGGCACTGCCACCGTCCATCAGGACCTTTGTCAGTCGAGTGCCTTCGACCACTGGGTCGACCACCAGCGCTTGCCTCCCAGGGGTGGCGATGTGCGCTGGGTGATCAGACTGGTCGAACGTAATGGCAGTTTGTGACTATTTCAAGTAATTGGGTGTCGCCGGAGCGACCATGTTCACTTCTCTGTTGATGACTTTCAATCGACTCTTGTTTTCAACATCAGAAAAAATCATCAGAGTGGAATTCACGTGAGAATAACCATCATCATCTTCCCCTTCACTCTCAGCCTTGTCTGCCTCCTTCTCCTTTTCTTTGGGCTGTTTCTCTCGGAACTGCTGGATCAGGAGCCGACACTGTCGAGTGGTATTCTTCGGGTAAATGAAATTACCTTCTTCGTCTTTTTTGGTGTGGATATGGCACGGCAGATCCAACACGTCATTTCCATCTTGATCTTTTACTTTCTTGGGGTTCCACGACCCTTTGGGCTTCCCCTTGAACTTTCCTTGAACCACAGCCAAGGCCTCACCCGGAGTAGCTGGTTCGGCCTTGCATTTTTGTTTTCGACTGGAGTTTCCTCCTCCGGCTTCGTGGGTGACTGCTTTGTGCTTGCCGCTCCGCAGTCGCTCCTCCTCTTCACCATTGGCATACTTGGTGGCGATTTCCATCATCCGAGTCAAAGTCATGTTTCCTGTCCGACCGAATTTTAGATTCAACTCTCGGTACCTGACGCCTTCCTTGAAAGCACAAATTGCCTAATGATCAGACACATCTTCCACCGTGTGGTGCAGGTGATCCACCTCTGGATATAATCTCTCAAAGTTTCATTCGATTTTTGGACGCAACACTGTAATTCTGTCAAACCTGCTGGCCTCTTGCAAGTACCCTCAAATGTTCTGCGACCACAGATCTACTATGGATCCTATCCCGCGACTGAGACACGGCCGTATTCTCCTCTCCTGCTGCCCAGAGCAAGGCCCTGATCTGCGCCAGACCTCGGCCAGCTTCTGACTGGGAAGGTTGAATCGACTCTGCTATCCGGGCCGCAGCTGCTAGGTTTTGGATCGGTGTTTGGTATACCTGAGCCGGAGGTGGAAAAAGTTGGCGTTGGCTGGACTCAGGAGCACGTTGACGAGCGCGATCGTCGAGTGCGCGCTGTAGGTTCTCTAGCCGAGTGTGCTCAGCCAGATTGGCCAAGCGAGCCTGTTCCAAGGCCTGGGCCTCGGGCGTTTCTCCAACTATAGGAGTATGCAGGGCATCCATGTTTCGGCGACGAAGTTCTTCTCTCTCCTGCGAGGAGAGGCTCGGGGCGGTATTCCTCGTGAACGCGCGACGGATCGCCGTTCCCGTCACCTCCGTCTTCACGATCGAAGCCCGGAGGACCGCGTGGTCCATTGACCATCAGGACTTCCGCTGCCGAGTCATTGCTGCCGCACTCGGATGCAGTCTCTACGGAGCCAGTCGACAGATCGAACATGCCGTAGAGAGACTCGTCGGGCTCGAGCGCCGCGACTTGAGGGGTGGCCGACTGGTGGGCCACCGCATGCTTCACCCACTGTTGAACCCTTGACCGGCTGGTGCGCTTGTTCCGGCGGGTCGCAGTGAGGGGGAAAGCCGTAGGAGTCGACTGGTACTGGGTCGACGGTTGCCGTAGGAGGACGCCGCGGACGCACGCGTGGAAGTGCGTCGCCCCCGCGGGCGGGGAGCGCATCGACGTCGAGTGGTGCCTCCTGAAGCCAAGCGGAGTCGTCGGCGACAAACACAAGCACGCCGAGACGGATCTCGCGGCCCTTAGCCAAACCTCTGCCTAGAACCATGATGATGGGGATCGGAAAAATTGCATCTTCTCCAATAAGTCGCTAAGACACCAGCCCCACGGTGGGCGCCAACTGTCGTGGATCTAAGACTGACAGTAGAATGGGGGGTAGGTATGAGGAGGCAAGATCCTAGCTATGGAGTAGTTGTACACACGAGTTTTACGAGTTCAGGCCCTTCTCGGAGGAAGTAACAGCCCTACGTCTCGGTGCCCTAAGGCGGTCGACTGGATTATACGTGAGTGTGTGTTTACAAAAGTGCGAACCCCTGTCCCAGAGGAGGGGGTGGCTTATATAGAGTGTGCCAGTACCCCAATTCCCCTCCGTTACACAGGGTTCAATGTCCATAAAGGTGGGGCGTTACTGGTAACGTCTACAATAAAGTGTTATAAATGCCCATAATGCTATGGTTTATGTCTCGACCGTTGCAGAGTGGAGGGCTTCTCGTCTTCTGGTGGTCGAGTGTCTTCAAGGTGGTCGAGTGTCTTCAAGGAAGTCGAGTGAGCACATCTTCATGGTCGAGTGGATGATATTTTCTCTTCGACTGCTTCTGATTCTTTGTAAAGATGTCCTCGGGGAGGGTATGCTGGACAGGTCCATGACCCTACCCTAGGTACATAGCTTCATCAATAGCCATGTAGTCAGCATCAGTAGTGGAACAAACCACAATAGACTGGAAAGTTTCTCTCCAACTCATAGCACAACTATCAATGGTAAAAACATAACCTGTGAGTGATCTTCTCTTATCCAAATCACCAGCAAAATCAGAATCGAGAAAATGAACAAGTCCATCTCCAGTTTTCCCAAACTGTAAACAAGCATTAGATGTTCCTCGTAGGTATCTGAAAATCCACTGTACTGCTTTCCAATGCTCTTTTCCAGGATTAGCCATGTATCTACTGACAACACTCAATGCATATGATAAATCAGGACGAGAACAAACCATGGCATACATAAGTGAACCAACTGCACTCGAATAGGGAACTCTAGACATGTAGTCAATACCAGCATTTGACTTAGGACATAAGGCTGATGAAAATTTGAAGTGTGCAGCTAATGGAGTACTTATTGGCTTGCCATTATGCATATTAAAACGACAAAGAACATTATCAATATATCCCTTCCGACTAAGATATACTTTTCCAAACTGTCTATCTCTGGATATTTCCATGCCAAGTACTTTCTTTGCTGCACCCAAATCCTTCATCTCAAATTCATTACTCAGTTGCTTCTTTAGTTAATTAATCTCTAACATGCTCTTTGCAACAATTAACATATAATCAACCTAAAGGAGCAAATAAATAGCTGAACTATATATTGACAGTTTGCTAATAAATACAATTATCATAATTAGACCTTTTGAAACCTTGAGAGAGCATAAAGGTGTCAAATCTCTTGTACCACTGTCTAGGGGATTGCTTCAATCCATAAAGAGATTTCTTTAACTTATAGGCAAGCTTTTCTTTTCCAGGAATAACAAAATCTTGAGGTTGTTCCATATAAATATCCTCTTCTAATTCTAACATCCAATTGTTGAAACTCAAAATCATTCATGGCAACAATACTGAGTGCGAATAGAGGTATGCCTCACAACGGGAGGAAAGACTTCATTATAGTCAATACCTGGAATCTGGCTATAACCTTTAGCAACTAACCTTGCTTTATATCTTGTCTCATCATTAGGTGAAACACCTTCTTTCCTCTTAAAACCCCACTTGCAACGAATATGTTTCTTCTCTCTGGGTAATTTTACTGAATCGCAAGTGCCATTCTTTTCAAGTGATTCCATCTCATCATGCATAGCGGTCATCCACTTATTACTATCACCAGAAATAATAGCCTTGGCATATGAATAAGGCTCTGCATTATCTTCAATTTCTTCTGCAACAGATAAAGCAAAAGAGACAATATTGTAGTCTTCAATTAACCTTCCAGGTTTACTAATACCAAATCTAACACTTTCACGTGCAATATTCCAACTGGGTAGAACAATAGGCTGATTTGGAGTGACATGTTCATCATCAACGACGGGTTCATCATGTGCATCAACATTTTCCTTATCAGATGTATGATACGTCCATTTTGCATCATGCTTTTATATCGATATTTATTGCATTATGGACTATTATTTCACTTTATGTCACAATACTTATGGCTATTGTCTCTTATTTTACAAGGTTTACATAAGGAGGGAGAATGCCGGCAGCTGGAATTCTGGGCTGGAAAAGGAGCAAATATTAGAGACATATTCTGCGCAACTCCAAAAGTCCTGAAACTCCACGGAACATCTTAATATAAATAAAGAAAAATCCTCGCCAAAAATGAAGGCCAGGGGGCCCACACCCTTCTCACGAGGGTGCCCCCCCCCTAGGGCACGCCCCCTACCTCGTGGGCCCCCTGGTGGCTCTCCGACGTCCATCTTCTCCTATATGAAGTCTTTCGAGGAGAAAAAAATAGGAAGGAACTTTTCGGGACGAGACTCCGCCGCCACAAGGTGGAACCTTGGCGGATCCAATCTAGAGCTCTGGCAGAGCTGTTCTGCCGGGGATACTTCCCTCCGGGAGGGGGAAATCATCAGCATCGTTATCTCCAACGCTCCTCTCATCGGGAGAGGGCAATCTCCATCAACATGTTCACCAGCACCATCTCATCTCCAAACCCTAGTTCATCTCTTGTATCCAATTCTTGTCTCAAAGTCCGGGATAGGTGTTAGTAGGTTGCTAGTAGTGTTGATTACTCCTTGTAGTTGATGCTAGTTGGTTTATTTGGTGGAAGATCATATGTTTAGATCCTATATGCATATTATTACCCCTCTGATTATGAACATGAATATGCCTTGTGAGTAATTACGTTTGTTCCTGAGGACAAGGGAGAAGTCTTGCTATTAGTAGTCATGTGAATTTGGTATTAATTTGATATTTTGATAAGATGTATGTTGTCTAGCCTCTAGTGGTGTTATGTGAACGTCGACTACATAAAACTTCACCATTATTTGGGCCTAGAGGACGGCATTGGGAAGTAATAAGTAGATGATGGGTTGCTAGAGTGACAGAAGCTTAAACCCTAGTTTATGCGTTTCTTCGTAAGGGGCTGATTTGGATCCACATGTTTCATGCTATGGTTAGGTTTACCTTAATACTTTTGTTGTAGTTGCGGATGCTTGCAATAGAGGTTAATCATAAGTGGGATGCTTGTTCAAGTAAGAACAACACCCAAGCACCGGTCCACCCACATACCAAATTATCAAAGTATCGAACGCGAATCATATGAACGTGATGAAAACTAGCTTGACGATATTCCCATGTGTCCTCAGGAGCGCTTTTCCTATTATAATAATTTGTTCCGGCTTGTCCTTTGCTACAAAAGGATTGGGCCACCTTGCTGCACTTTATTTACTTTTGTTACTTGTTGCTCGTTATCTATCTTATCACAAAACTATCTGTTACCACTTATTTCAGTACTTGCAGGGAATACCTTGCTGAAAACCGCTTATCATTTCCGTCTGCTCCTCGTTGGGTTCGACACTCTTACTTATCGGAAGGACTACGATAGATCCCCTATACTTGTGGGTCATCAAGACTTTTTTTCTGGCGCCGTTGCCGGGGAGTGTAGCGCCTTTGGTAGGTGGAATTTGGTAAGGAAAAATTTGTATAGTGTGCTGAAATTTACTATCACTTGTTACTATGGAAAGTAATTCTCTGAGGGGCTTGTTCGGGGTATCTTCACCCCGTCCAGTAGAGCAAAGAGTTGCTCCTCAATCTACTGAACCTATTGAAAATGAAACTCCTTTTGAATTTCCTTCGGGTATGATGGAAAAACTGCTAGCTAACCCTTTTACAGGAGATCGAACAAAGCATCCTGATGAGCACTTAATATATGTGGATGAAGTTTGTGGATTATTTAAGCTTGCAGGTATACCCGATGATGTTGCTAAGAAGAAGGTCTTCCCTTTATCTTTGAAGGGAGACACATTGATATGGTATAGGCTATGTGATGATATGAGATCATGGGACTATAAAAGATTGAAGCTGGAATTTCATCAAAAGTATTACCCTATGCATCTTGTTCATCGTGACCGCAATTATATATATAATTTATGGCCTCGCGAAGGAGAAAGCATCACTCAAGCTTGGGGGAGGCTTAAATCAATATTATATTCATGCCCCAATCACGAGCTCACTACTAGGAAAAGGCCTACTAATGGCGCACCAGTTTTGCCTACTAATGGTGCATCACTGGTGCGCCATTAGTATCACACCACTAGTATTTATTACTAATGGCGCACCACTGGTGCGCCATTAGTATCTGGTAAACTAATGGCGCACCACCCAGTGCGCCATTAGTATATAACACCATGCACCATTAGTATGCCTCCCAGGGGCCATATTTAACCATGTGCTTCGGCACACTAATGGCGCACTACGGATGGATGCACCATTAGTATACTTGGCATACTAATGGCGCACTCTTTGGTGATGCGCCATTAGTATACTTTGGCATACTAATGGCGCACTCTGTAGTGATGCGCCGTTAGTATGAATATTAGGTTTTTTTTTACTTTTCTGATTTTTGCACAGGTTACAAAATATATTATTTGGCAGAATATAGACAGTAGCACACAGCAACAGCAGATTCATCGAATACAATAGAAGATTAGTCTCCGAATACAATTCATCATATTAGTCTCCGAATTCAAAAGACCGAACAAAGATAAAACATTACAAGTCTCGAGACCGCGAGTATCGAGTTTGTCTTCACATTTCAAGTCAATATCGATCATCTAAACTACCATCACATAGAAGAGAGTTGCGGTCATCACGATGAGCATCATCGCGATGAAACTGGTCTTCATCCGGTTCCTCCAACACTCCCTCCTCTCTCCCGCTAGATAGTGGGCGTATCTAGATTCCGCCTCCGCCCTTGGTGTACCCTTTGTAACTGTAACCGCTGAAACGGTGAACCTGTCTCCGACACTCCTCCCAGTCGTAGTAGACTCCGGGAACCTTACCCTTGTACACGACATACGACAACATCTCTATGCACAAGCCAAACAACAGACAATACATACATAAGCAATATATAAGTATGCAACAAAAGGATCGGAAGAGAAAAGCAAGACATTAATAGCACGATTCATGGTCCTACTAATAAATAGCATCGATTACATCTAAGTTGAACGACTGTCCAAACCAAAGAGAGCCAATCAATGCTTCAGAACTACACATCACTACTTTCAACTCGACTCATGGACAGGAGCGTGGATGAAGCCGCCGTCTGTCGTGATGGTCATGAAATCGCGGGCGTTGTCAGCCTGCATTTGTAGCATTCCGTCTATCTCAATGTTGGACGGTTGATATCTGAGGAAGAACTGCCCTGAGGTATGAAGGACATCTTGATGGATGATGTCCGCAAACTCCGACTGGATGCGAAAGAATTCTTGTCTGATGTCCGCGTCCTGGATTGCTGACAAGCTCGCGGCCCAATCTTTGAGATTATTTGGTAGCAGAAGGTGATGATGGTCCCTTATGATCGCCCTCATGTGATGGAGGGCGTAGTAGGCATCCTTCTGACCGCCAGGTGGCTGCTTGACGCAGCAGAACACCGTATTGTGGGCAAACACGTGCTTGCCGTACTTACGAACTGCCCTGGTGAAGGTGCCTCCAGATTTGGCATAGCCGGGGAGAACATCATCAAGAACTTTCTTGATATTTGTGTAGTCTATCTTGGAGTTACGGTTCAGGTCGAAATACGTGGCCATGGAATATTTCGGGCTTAAGAGGATGAGTGTGCAATGTGTGTCACTGCACAGAACACGGAATGTTAGAAAAAAAAGAACGATCGAAATCTAAGAAATCATATGTTACGGGGCGGTTAAGGGATGACTTACTCGGGAAAGTAAGCCACAAGGAAGTTATCCTTATCTAGGTTTGCCAGAATGACGTCTTCGAGGTGTGAACTCGCGACTTGGCGATACCCAGCGCTGCTCAAGAGCTTGGCACACATGTAGAAGGGGTCGACGATCACGATGTCCGGGGTCTTGTCTCTAATGATCCGCATCTCCATACTCAGCGAAAACAGCCGAACGAAGGTGTAGTGCAGCGGATGAAGGTTGAGCATAGCAAAGATGTCATCAAACCGCAGGACGATCGTACCCCCGATGGCGCCATCCACAAAGCCCTTGCCCTCAGGCACCTTGGCCACGAAAACCGGGTATGTCACATCATTTGCTCTGAGACGCCGCTTCTCCAAAGAAAGAACACTGCCGTGCAGACTCCGCATAGCACCGGTTGCAGCATTGAGCATATTTGTCGGTAGCATCGCCCTACCCGCCACATGCACCCTCCTCGAGATATCCTTAGGTGAAGGTGGCCCGTCCTGAGCACGGATCGTACTCGGTGCCGGCTGGCTCGCACCGGCGGCCTTTTTAATCTACCGTTTCCGGCCCTTCTTCTTGATCTGCTGTAATGGGACCGAGTTCTGCTCACAGACCACCTTCTTGAGCGTGTTGGGGCTGATAGTATTTGGCACCTCCGCTATCCGAGGCTCGGTGAAGGCGGCAGCTGGAGGCGTCTCCTGAGAACTGAACGCCAGACGACGCCTGTTGCAATTGGGTTTCTCCGCCGTACCAGCTAGATCCCGGTCGTCTTGTTTGGGTTCTTGAGAAGGAGGCCCGCAGAACTCGTCACCGTACCCATGTTCGGCAAAGTACTTATCGACGTTGGTAAATGTACCATCGTCGTTGTCGTCGTCGTCCGGATCCTGTGCCATATGCATGTCCGGATCCTGTGCCATAGGGATGTCCGGCATGTCCGGTAGCGTTGCGGTTTTCTTGCCATGGCTTGGTGCCGGCACGACTGGCGGTCTTGTCTGTGGGGTGGTGAACCCCGCCCCCAAACGAATCTGGCTCTTCGGCCAAAGCAAGGGCCAGCTTACGCAGGCGCTGAGGGTCATCTCATCTTCTTCGTCGGCCCCAGCGGGTCGAGTCGGAGGTAACAGCTCGTCGCAGCCTGGCAGCACCCGAAACACTTCAACCCTATACATTGTGGGTGGCATCGGATTACCGTGGAACATGGGGTTGCCCGGTTGAACGATTCTGCCCTTGGCGACATCGACCAACTCGCCACCCACGAAGTGCAGGAGAGTGCAAGGAACGTCGGCGGCTCCCTGCGAAAACATGTAGGGCGTCAGGGATGCCCAGTCAAAGGTAAGGAGATGAAGTCCTCGGCCGAGAGGCTTAGTTACCGTGATGCCGTCGAGCTTGGCTAATGTCGAGGCACCGCCAACGGCGGGCGTGTAACTGACGGAGGGGCCGCTTGCTGGCGAGGTGCCAGCTGGCGTACACCAGGGTGCATTAAGCTCCAATGCCGGCGTCGAAGACACCAATACCGCCGCCGCCGGAGACACCAATGGCGCCGCCGCCGTAGACACCAATACAGCCGCCGCCAGAGACACCAATGGTGCGGCCTGCGCGTTGTGCGAGTTGCTGGCCGTGAAGCTGGGAAACGGGGGCGGCCCCTGTTGGCCACCCGCTATCCACGTCATTATCCCATGAATCAAGGTAGGCATAATGCCGGTGAGCGTCGATCCCAGTTGTTGTTGCACTTGCTCTTGGACCATCTCCAGAATCCGCGCCACTTGCGCCTTGAGTGCTTCAACCTCGCGCGACTGGCTTTCCGAGCTGGTCGTTTTCTCCTTTCGCCCACCAGCGGCATAGTATGACGACCATTTTGTGGACAAGCCTTTGCCGGCCACACGACCAGCTGACGTCGGCTTATTGAGCTTATCCTTGTTTTTCATTACGTTCAACGCCCTATTCAAAGGGGTGTCAAAAGGGGAGCTCTGAGACGACCCCGCGCTACTGCTTTCTTTGTCCTATGGAAGGAATGTGAACCATTTAGAAATATTGGGGATTAATTAGAATGCAACCATATGGAGCTAATTACGCGGGAGTGTATTCCTTACCAGAACAAGCTCAAGCTCCTTGGTCTTCGGATCCGTGGTAAGCTCCTTTGTTACCGGGTCCTCCTTGTACCGGGCCCTGAGAAAGTTCCTGGTCTGCCTGTCTCTGTATTTCTTGAAGTGGGGCGGTAGGCCTTGCTCGGCACGCTCCGCGTCCTCCTTGTCCCATACAGGCTCCGCCACTCTGTAACCGCCGGGACCGAGTTGGTGGACCCCTATGTTCAACTGCCGCATTTCTTTCCCCCACTGACTTGATTCGGAGGTTGCGGGGCTCTTGCACTTGATCTTGAACTCCTTGTAGTCATCTTCGCTAATCAAAGGATATTTCGCCTTGATCTTCTCATAACTATCACCTTTGTCAATCATTGCCTTCACCGTGCTTTTCCAAGTAGACAGGGTCGTGCTCATCGTCGTGAGGGCGACACCGTTCACTTTATTACCCGAGAGGCGTGTGTTTGCGAACTCAATGGGGAACTTGTACCGTTCATGCAGCTTCGTGAAGAGGAGGCTGCGCAAATTCCCTCGGTCCTTATGCCTTAGGTTCTCGGTGTTGATCGAGGCGGTGCTCCGGAGAATGCACCCGAGCTGAATCGAGTACCCCTTGACTACGTGTTTGGGCGCCGTCGGATGCCCGTCGGAGTTCACTTCAGTAAATTCCTCCCTGACGGTGCCGAGCACGTTCGGGCGCCGGTCCTTCCGTTGCCTCTTCGATTGGCTGCCATATGTGCGTGCGCGGCCATCATCAGTGGTGGCATCCGCGGCGCCATCATCAGTGGTGTCATCCCCGATGCCACTAGGGGTTGTGTAGTCAGGATCGGTGTCTTCCTCCAACTCCTGGGACAGCTCCCAGAATTTCTTGCCGCCCGAACCGCCGGCCTCATCGTTGTGGGCCATGTTTCGCTCTAAATAGGAAAAAAGTTTGGTCAAAAAAGTTGGTTATTGTCAAGGAACAAGATCATGGTCTCATCATTTAGGGTTTGTCGACACCGAGGCATCCTAAAAGCTAAGCTTTTATCATTTAGGGTTTGTCGATGCCGAGGCACCCTAAAAGCCCAAGCGTACATCATTTAGGTTCTCATCGACACCGAGGCACCCTATAGAAGCCAAGTTAAGTTTTCATCATTTAGGGTTTATCGATGCCGAGGCACCCTAGGTTGGGCCTAATCACTTGGCACTAATCACTTGGCTCTATTGCCACCTATGTTGGGTTTATCATCTAGGGTTTATCGATGCTAAGGAGAATTCTAAGTTGGCCTAATCACTTGGCTCTATTGCCACCTATGGTTTAATGCAACAAGAATGGCGGGGCAGTTGATCCTACTTAACTAAGTACTAAGATACCCCGGCCCATGCATTAATCGCAAGTACCCCATATGTCCTATTTTTAGCAAAGTCATGCTAAAATTCACGGAAAATTTTAGCATGACCTTTGCTGAAAATAGGACATATGGAGTACCCGAATTTGCCGGAACGGAAGTTAATCGACATTCCAGCAAACTCAAGGGCCTCTCGGGGTACCTGCAAAATCATTATCCCCGCGTAATGAAGTCGCCAATGGGTCATTTCAGAAGATCACAAGTAGCATCTTCACAAGTACAACATCATCACAAGTACAACAGTAGCAGCAGTGAATACAGGCATAACAGCAGCAGCAGTAGTTAAGAAAGTTGCAGAAGCTTGTAAAACTATACTTTGAAGTTGAAGCTTTTAAGAAGAAGAAAATCCAGCCGGATAACTTTCCTCCTTAAATCACTACACCGTTGACTGTTCATTCACTACACTGTTGACTGTTCATTCACCAAATTTACCATACAAATAGGAGTACTGTACTAGAGTACTCTAACATCCAGATAACTCATGATGGCACAAAAAGTTCAAATGGTGAGTAGCTTAGCTTGGCATGTCTCAGACTCATTTGTGCACTGGTAACTAGTTTTTTACAGCAACCAACAACAACACTGATCAGGGAGCTGCCTTCATATTTCTAAAAGAGAAGGAAAATTATGTTTGCTCGTAAACTTGCTGGAGGCTACAAAACTAGTGTATGTTATTGTTGTTCTACACACACTTAGTTCCAATTCATGACCATTTCAAGTTAAATGTTCTTCCTGTCTTCCAGGCCCATCTAAGCATGTCCGTCCACTCAGTAACTCTCCGACTACTTCTAATGGAGGAGAGGAGGAACAGCAAAGGTGGCTACTCACATCTGCTTCTGGTGGGTGTTGAGGTAGGACTTCTCGCAGTACTCGGAGGCGGAGTAGAGCTGCGGCCGCAGTTTCTTGAGCTCCTGTATCAAGACGGCCACCAGTACTAATGTGTTAACAAATTTCGACCAGTATAAGTGTATAACCAAGACAAAGCTCCTGCTCTCTCAAACTGAATGTTACTGCTAAGCTTTGATTTCAGGTCAAGACGGTGCAGATAAAACAACTTAACCTTTTTCCTTTCATATATCACCAGTCATTGCACGTTTCACTGCTAACATGTTTAAACCAAAACATTTGCTCATCTGAAGCATTATCACAAACACCTATCATGCAAAATCCTTTCCCAAGTAAACTTTAACATGCACCGGAAAAAAATGTGCAGCAAGTATTCATCAGGAAATGGCCATCGTTATATTCTCACAATACCCAATCTAGCGAACGTACTCATCCAATGCAAAAATCAGGGGAAAAATGAACAGATAGAGGATGCAAGAGGAAGGAGGGAGGGGGTGATGGAAGAGGGAGGAGGAAGAAGGGGGGACGTAGGAGTGGTGGCTACCTGCCTATGGATTGGTCGCTGGCGTAGCTCTGGGAGGAGGCGTTGCTAGGTGGGAGGCACTGCTGGTGGGAGCGGCTGCTCGACGGAGGGAGGCGCTGCTGGGCTCCTGTGCCGGCTGCGAGGCAGCGGAGGCTTCGGACGGCTTGGTGCGCCGCGGCGTTGGGCTGGTAGTCGTGGAGGCAGGCCGTCCGCGGCGAGGACCGAGACGACGAGGCGGGGCGCGGTGGTTGTCGGAGCAGAAGGAGGGGCATGAGGGTGTGGCGAGGGGGGAAGTGGATCTGGCGAGGGAGGGACGAAGGGATTGGGCGAATAAGCTAGGGGGAAGATTACTAATTGCGCTCCCCCTGGCGGTGCGCCATTAGTATGTTTTTTTTGATAGCAATGGCGCACCCCCGAGCGGTGCGCCATAAGTAATCTTTTTTTAGATAGTAATGGCGCACCAGCCAGCGGTGCGCCATAAGTAATTTTATTATTATTTTTTGTTGCATCTAATAATTTTTTAGAAAATGAATATGAATATGAAACAGTAATAATTTTGTATAAAAACAATAATATTTTTTTTAAATATCATCAAATTTGTTAATTTGAAAATATTTATGAATATAAAAAATATCATCAAATTTGTTATTTGAAAATATCATCAAATTTGTTATTTGAAAATATAATCAAATTTGTTTTTTTGGATTTTTAGTTGCATTCATTTGTGACGGTGGAGCGGGGGAGGGTGTGGGGGGTCGTCGGCAG
>NC_041392.1:713667580-713687755 GCF_002162155.2 Triticum dicoccoides
TGGAGCGGGGGAGAGGGTGCGGGCCCGGGGGTTGTCGGCGGCGGTGGAGCGGGGGGAGGGTGCGGGGGGTGCTAATGGCGCACTACAGAGACATGCGCCATTAGTAACCCAACATACTAATGGCGCACCACACAGACATGCGCCATTAGTAGTTTTGCAAAAAAGTAAAAAAAAAATTCTATACTAATGGCGCACCGTGGCAGAGTGCACCATTACTAGTTTAAACTAGTAATGGCGCACTATGCAACGGTGCGCCATTAGTAGTTTTGCAAAAAAGTAAAAAAAATACAGTAGTGGCGCACTCTATGCTGGTGCGCCATTAGTAGTTCTAACTACTAATGACGCACTCTGTCCGGATGCGTCATTACTATGTTTGAAAAAATGAAAAAAAACATTTTGTTACTAGTGGCGCACCGTGTGCCTGGTGCGCCATTAGTGTCTTCCACACTAATGGCGCACCAACAGATGGTGCGCCGTTAGTACATAGTAATGGCGCACCACATGTCTGGTGCGCCATTAGTGTCAATTCCATCTATAGCCCTTTTCCTAGTAGTGGCTCTCAAGAGAAATGATTATTCAAAATTTATATGCTCGGCTTTCTGATAACAATCGCACCATGCTTGATACTTCTTGTGCTGACTCTTTTATGATGAACACTACTGAATTCAGATGGAATTTATTGGATAGAATTAAACGCAACTCTGAAGATTGGGACCTCGACGAAGGTAAGGAGTCAGGTATGACACCTAAGTTTGATTGTGTTAAATCTTTTATGGATACCGATATTTTCCATAAGTTTAGCACTAAATATGGACTTGACTCTGAGATAGTAGCTTCTTTCTGTGAATCTTTTGCTACTTATGTTGATCTCCCTAAGGAGAAGTGGTTTAAATATCATTCTCCCATAGAAGTAAAAGTAGCTGCACCTATTAAAGTTGAAGAAAAGACTGTCACTTATAATGATCCTATTGTTCCTACTTCTTATGTTGAGAAACCACCTTTCCCTGCTAGAATAAAGGATCATGCTAAAGATTCAACTGTTGTTCGTAAAAGCAATATTAGAACTTATACACCTCCTAAGCAAGTTAAAGTAGAACCTAATATTGCTTTTGTTAAAGATCTCTTGTCTGATAATATTGATGGGCATGTTATTCAGTTCGAAGGTGAAACTGCTAGAATTGCTAAACCTTGTGCTAAAGATAAACATAGACCTGTGGTAGGCGTGCCTGTTATTTCTATTAAAATAGGAGATCATTGTTATCATGGCTTATGTGATATGGGTGCAAGTGCTAGTGTTATACTGCATACTTTATACAAAGAAATTAAGAATGAAATTGCACCTGCTGAGTTAGAAGGTATTGATGTCACACTTAAACTTGCCAATAGAGATACTATTTCACCAATTGGAATTGTTAGAGATGTTGAAGTCTTGTGTGGGAAAACTAAATATCCTGCTGATTTTCTTGTTCTTACTTCTCCGCAAGATAGCTTTTGTCCCATTATATTTGGTAGACCCTTCTTGAACACTGTTAATGCTAGGATAGATTGCGAAAAGAATGTTGTTACTATTGGCTTGGATGATATGGTTCATGAGTTTAATTTCTCTAAATTTAGTAAACAACATCGTGAGGAAGAATTACCTAGTAAGGATGAAATTATTGGTCTTGCTTCTATTGCCGTACCTCCTAGTGATCCTTTAGAACACTATTTGCTAGACCATGAAAATGATATGTTCATGAATGAAAGAAGGGAAATAGATGAAGTATTCTTTAAACAGGAACCTATTCTGCAACACAATTTGCCTGTTGAAATTTTAGGGGATCCTCCCCCACCCAAGGGCATTAGTCCCACTCTATGTCAACATAAAATAAATTTGGAAGCGGATGCCGAACCAGTTCGTGATCCTCAACGATGTCTGAATCCTAAAATGAAAGAAGTGGTAAGAAAAGAAATACTAAAGCTTCTGGAGGCAGGTATAATCTATCCCGTTGCTGATAGTGAGTGGGTAAGTCCTATCCATTGTGTCCCTAAGAAGGGAGGTATTACTGTTGTTCCTAATGATAAAGATGAATTGATTCCACAAAGAATTATCACAGGTTATAGGATGGTAATTGATTTCCGCAAATTAAATAAAGCTACTAAGAAAGATCATTACCCCTTACCTTTTATTGATCAAATGCTAGAAAGATTATGCAAACATACACACTATTGCTTTCTAGATGGTTATTCTGGTTTCTCTCAAATACCTGTGTCGGCTAGAGATCAATCAAAGACTACTTTTAGATGCCCTTTTGGTACTTTTCTTATAGACGTATGCCTTTTGATTTATGTAATGCACTTGCTACCTTTCAAAGATGCATGATGGCTATATTCTCTGACTTTTGTGAAAAGATTTGTGAGGTTTTCATGGACGACTTTTCCGTCTATGGTTCCTCTTTTGATGATTGCTTGAGCAATCTTGATTGAGTTTTGCAGAGATGTGAAGAAACTAATCTTGTCTTGAATTGGGAAAAGTGCCACTTTATGGTTAATGAAGGTATTGTCTTGGGGCACAAAGTTTCTGAAAGAGGTATTGAAGTTGATAAAGCCAAGGTTGATGCTATTGAAAAGATGCCATGTCCCAGGGACATCAAAGGTATAAGAAGTTTCCTTGATCACGCTGGATTTTATAGGAGGTTCAGTAAGGACTTCTCAAAAATTTCCCGGCCTCTGACTAATTTATTGCAAAAAGATATACCATTTGTCTTTGATGATGATTGTGTAGAAGCATTTGAAATACTTAAGAAAGCATTAGTCACTGCACCTATTGTTCAACCACCTGATTGGAACCTACCCTTTGAAATTATGTGTGATGCTAGTGATTATGCTGTAGGTGCTGTTCTAGGGCAAAGAGTTGATAAGAAATTAAATGTTATTCATTATGCTAGTAAGACTCTAGACAATGCTCAAAGAAATTATGCTACTACTGAAAAGGAGCTTTTAGAAGTTGTATTTGCTTGTGATAAGTTCAGATCTTATATTGTTGATTCTAAAGTAACTATTCAAACTGATCATGCTGCTATTAAATACCTTATGGAAAAGAAAGATGCTAAGCCTAGACTTATTAGATGGGTTCTCTTGCTACAAGAATTTGATTTGCATATTGTTGATAGAAAGGGAGCTGAGAACCCCGTTGTAGACAACTTGTCTAGGTTAGAAAATATTCTTGATGACCCACTACCTATTAATGATAGCTTTCCTGATGAACAATTAAATGTTATAAGTACTTCTCGTAGTACTCCATGGTATGCTGATTATGCTAATTATATTGTTGCTAAGTTTATACCACCTAGCTTCACATACCAGCAAAAGAAAAGTTTTTCTATGATTTAACACATTACTTTTGGGATGACCCACACCTTTATAAGGAAGGAGTAGATGGTGTTATTAGACGTTGTGTACCTGAGCATGAACAGGAACAGATCCTAGGCAAGTGTCATTCCGAGGCATATGGAGGACACCATGCTGGAGATAGAACCGCACATAAGGTATTGCAATCTAGTTTTTATTGTCCTACTGTCTTCAAGGATGCCCATAAGTTTGTCTTGTCTTGTGATGAATGTCAAAGAATTGGTAATATCGGTAGACGTCAAGAAATGCCTATGAATTATTCTCTTGTTATTGAATCGTTTGATGTTTGGGGCTTTGATTATATGGGACCTTTTCCTGCCTCTAATGGATACACACATATTCTAGTTTCTGTTGATTACGTTACTAAGTGGGTAGAAGCTATTCCAACTAGTAGTGCTGATCATAACACTTCTATTAAAATGCTTAAGGAAGTTATTTTCCCGAGGTTTGGAGTCCCTAGATATTTAATGACTGATGGTGGTTCACACTTTATTCATGGTGCTTTCTGTAAAATGCTTGCTAAATATGATGTTAATCATAGAATTGCATCTCCTTATCACCCTCAGTCTAGTGGTCAAGTATAGTTGAGCAATAGAGAGCTCAAATTAATTTCGCAAAAGACTGTTAATAGGTCTAGAAAGAATTGGTCCAAAAAACTTGATGATGCATTGTGGGCTTATAGAACTGCATATAAAAATCCTATGGGTATGTCTCTGTATAAAATGGTCTATGGAAAAGCATGTCACTTACCTCTCGAACTAGAACATAAGGCATATTGGGATATTAAAGAGCTTAATTATGATTTTAAACTTGCCGGTGAGAAGAGGTTATTTGATATTAGCTCACTTGATGAATGGAGAACCCAAGCTTATGAAAATGCCAAGTTGTTTAAATAAAAAGTTAAAAGATGGCATGATAAAAAGATACAAAAGCTTGAGTTTAATTTAGGTGATTATTTATTTCTATACAACTCTCGTTTAAGATTTTTTGCAGGAAAACTTCTCTCTAAATGGGAAGTCCACTATGTTATCGAAGAGGTCTATCGTTCCGGTGCCATAAATATCAACAACTTCGAGGGCACAAATCCAAAAGTGGTAAATGGTCAAAGAATAAAAAATTATATCTCAGGTAATCCCATAAATGTTGAAACCAATATTATTGAAACCGTAACCCCGGAGGAATACATAAGAGACACTTTCCGGAACGTTTCAGACTCCAAAAAGGAATAAGTATGTGGTAAGGTAAGTAAACCGACTCCAAAACAATTTTGAAGGCAATACTCCCTGCTTCCATCTATATAGGGCCTAATGCGTTTTTAAGACCGCCTTTGACTATTGACAAGATAAATAGTACATGACATGTACAATGTGAAAATTATATCATTGAAAACTCCTTTCACACACGAATTTAACAGTGTGCTTTGTGTAAGTTGCATGTCATATATTATTGCTCTAATATTTGGTCAAAGTTAGGCTCAAAAAACACATTAGGCCCTATATAGATGGAAGGAGGGAGTATTTCTCCGTTTTGGAATATTTAGAAAAATAGAAAAATAAGTAGCAGCCCAGGAAGGACACGAGGGCCCCACAAGGGTGGTGGGCGCGCCCTACCCCCTGGGCACGCCCCCCTACCTCGTGAGCACCTCGTGTGGCTTCCGGACTCCGTTTTCTTGCACGTTATGTATTTTGGTTGGTAAAAATTCATTATATATTCTCCCTAAGGTTTTGACTCCCGTATTACGCAAACCTCCTTTGTTTTTGTTTTCGAGCTGTTGCTGCTGCAGATTAGAGCAAGATGTCTTCTCAAGAGTCAATCGGGGAGAGCCAGGTATCTAATCCGGCACCGGAACCAAGGGCAAACAGCGACGCTGACCACTTTGGGCCATCAATGGAGGAAGAGATGGAGGCTGACTTGATGAGAGTAGATGCCATGGAGGATCAAGAAGTCACCTCTCGCCTCCGAGCTGGGTTCACGATGGGGGAACTACAGAGCTCAGCTATTCCAAACTCGGTTATCCCTTCTAATGTTAGATTTCTTTCTTATGAGAATATGAAGAGGAGTGTCACTTGTTCTCTCGCAGCTATGCAACACCCTTGGGTGCAAGGAGCTTTAGCTGTCATAGGAAAGCTTCGTAAGGAAATAATGGACCTCAAACAGCATGTCAATAAGCTCGAGGAGGAGAACCGCATCCTGCGGGGAATCATCGCCAAGAATATTACACCGACAACAAAGAAGGAGATATGATCACATGGGTATGGGCACTCACCTTGGCAACTTCCAAGCTTGGGGGAGGTGCCCCGGTATCGTATCACAATCAGAACTCCTATCTTTACCCTTTTTCTTAGTTCGATCCTATTTGTAGTATCTTGATCTAGTAGAATAAAGTTTATGGCATGATCTAGTCTTGAGTTTTGCTTTATGATCCCTCTTTGTAATCGAGTCCGTGAGCTATATATAATAAAGATTAGTGTTGAGTCAAGGGCTTGATTATTTTGCCATGATCTTGGGTGAATAAAAGAAAAGAGAAAAAGAATAAAAAGAAACAAAAACTTCATATTGATCTTATTGAGAGTAATGACTTCACATAGAAAGAGTATGATGATTAAAAGTTGTTGGGATTTGGCAGACATAGCTTTGGTCATTGTTGCAATTAATAGGAAGTAATAAGGAAAGAGAGGTTTTCACATATAGATATATTATCATTGACATCTTTTATGATTGGGAGCACTCATTAAAATATGACATACCAAAGAGTTGATGTTGGACAAGGAAGACAACGTAATGAGTTATGTCTTTCTTATATCTGAGATAAAGTATGTTGTCACGGGTCCTCTAACTTGTTGAGCTTGCCTTTCCCCCTCATGCTAGCCAAATTCTCAGCACTAAGTATAAATACTACTTGTGCTTCCGAAATCCCTAAACCAGTTTTGCCATGAGAGTCCACCATATCTACCTATGGATTGAGTAAGATCCTTCAAGTAAGTTGTCATCGGTGCAAAGCAATAAAAAATGCTCTAAATATGTATGATTGATTGGTGTGGGAGAAATAAGCTTTATACGATCTTGTGATGTTGAAGTAATAAAAGCGACGGACTGCATAATAAAGGTTCATATCACAAGGGGCAATATAAAGTGACGTTCTTTCGCATTGAGATTTTATGCATCCAACCATAAAAGCGCATGGCAACCTCTGCTTCCCTCTGCGAAGGGCCTATCCTTTATTATTATCTTCTACCTTATGCAAGAGTCATGGTGATCTTCACCTTTTCTTTTTCATTTTATCCTTTGGCAAGCTCAGCATGTTGGAAAGAACATGATATATATATATATATATCTAATTGGATGTAGGGGAGCATGAACCATTATTGTTGACATTACCCTTGAGGTAAAAGGTTGTGGGGCAAAACTATAAGCCCATACCTTTATCTGTGTCCGATTAAAACTCCGTAACCACAAGTATTGCGTGAGTGTTAGCAATTATGGAGGATTAAATGATAGTTGAGTATGTGGACATGCTTTTTAGCTCTGACATGGACTCTTTCCGATGTTATGATAAATTGCAATTGCTTCAATGACTGAGATTATAGTTTGTCGGAGCCCAATAAGGTTTATGATTTATACTTACTTTTGCATTGTGAATAGATCATCACTTGAACATAAGTAATCATATGACAAAATCTATATATGTTGCTGTTATGAGAATAATCATGATGCCTTCATGTCCGTATTTTATTTTTATCGACGTCTCTACCTCTAAACATGAGGACATATTTATTGTTATCGGCTTTTTGCTTGAGGACAAGCAAGGTCTAAGCTTGGGGGAGTTGATACGTCCATTTTTCATCATGCTTTTATATCGATATTTATTGCATTATGGACTGTTATTTCACTTTATGTCACAATACTTATGGCTATTATCTCTTATTTTACAAGGTTTACATAAGGAGGGAGAATGTCGGCAGCTGGAATTCTGGGCTGGAAAAGGAGCAAATATTAGAGACCTATTCTGCGCAACTCCAAAAGTCCTGAAACTCCACGGAACATCTTAAAATAAATAAAGAAAAATCCTCGCCAAAGATGAAGGCCAGGGGGCCCACACCCTTCTCACGAGGGTGGGGGGCGCCCCCTACCTCGTGGCCCCCCTGGTGGCTCTCCGACGTCCATCTTCTCCTATATGAAGTCTTTCGAGGAAAAAAAATAGGAAGGAACTTTTTGGGATGAGACTCCACCGCCACAAGGCGGAACCTTGGCGGATCCAATCTAGAGCTTCGGAAGAGCTGTTCTGTCGGGGATACTTCCCTCCGGGAGGGGGAAATCATCACCATCGTCATCACCAACGCTCCTCTCATTGGGAGAGGGCAATCTCCATCAACATCTTCACCAGCACCATCTCATCTCCAAACCCTAGTTCATCTCTTGTATCCAATTCTTGTCTCAAAGTCCGGGATTGGTGCTAGTAGGTTGCTAGTAGTGTTGATTACTCCTTGTAGTTGATGCTAATTGGTTTATTTGGTGGAAGATCATATGTTTAGATCCTATATGCATATTATTACCCCTCTGATTATGAACATGAATATGCTTTGTGAGTAATTACGTTTGTTCCTGAGGACAAGGGAGAAGTCTTGCTATTAGTAGTCATGTGAATTTGGTATTCCTTTGATATTTTGATAAGATGTATGTTGTCTAGCCTCTAGTGGTGTTATGTGAACGTTGACTACATAACACTTCACCATTATTTGGGCCTAGAGGAAGGCATTGGGAAGTAATAAGTAGATGATGGGTTGCTAGAGTGACAGAAGCTTAAACCCTAGTTTATGCGTTGCTTCGTAAGGGGCTGATTTGGATCCACATGTTTCATGCTATGGTTAGGTTTACCTTAATACTTTTGTTGTAGTTGCGGATGCTTGCAATAGAGGTTAATCATAAGTGGGATGCTTGTTCAAATAAGAACAACACCCAAGCACTGGTCCACCCACATACCAAATTATCAAAGTATCGAACGCGAATCATATGAACATGATGAAAACTAGCTTGACGATATTCCCATGTGTCCTCGGGAGCGCTTTTCCTATTATAAGAATTTGTTCCGGCTTGTCCTTTGCTACAAAAGGATTGGGCCACCTTGCTGCACTTTATTTACTTTTGTTACTTGTTGCTCGTTACAATCTATCTTATCACAAAACTATCTGTTACTACTTATTTCAGTACTTGCAGAGAATACCTTGCTGAAAACCGCTTATCATTTCCTGCTCCTCGTTGGGTTCGACACTCTTACTTATCAAATGGACTACGATAGATCCCCTATACTTGTGGGTCATCAATGTATCACTGGAATCAATAACATGCTCCACCTGAACAGTAGGTTGCTGAACAGTAGGCTGTTGTTCACTCTTAATAGGAATATTAGTAGATGGAACATCATATAACGTAGGAGATTCATTAAAGATAACATTTTTGCTAATAACAATCTCTGGGTTTCAGGATTCCACAATTTAAAACCTTTAACACCAGATTTATAACGAAGAAAGATGCACTTAACAGACCCAGGCTCAAACTTTCCATTATCAACATGAGCATAAGCAGTGCAACCAAAAACTCTCAACTATGAATAATCAGCAGGTGAACCAGACCATACCTCAATTGGATTTTTCTTACTAAGAGCAATAGATGGTGAACGGTTAATAAGATAACAAGCAGTGGAAGCGGCCTCAAACCAAAAACGCCTATCCAAACCTGGATGGGACAACATGCAACGGGCTCTGGAAATAATGGTCCTGTTCATACACTCAGCAACACCGTTTTGTTGAGGAGTATAAGGAACGGTGTAATGTCTGATAATGCATTCAGACTTGCAATGATTCTCAAATAGCTTAGAACAGAATTCCATACCATTATTAGTACGAAGCATTTTTACCTTCTTTTCAGTTTGTCTTTCAATCTTAATCTTCCACTCCTTCAATGCTGAGAATGCTTGATATTTATGCTTCAAGAAATAAGGTCAGACGTTTCTCGAATAATCATCAACTAGCAGTGTGACCCGCGCATTCGCGCGGCTAGGATTACATAAAGTTTTCGACCCTACTAATTAAGTTCCTTCATGGTATAAATCAATTAGTTTTTATCCTTTCGAACACTTTCTTGAGAAAAATTTCACGTTGCTTATGGTCTGCAATGGCAAAGTATACATCCTCAATGACATATCATTCTTAAGTACGTATTCATGACCCTACTAATTAAGTTCCTTCGTGGTATAAATCTGAGTGGTTCGTTACCACCTCAGGATGAAGCTGCTAGACGTACCTCTCTTATCATAGCCTCTAGGCTTGTGCTATCCGCCAACCCTGCCTTGCTAAAATACTTGTGAAATCTCCTTTGACACATGATCCTATGTTACCTAGACCTCGTGTATTGACCCATCTTAATTACAACCTCAGCCGCACCATGATCATCATTCGTCAATGAATTCAAGGTATCCTCTGGATTCATAACTTTTGGTGATGTTTATAGGATGTAGCTGACCGCAGTGTACGTGTGAGATCACTGGTACCATCATCTTGGCCAGTACCAACAATCCAAAGGATCGTGATAAACCCTGCATATGTCATGACTACCATCTCAATTGATAACCACCGAGGATCGTCGCTCATCTGCTCAGCTTTCGCATGGGAGGCACTCCAATTCTGCAGCATCGAGTTGCTACTTCCCATTTTATCGGTGTATGGCTGCATTATTTGTAAAAAAATGTGTTTGCCCTAATCCCAAATTAGGCAGACCTATCTGGTTTTAGTTCCGCGGAGCTCAAGCTGCCCATCTCATTTTCTCGCCACCGGCACTGCTCAAGGGTAGAGTAATTGATGATCGGAAAAAAGAGGAGAGAAACTAGTGATCTTGGTCGTCGCCTCACCGGTGCGACCTCCTATTCATGTCCGGCTGCCAACTCGTAAATTTAGTAGTACAAATTCCTACCAAATGTAATGAATCTTTTTGGTAGCAAAAGGATGAAACCGGTGGCTGTGTTCGTCGTAACAGACCTGGTACGTGTTTGCCCTTACTTATAAGATGATAATACCGCGTGACTTTTGGATGCAGTATACTCCCTGATGCGAGGTTGTAGTACTAATTAAGCTTGACCGCTTGATTTGAGTGAATGGATGGCTCGCATTTATTTAGGCACTCATACAAATCCGACTACTTCTTCGCTGAAAATGATTTTAAAGTTCATTTGCTAGAGTGTATTATTAGTGTACCAAAGTTCTATTTACTTTGAATTTACACAAACAATCTCATTCATCTAAGCCTTTGGGACATAAAATTAAGCTTACCAGATTCCAATGGAATATACTCCCTCAACATCCATTCCACAGGAATCTAGACATGATTTTTTTTTTCATTTTATGTTTCCGCTAGAGTGTATTATCTGCACACGCTCTCACTATATATACAGTCCAAATCAACCCTCTAAAATTCATGTGTTTATTTCATATGCCCTGTTCGACGTCCTTTTGGAACTTACAGCATGTGGCATCACGTTTGCGCATTACATATTGCTATGTTTTCTTTTGGGTATGCAAAGAGTCAAAAAATCTTTTGTCGAGACATTGGATTTTCATACGTTCTTGCATTTCATTCTAAGGCAAAATACAACAGTATGTTTGTATTAAGAAGAAACATATCTTGAAAGGTAAAACTTGCATATTATTATTATTATTCCCGCAAAAAAGATATATTGTTATTTTTTTTAAATATGTTCGTGCCAAATTTCATATGTGAAAAAACAAAATTTGGACTGTAGCCGTGTATGTATCTTTTTTCATACACACACGCTATGTAGGTATGTACCTACTTGGTTCGTCTCGCATATAATCTATAGTCTGAGAAAAAAAAGGAAGAGACTACAATTTTTTTTTGAAAAAACTAACGCCCACACGTGTGGCATCTTGCATATCGCCCACATGTCTCCTTTACCACTCATTTTACCACATGTGAACAGATGACATCAGCAGGAATCTTTTTGGTTTTCGGCTTAAAAATGTTTTATCTCCTAATTAAAAAATCGAATTAAAAATCCATTTTCACCATTAAATCCGTCTCGACGAGATCTTCAAAACTAGACCACATGTTGATGTGTTTCGACGAATTTTTTTTGGCCCAAAAATTACCATGATGTTTACACCGTAGTTGCCATAGTGCTTAAACTAAAGTTGCCATGTGGCAATTTCGGTTTGTAGAGCATGACAATTTTAGTATTTTGATGATGGCAACTCCAGTACTTTGACCATGAAAATTATTTTTTATATGAACCATGGCAATTTTAAGTATATGTATCATGGCAATTTTAGTTTATGGTTCATGGCAAGTCTAGTTTCTTAATTTTCCCTTTTACAAATGTCAAAATTTACTTTTAAATGTAGAAGAAAATAGCTGAAACATATCATGGCAACTTTAGTGGAAACACCATGGCAATTCATGTGCGATTGACATGGCAACTTTTAATCCAAAAAAAATTTCGTCGAAACATATGAACATGGGATCTAGTTTCGAAGATCTCATCGTGAGGGATTTAATGGTGAAAATGAATCTTCAATCGGATTTTTTATTTAAGAGATAAAATATTTTAAAAACTAAAAATCCAAAAAAAAATTCCACATGCATGCATGCGGTGACGTGGCGCAATCTGTGTGTTATAGGGCGTGTGGGCGGATTTTGTTCCCACCACACGTGTGGGCGTTAGCGTTGTCCTTTTTTTCTTCAAAAGAGAGAAGAGTCCAGATGCATACGAATCATCAATGTGTTCTAAAGTGTTGCTTCCGGGCGCTTGATGGCTTTGCCTATGGGGTGTCCGAGTGAAGTATAGCAACGTGCAGATTTCTAGTACCTTTTTTTAACAGGAGACTTGGTATAGACGTGACGGCCCCTTAAATAATAGAGAGACGTGACGGTTCAATATGCTAAAACATACGTGTTATCATGTTACATAAAAACTTTTAAATCTCAGCCGTTATTAATCTGATCAAACGGTCATAATAATATTAGCGTATGTGGATACACGTCATGGCTTGTTTGACTCTCATTTTAATTATATAATAGATAATAGTCAGCATGTAACTAGCACCGACGAGTGACTTTTTGCGAGATGGTCCTCATAAATCAGAATGAACATAATCAAGAATACCTTCAGTTGTATGAACCGAAGTTTTGAACTTCACCCTCTTGTGCTTGTCGAAGATACAATGCTCACAAAATTTCAATTTATCAGTTTCATATCCATCAAGAAGACCTCTCTTATTTAACTCTGCAAAACCAAGTTCACTCATATGTCCAAGATGCATATGTCAAAGGTTAGCTGCATCACAATCAGAAATCTTTGAAATAGCTGGAGTAGTCTTACCCGAAACGGTAGAACCTTGAAGGTAAGAAAGACCATTGGTCGAACTTAGATCACCTCTCATCACAATAGGAGAACATTTGGTGACTTTCAAAACACTATCTTCACCTGAATATTTGTACCCCTTTGCATCAAGGGCACTCATAGAGATAAGATTTCTCTTCATCTTCGGAATATATCGAACATATATCAAAGTTCTGACTGTGCCATCAAACATCTTGATTCAAACAGAACCTATGCCTTCAATCTTGCATGGTGAATTATCAAAACCCAAAACAGAACCAGCAGAAATAGTAGAATCGAAAGTAGTAAACCAATCTCTATGTGGGCACATATGAAAAGTACGTGCAGTATCATGTACCCACTTATCATTGGTGTCAGCACATCCAACAATAAGAACAAGAGCATCATCGGAACTATCATCACGAGCAACATTAGTAGAAATTTCACCTTGTTTGTGTTACCTTTCCCCTTTTCCTTGTTCTGCAACTTGAAACATTCTAAGATGTCATGCCCATCTCTCTTGCAATATCTGCAACATTTCTTGTCTCTAAATTGTGACCGGCCCTGTAGCCGTTTTTACTTTTGAATATGTTACCATTATGTGAGTTCTTCTCATTTGCCCTGCCATGAATGGATAATCCCTCAGCTTGGGATGAATATGAACCATCATGAGGCACCCTTAGTTTCATCTTCTCCTTAGAGTTCAAAGCTTCATAAACTTCATTAAGTGTGAGAGTATCACGACTGTATAATATGGTGTCTCTAAAATTGAAACAAGAACTTGACAGTGAACAAAGTAACATTAAAGCAATATATTCCTCTTCATACTTAACATCCATTGCAGCTAGATCGAATATGGTATCTTTAAATTCTGAAATATGATTCAAAACATTACCAACCTCGGGTAACCTGTGCAAGAATAATTTTTTGCTTCAGATGCATCTTGCTGGTAAGATCTTTTGTCATGTAAATCCGTTCCAACTTTAACAATAGAGCGGCAGCAGTTTTCTCGCTCAAAACTTTCTGCAAAATATTATTATGCAAATAGAGTTGAATTTGTGACAGAGCCTTATGATCCCTTCATTTCTCCTCGTTGGTCCAATCCTGAATTCGGTTCTTCCCAAAACTATCCAGTGCATCATCATAGTCGGCATGTGCCAACAACGCCCGCATCTTGACTTACCATAGAGTAAACCTTGTGTCACGGTCAGCAGCAGAAGATCATACTTTGTGGTAGTCATGGTAGCCATGAGTAGATGAATCTATGTACACAAAGTAGTACAAGCCGGTAGAAAATTCTTGACAGAATTAATTTTCGGTCAAACGAACAGAGTAAATAGCACCTGGTATGTCTTGGTAGATGTAGGCCTTTGATACGTCTCCAACGTATCTATAATTTTTGCTTGCTCCATGCAATATTATCTATTGTTTTGGATGCTTATGGGCTTTATTATACACTTTTATATCATTTTTGGGACTAACCTATTAACCCAGAGCCCAGTGCCAGTTTCTGTTTTTACCTTGTTTTAGGGTTTCGAAGAAAAGGAAAACCAAACGGAGGCTAATTGACCTGAAACTTCACGAAACCCATTTTTGGAAGGAAAGAAGCCCAGAAGACTTGAAGTGCACGTAAGGGAATCTTTGAGGAGGCCACGAGGTAGGGGGCGCGCCCACCCCCCTGGGCGCGCCCTCCACCCTCGTGGGTCCCCTGACGTACTTCTTCCGTCTATATATCTCCATATACCCTAAAAACATCTGAAAACACAATAGAACGGGAATTCCGCCACCAGAAGCCTACGTAGCCACCGAAAGCCAATCTAGACCCGTTCCGGCACTCTGCCGGAGGGGGCAATCCTTCTCCGGTGTCCATCTTCATCATCTCGGTGCTCTCCATGACAAGGAGGGAGTAGTTCTCCCTCGGGGCTGAGGGTATGTACCAGTAGCTATGTGTTTGATCTCTCTCTCTCTCTCTCTCTCTCGTGTTCTTGAGATGATACAATCTTGATGTATCGCGAGCTTTGCTATTATATTTGGATCCTATGATGTTTCTTCCCCCCTCTACTCTCTTGTAATGAATTGAGTTTCCCCTTTGAAGTTATCTTATCAGATTGAATCTTTAAAGATTTGAGAACACTTGATGTATGTCTTGCCGAGCATATCTGTGGTTTCAATGGGATATCACGTGATTCACTTGATGTATGTTTTGGTGACCAACTTGCGGGTTCGGCCCATGAACCTATGCATAGGGGTTGACACACGTTTTCGTCGTGATTCTCCGGTAGAAACTTTGGGGCACTCTTTGAGGTCCTTTGTTTTGGTTGAATAGATGAATCTGAGATTGTGTGACACATATCGTATAATCATACCCACGGATACTTGAGGTGACATTGGAGTATCTAGGTGACATTAGGGTTTTGGTTGATTTGTGTCTTAAGGTGTTATTCTAGTACGAACTCTAGGGCTGTTTGTGACACTTATAGGAATAGCCCAACGGATTGATTGGAAAGAATAACTTTGAGGTGGTTTCGTACCCTACCATAATCTCTTCGTTCGTTCTCCGCTATTAGTGACTTTGGAGTGACTCTTTGTTGCATGTTGAGGAATAGTTATGTGATCCAAGTATGATATTATTGTTGATATGCTCCTGAGCTCTACATGTGTTTTGTTATATGCTTTGCCATCTTTCCAGAGGTGCTATCCATGTATTTTTGTGATGTGTGTGGTGACTAGCACAAGCTTGCAAAGTGGTGCATTCGTTAATGCTGATTTCAGGGACTTAGCAATTCCACTAAGTCCTTGATCTGTTTTTATCAATATACCATATGTTCGTGTTGTTTCCTAGTGATCCGTGCCTCTTTTGAGGATGATCAATAAGGATGATTTGTTAACCTTGTGGTGCTCTATCCATCCATGTATTTGTTTGCAATTATGGAGCACCCTTTTGGCTCAAGATCACTAAGGGACTTTTGTTAAGCTCTTTGAGTAGCTCCATGCCATGCCTTACTTTGCCATGTTAAGTTCCTGTAGCATATAGTTTTCTTGCTCCAAAGTGTGCTACCTGATCTGAAATTCCAGACAAGTGTTAATTTCACTAAGTCTGAAACCTGTTTACCAATTGCACTTTTGCCATGCTTGTTTGAACCTGTTAATGGATGAATTGGCCGTAGCTCAGTGTTCATCTTTTGTCAAGCATTATGAATGGATCCCTGCCATGTATTTTGTTGCCATGTTTGAGTGCTGTAGCATGTTTAACTTGTTGCATTTAGATGACTACTCGCTGTTTATCGCAGACCGGTGCCATATTTGTTTTGCTTGCCATTTCCAAACCGTGTCTCCGATTCCGGTGTTCTTTATATCGATTTCAACCGAAATCACCTCACCTTTCCAGTGGCACTCTTGGATTTCCAAGTTGAGGCCAGGTTCATTCATCCCTTGTCAAATCTTGCATATGCATCGCATATCGCATCCCGCATAGCATACCATGTTTGCATCATGTTGTTTGAGTTGTGCATGTGGTTGATTGTGTTCCTCTTGCTTGTTTGTCTTGTTTGGGTAGAGCCGGGAGACGAGTTCGTTAATGAGGAGCCCATTGAGTTTGCTTTCGAGGATCCAGTCAACTCTGACAACTTTGCAGGCAAGATGATCATACCCTCGAAATCACGTCTATCTTTGCTTTGCTAGATGCTCGTTCTTTTGCTATGCCTATGCTACGATGCCTACCACTTGCTTATCATGCCTCCCAAATTGCCATGTCAAACCTCTAACCCACCATGTCCTAGCAAACCGTTGATTGGCTATGTTATCACTTTGCTCAGCCCCTCTTATAGCGTTGCTAGTTGCAGGTGAAGATTGGAGTTCGTTCCTCGTTGGAACATTATTTTCTTGTTGGGATATCATTATATTATCTTGTTATATTAATGTATCTATATACTTGGTAAAGGGTGGAAGGATCGGCCTTTTGCCTAGTGTTTTGTTCCACTCTTGCCGCCCTAGTTTCCATCATATCGGTGTTATGTTCCCGGATTTTGCGTTCCTTACGCGGTTGGGTGATAATGGGAACCCCTTGACAAATCGCCTTGAATAAAGCTCTTCTAGCAATGCCCAACCTTAGTTTTACCATTTTCCACCTAGCCTCTTTTTCCCTTGGGTTTCCGGAGCCCAAGGGTCATCTTATTTTAACCCCCCCCCCCGGGCCAGTGCTCCTCTGTGTGTTGGTCCAAACTAGAGTCATGTGCAGCGCCCCCTCGGGGAAACTCGAGGTTTGGTTTTTAGTTGTGTGGAGAGCTCATCTGAGTGTGCCCTGAGAACGAGATATGTGCAGCTCCTATCGGGATTTGTCGGCACATTCGGGCGGTGTTGCTGGATTTGTTTTAACTTGTCGGGTTGTCTTGTAGAACCGGGATGCCAAGTCTGATCGGAATGTCTCGGGAGAAGATATATCCTTCATTGACCGTGAGAGCTTGTCATGGGCTAAGTTGGGACTCCCCTGCATGGATTTGAACTTTCGAAAGCTGTGCCCGCGGTTATGGGCAGATGGGAATTTGTTAATGTCCGGTTGTAGATAACTTGAACCTTAACTTAATTAAAATGAATCAACTGTGTGAGTTACCGTGATGGTCTCTTCTCGGCAGAGTCCGGGAAGTGAACACGGTGTTGGAGTAATGCTTGCCGTAGTTTGTTCTCTAGTTCTTCGTTCGTGCTTTGCCTTCTCTTCTCGCTCTCTTTTGCGAACAGGCTAGCCACCATATATGCAAGTCGCTTGCTGCAGCTCCACTTATTACCTTACCTTTCCTATAAGCTTAAATAGTCTTGATCGCGAGGGTGCGAGATTGCTGAGTCCCTGTGGCTCACAGATTACTTCTAAACCAGATGCAGGGCCTGATGACTCTGTTCCAAATGATGCGCTTGAGCTCAAGTGGGAGTTCGACGAGGACTCACGCCGTTACTATGTGTCTTTCCCTGATGATCAGTAGTGGTGCCCAGTTGGGGCGATCGGGACCGTGTCGCATGTTGGGTTGATATTTTATTTTGGCACCGTAGTCTGGCCATGAGTGATTGGATGGTGTAATGCTATTTATGTACTTTGTTTGACATGGCAATTGTAAGCCAACTATGTACCTTCCCTTTTATTATCTATTTACATGGGATGTTGTGAAGATTGCCTTACTTGCGACATTGCTTTCAATGCGGTTATGCCTCTAAGTCGTGCTTCGCCACATAGGAGATATAGCCACATCGAGGGCGTTACAGGGCACGCCAAGTGCACCCACTGGGTGTAGTCCCCGAGACCGCGGTCGACTGCTGGCAGTCAACTGTGGTCTGAGTTCTGCTTTTGTTGACGGCGCAATTGTTCTTTCTCTCTCTCTCTCTCTCTCTCTCTCTCTCTCTCTCTCTCTCTCTCTCTCTCTCTCTCTCTCTCTCTTTACTGCTTGCACTCAACTTCGGCGGGCCGGGCGAGTGGGATCAGAACCGGTGGGGGCACGCCAAGTGCACCCACTGGGTGTAGTCCCCGAGACCCCAGTCGACTGCTGGCAGTCGACTGGGGTCTGAACAGCTTGTTGTCCACTTCTTTAGGTTTTATTCATTCGGAAATGAACTGCTTTCGAACCTATCAATTGACCTGTCTCTTGCCTCCTGTAGAAGTCTTGTACTCTTATCTCCAAGTTTGCCGAACTCGAAGAGAAGCAGAGGCAACTCAACTTAGACTTGGAATTGGCTCAGCAAAATCTGAAAAACGCTCAAGACGAGGCCGCTGGTATGGAAGGTAACTGATTGCCGACTGAATTTCAATATATCTCTTTGATCTCTTTTTTGATTCGATTATTTCTTTTGCAGAGAAAATGAAGTTGGCTCTGGACAAGAAGGACTCGGACCTCGCCACCGCGCAAAAAGCAGCCCAAGACAAAACCGCTCTCGCAGAGAAGAAGCTTGCTTCAGTCGGAACGCTTGAAGGAGAGGTGACTAGACTGACATCTTGTCTTAATGAAGCTAACCGCGAAGTGACCAGCCTGAAGAAGGATAAGGTCGCCCTGAACGAAAAGTTGGAGTCTGCGATCCACAAGAGGAACGACACAGAAGCTTATCTGAGGACCCTCGCCAAGAAGCTTTATCTCGTGCTGGGAGGTATTTCTTTTAATCCGACTGTGTTGATGTTTGCCATCGGATTTTGCTCGGTTGATTGAACTGAGTTTTGGCTGCAGAAGTTTGTCAAGACTTTGACGAAGAAACTGGGAGGGTCGAGACGGGTCTGGACCCTATTGCTTCCCCGGTCTGCGACGAAACTGTGATGAACGTTCTCCGACTGGAGTCCCGTATTGCCAGCGCCACAAGCTACCTCGCACGCCTGAAGGAGGTTGTCTCTCAAATCGACTCGACGCTTTGGCCGGAGGCGACGCTTCAGAATGATCTGGAATCTCTGATGACTCGACTGAACGAGATCCCTGACCGAGTGCAAGAATGGAAGAAATGCTCCGCCCGGTGCGGTGCTGACGTGGCGCTGTCCCTGGTGCGAGTCCATTGCAAGGAGGTTCGTGAAGACAAGCTGGCTGCGATCAAAGTCGCTAACACCGAAAAGCACGACTTCCAGTCCTTCATGGAGACTTTCATTGCTGCCGCCACTCGGATCGCTGATGGGATCGATCTGGACTCATTCGTGGAGCCTGCCAGTCCTCCTCTGGCTGAGTGAACAATCTTATGAAACTTCGATACGCTTTAAATTTGCCTCGAAATGCCGAGTTGTTTCTATAACCGTTAAACTCCTTCGGGCTTGGTGCCCGAGTACTTTTGATTCGCTGCTTGGAACCTTTTAGTATTTATCTGAATTTGGTTTATCTCCGAATGCGCTTGTGTTTGCCTTCGGATGGACTTTGCTTGCTGCACCTCTTCGTCCTTGCGGATAGGGGTGGAGCAGACGTTGTATTTGTGCCGCAGCTCCGAAGGAGAAGGTGGCAGTCGACCTGCACCTCATCGTCCTTGCGGATAGGGATGGAGCGAACGTTGTATTAGTGCCGCAGCTCCGAAGAAGAAGGTTGCAGTCGACCTGCACCTCGTCGTCCTTGCGGATAGGGATGGGTCTCAAACTTAGGCGAGTACCGGACTGCAGCTAAGCCCTCAAGTGGGAGGATTGCTCTCCACTCGGTAGGATTTTTCCAAACTTAGGCGAGTGCTGGACTGCCGTTAAGCCTCTTAGTGACAGAACTTAGGCGAGTGCTCGACTGCAGCTAAGCCCCCGAGTGGGCGGACTAATCTCCACTCGGTAGGATTTTTTCAAACTTAGGCGAGTGCTGGACTGCCGTTAAGCCTCTTAGTGAGAGAACTTAGGCGAGTGCTCGACTGCAGCTAAACCCCCGAGTGGGAGGACTGCTCTCCACTCGGTGGGATTTTTTCAAACTTAGGCG
>NC_041392.1:713689101-713702544 GCF_002162155.2 Triticum dicoccoides
GAGAGAACTTAGGCGAGTGCTTGACTGTAGCTAAGCCCCTGAGTGGGAGGACTGCTCTCCACTCGGTGGGATTTTTTCAAACTTAGGCGAGTGCTGGACTGCTGTTAAGCCTCTTAGTGAGGGAACTTAGGCGAGTGCTCGACTGCAGCTAAGCCCCTGAGTCGGAGGATTGCTCTCCACTCGGTAGGATTTTTCCAAACTTAGGCGAGTGCTGGACTGCCGTTAAGCCTCTTAGTGAGAGAACTTAGGCGAGTGCTCGACTGCAGCTATGCCCCGAGTGGAAGGATTGCTCTTCACTCGGTAGGATTTTTTCAAACTTAGGCGGAACGGATTCGTGACTAAGCCCACCCACTGGGGGATTTCAGGAGTAAATAAGAACAACACAATCGAATGAGAGAACCGTAAGCTCTTGTCTTTGATAAACGAATTACAAAAGGTGTTGCTTATTACATTTTATTCGAACGAGTGTTTAAGTATAAAAGGGGCGGAGTAGCTCCGCGTTCCAAGCCCGTGGCTCGTCTTTCTTATGCTCGATACTGTAAAGATGGTATGCTCCGTTGTGGAGAACTTTGGTGAGGATGAAGGGGCCTTCCCATGTTGGAGCGAGCTTGTGTGGTTTCTGCTGATCCACTCGAAGAACCAAGTCTCCTTCTTGAATGGCCCGACCCGTCACATTCCTGGCGTGGAATCAACGCAAATCTTGCTGATAAATGGTCGAGCGGATCAAGGCCATCTCTCTTTCCTCCTCTAAGAGATCGACTGAATCTTGCCGGGCCTGCTCTGCTTCTACTTCGAGAAGAGTTCAACTCGGGGTGCGTTGTGGAGCAAGTCACTTGGCAGAACAGCTTCGGTTCCATAGACTAAGAAGAAAAGAGTTCTTCCAGTCGACCGATTAGGAGTTGTCCATAAACCCCACAGAACTGACAGAAGTTCATCAACCCAAGCACCTGCTGCGTGTTTGAGATCACGCATCAGTCGGGGCTTCAGTCCTTTGAGAATTAGGCCATTGGCTCTTTCTGCTTGTCCGTTCGACTGCGGGTGAGCAACAGAAGCATAGTCGACTCGAGTGCCCTGAGAGGCACAGAAAATTCTGAACTCATCGGAATCGAAGTTTGATCCGTTGTCCGTGATGATGCTGTGTGGGACTCCATAACGAAACGTCAATTCTCTTATAAAACTGACAGTGGTGCTAGCGTCAAGGTTCTTGATGGGTTTGGCTTCGATCCAGTTGGTAAACTTGCCGACTGCAATGAGCACGTGAGTGAAGCCACTTCTGCCGGTCCTCAGCGGTCCAACCATATCCAGTCCCCAAACAGTGAAGGGCCAGACTGTAACATCCCAAAATTCTAAATTTTGGAATGTTATATTAAATAGATACATTTGATTGATTGTTTGATTGATTGACTGAAAGTGAGTGAATTCGAACTTTTTGAAAGTTAAATGAGAGGGAATAAAAGGACTTTCCCAAACTTCCATTTTTGTATTTATGATATCCGTGAATTCTTTTCAAATACAAAACCCTTGAGCGAAGATGATATGACTTCTTCCATTTAAATTAAATGAAAGGGTATTTGAAAATAATTTAATTTCATTTGGAAATATTTTAATTCATAAACTTCATGCAGCTCAATGATTTTCATGAGAGAAGATAAAATGACTTCTTCAAATTATATGAAATATGAGTTGGGAGTTTCAAAGAATTAAATTCAAATTTCTTTTGAATTTATTTTGAATTTGGAGTTATTTGAGTTTTATTCAAATTATTTTTCTCCAAAAATAAAATATATGGAAAATAGGGTAACATGATTCCCTACAACAGAAAATTGGAGATAAATAAATTTGAAATCATTTTGATATTTTAAAATGATTTTTATTGGATTTTATTAGACCAGTAGTACTCTTTGAATTATCTAAATTTGTGAGGATTTTATGCAGCATTATAAAAATGTTCATGTTGTAGAAAATCTTTTTTGCAATTTATGATATATTATATGCCTATATAAATTTTTTGTTTTATCTTTGCTATTCGGTTTTCCTTCTGTTTCTATTTGAAAAAAAACTGTACGTGCAGCCCATATTTATTTATCGCCTACATGCGCAGTATAGTAGCTTCTGGCGCCCCATTGTTTTTTTCTCTCTTAAATGGGCCAGGCCCAGCCAGCCTTTTTTTTCTCTTAGGCCGATTTTTTTTTAAAAATAGAAAAATAAAAAAAACCGCAGCCGCAACTTGCGCGTGCGGCCGGCAAAGGCCTTTAGGCCCATCCGCCTCTCTTTTTCTCTGTTTCGTATATCTTCGTCTACATTTAGTCCCACATTGCCTATCCTTTGACCCCTAATCCTCTTTCCCACCAATAAATATAGACCCATAGAGCCTCCAAAAATTATCCGATTCGGGTTGAATCAATATTTTAGTTTGACTAGATTCATTTAAGAAAAATATATTTCTCCTCTCCGGCGCGATTTCTGGAAGTTGTCTCCTCTCTCCAAAGTTGTCTTTTCTCTGCCTTATAAAGATATTTTTCTTTGTTTTTTTTTCTTCTTATAATTTCGTAGTTTATTATTTTTTAGACTAATACGATAGAATAATTAGATTATCAATTAGTCTATGTATTTATACATTAGACCTTAACCGTAGCTATTTTTTTTTCGTAAAACAGCTTGACCCTGATTTTTCAAATAGCCATAACTTTTCACTCGTTTATCCAAATTAGATAAACCAGCGCCTATAGCTTCATCTTGTTTTCACCTATCCAGTGAACCTGTCACATTAACTGTTCGAAATTTTCAAATTTCAAATTTTGTTCAGATTCATATTCAAACTTCTTTTGAACATAACTTGAGTTTCGTAACTCCGATTTAGTTGATTATTTTTGCAAATCGAAGCTCTTGACCTAAACTTTCTAATAAGGCCAAATTCACTTAATTTTGGTACTGTTAGAAATTGTTTTATGTTGCAAGAGCTATTTGCTTGGTTTTGACGTTTACCGAATTGTCTTCTTCGATCTTCCCGATCTTCTGAGTGATTGCTTATGTGTGGTTACTATTGCTTGCTCACGATAGATTGAACGGAGTGTGACGAGTAGAACTATCAAGAGTTTATAGCGCGAATCATCTACATCAACATTGCAGGCAAGTTCACACTTTGATCATACCCTTTATCACCCAGTTTTTATGCATTAGTTCCAATCCTCAAACATTGCATGGTTAGGATGTCATTAACATGTGGGTTGGGAAGTAGATGATGAGGTAGAACCTATTGCCATTTTATTATCAAACCCTGGAAGTTACTTATACGTTATGCTTATATCGCTATGCTATGCACGTAGACATGGATTGGTTTGAAAGAATTCATGAAAGATGTGAGAGATTATCGTTAACTAAGGTTTAACTTAAGGTGGCTACTTTAATACACATCTGGGTGGATTGGTTGGGGCACCCTGGGGATATACCAGTGGACTTGCCCGGACACCTGGGGAAATACCAGTGTTATCATAGGAGATCCCGGGGATATACCGTGTGATCATCCTACGGTCCGCCACCCAGGCCCAAAGGGATCATAAGATTATTCATGCTAGAAACTTCCGTGTGCAACCACAAGCTATTATGGGCTCTAGCATAGTTGAGTAAGTTATGTGAAGCTCTTGAAGAGGTGGATCAGCAGGTAGTGGGTTGTAGGTCTGGTATGGTCTGCCCGGAGTAGAGAGTTAATGTTTCTGGAAGACTGTGTCTCGGTCATCCGTTTCTCAAACACCATGTAGTGCGAGAAATCCAACGGAGGCGATCGAGTCTTGTGGGGAAAAGTGCGCAAACCTCTGCAGAGTGTATAAACTAATCATGGTTAGCCGTGTCCCCGGTTATGGACAATCTTGAGTCTCTGGTACTTGGATTATCATATTGATATGATCACGTTACTTAAATAATTTGTTGGGTTAATGATTATTATTTTGGGATTGAGTTGGAGGAACCTTCTCAATATTTTCAACCAACTTTGTAGTTAAATAAAATATATTCCTTTGCAGTAGGGAAAAATTGGCTTTTCGCAAAAACTATAACCATAGAGCTTTTCCACCAGCCAAATATGCATGTAGTGATAGACTTTATTCATCATTCTCCTATGGTGTGAATTTGCCAGTACATTCAATGTACTGACCCTTTGTGGCTGCAACGTCTCATGTTGCAAGACTTCTTACGACGAGTAAGTGATACATTAGGGTTACGATTTCTACACTCAACTTTGCCGTTGGTGTTGATGGGAATCCATAACCTTGTTGTTACTTCCGCTATTTGGATTGAGGTAATAGTATTTACGTTACTTTTTCATGTGATTTACCTCTGTTATAAATCCTCGAGTACTGTGTGTGTCAGCATACCGATCCAGGGATGACACTTAAACACAGAGACTTGACTGTCTGAGGTCGGGTCGCTACACAGACGAGGGGGATGGTCTTCAGGGCTGACGCTGGCTTGTGAGACATATCGGAGTAAAATTGACAGCCTTCACATCTGTCGACTATATCTTTCGCCATCTCATCTGCTCATGGCCAATAGAATCCAGCTCGGTATGCTTTAGCCACGATGGCCCGAGAGGACGCATGGTGACCACAGGTCCCCGAGTGGATGTCATTGAGGATCATTCGACCTTCTTCTGGTGTTATGCACTTCTGACCGACTCCAGTCACACTTTCTTTGAACAGCTGCCCTCTTATCACAGTAAAAGCTTTAGATCGGCGGACGATCTGTCGAGCTTCTTCTTCATCCTCTGGGAGCTCTTTCCTGAGGATGTACGCAATGTGGGGCACCGCCCAGTTGGGAGTAATGGCCAGAACCTCCATGATTAGGTCGACCACAGCTGGGACCTCGACTTTAGTCGGATCCATGGCGCTCTTGGGTTGTGGGGGCTCTTCAATGAAAGGGTCTTCCTGAACTGTCGGTGTGTGAATATGCTCCAAGAACACATTGCTGGGAATGGCCTCTCTCTTGGAACCTATCTTTGCCAATTCATCGGCTGCTTAATTTTTCAATCGGGGTATGTGGTGGAGTTCTAACCCCTCGAACTTCTTCTCAAGCTTTCTCACCGCGTTGTAGTAACCAGTCATGGCTGGGCTTCTGACGTCCCACTCCTTCATCACTTGATTAACTACCAAATCTGAGTCTCCATAGACCATGAGGCGACGGACGCTGAGTGAGATGGCCATGCGTAACCCATACATGAGTGTTTCATACTCTGCTTCATTGTTGGAGGAATCAAAGTGAATCTAGAGGACATATCTGAGCTTGTCTCCTCGGGGGGATACCAGAACTACTCCAGCACCAGAACCGTTCAACATCTTGGATCCGTCAAAGAACATGGTCCAGTGCTCCGAGTGAACTTGAGTCGGCAGTTGCTGTTCGATCCACTCGGCGAGGAAATCTGCTATTGCTTGGGACTTGATAGCTTTCTTTGCCTCAAACTTGATATCCAAGGGAAAGAGTTCAATCGCCCATTTGCCACTCGACCAGTTGCATCCCTGTTGTGCAGAATCTCTGACAATGGAGCGTCGCTGATGACTGCAACAGAGTGATCTAAGAAGTAGTGTGCAACCTGTTGGAAATATGCCCTAGAGGCAATAATAAATTGATTATTATTATATTTCCTTGTTCATGATAATCGTTTATTATCCATGCTAGAATTGTATTGATAGGAAACTCAGATACATGTGTGGATACATAGACAACACCATGTCCCTAGTAAGCCTCTAGTTGACTAGCTCGTTGATCAATAGATGGTTACGGTTTCCTGACCATGGACATTGGATGTCGTTGATAACGGGATCACATCATTAGGAGAATGATGTGATGGACAAGACCCAATCCTAAGCATAGCACTAGATCGTGTAGTTCGTGTGCTAAAGCTTTCCTAATGTCAAGTATCATTTCCTTAGACCATGAGATTGTGCAACTCCCGGATACCGTAGGAATGCTTTGGGTGTACCAAACGTCACAACGTAACTGGGTGACTATAAAGGTGCACTACAGGTATCTCCGAAAGTGTCTGTTGGGTTAGCACGAATCGAGACTGGGATTTGTCACTCCGTGTAAGCGGAGAGGTATCTCTGGGCCCACTCGGTAGGACATCATCATAATGTGCACAATGTGATCAAGGAGTTGATCACGGGACGATGTGTTACAGAACGAGTAAAGAGACTTGCCGGTAACGAGATTGAACAAGGTATCGGGATACCGACGATCGAATCTCGGGCAAGTACAATACCGCTAGACAAAGGGAATTGTATACGGGATTGATTAAGTCCTTGACATCGTGGTTCATCCGATGAGATCATCGTGGAACATGTGGGAGCCAACATGGGTATCCAGATCCCGCTGTTGGTTATTGACCGGAGAACGTCTCGGTCATGTCTGCATGTCAACCGAACCCGTAGGGTCTACACACTTAAGGTTCGATGATGCTAGGGTTATAAAGGAAGTTTGTATGTGGTTACCGAATGTTGTTCGGAGTCCCGGATGAGATCCCGGACGTCACGAGGAGTTCTGGAATGGCCCGGAGGTAAAGATTTATATATAGGAAATCTTGTTTTGGTCACCGGAAGAGTTTCGGGGTTTATCGGTAATATACCGGGACCACCGGGAGGGTCCCGGGGGTCCACCAAGTGGGGCCACCAACCCCGGAGGCTTGCATGGGCCAAGAGTGGTGAGGGACCAGCCCCTGAGTGGGCTGGTGCGCCTCCCACAAGGCCCAAGGGGCAGCTAGGAGGAAAAAAGGAGGAAACCCTAGGCTTAGATGGGCCTAAGGCCCACCCTAGGGGGCGCCTCCCTCTCTCCCCTCTTGGCCGCCCCTTGTTTCCCATCTAGGGCTGCCGGACCCCCTAGGGGTGGGAACCCTAGAGGGGGCGCACCCTCCTCCCTCTCCCCTATATATAGTGAGGCCTAGGGCTGCCCATAGCACGCGATTCGATCTCTCGTAGGTGCAGCCCTGCATCTCTTCTTCCTCCTCTTCTGTGGTGCTTGGCGAAGCCCTGCAGGATAGCCATGCTCCTCCACCACCACCACGCCGTTGTGCTGCTGCTGGATGGAGTCTTCCTCAACCTCTCCCTCTCTCCTTGCTGGATCAAGGCATGGGAGACATCACCGGGCTGTACGTGTGTTGAACGCGGAGGTGGCGTCCGTTCGGCACTAGGATCATCGGTGATTTGGATCACGACGAGTACGACTCCATCAACCCCGTTCTCTTGAACGCTTCCTCTTAGCGATCTACAAGGGTATGTAGATGCACTCTCCTTCCCCTCGTTGCTGGTTTCTCCATAGATAGATCTTGGTGATACGTAGGAAAATTTTGAATTTCTGCTACGTTCCCCAACAGTGGCATCATGAGCTAGGTCTATGCGTAGTTTCTATGCACGAGTAGAATACAAAGTAGTTGTGGGCATTGATTTTGTTCAATATGCTTGCCGTTACTAGTCTTATCTTGATTCGGCGGCATCGTGGGATGAAGCGGCCCGGACCGACCTTACACGTACTCTTACGTGAGACTGGTTCCACCGACTGACATGCACTAGTTGCATAAGGTGGCTAGCGGGTGTCTGTCTCTCCCACTTTAGTCGGATCGGATTCGATGAAAAGGGTCCTTATGAAGGGTAAATAGCAATTGGCATATCACGTTGTGGTCTTTGCGTAGGTAAGAAACGTTCTTGCTAGAAACCCATAGCAGCCACGTAAAACATGCAAACAACAATTAGAGGACGTCTAACTTGTTTTTGCAGGGTATGCTATGTGATGTGATATGGCCAAAAGGATGTGATGAATGATATATGTGATGTATGAGATTGATCATGTTCTTGTAATAGGAATCACGACTTGCATGTCAATGAGTATGACAACCGGTAGGAGCCATAGGAGTTGTCTTAATTTATTTATGACCTGCGTGTCAACATAAATGTCATGTAATTACTTTACTTTATTGCTAACCGTTAGCTGTAGTAGTAGAAGTAATAGATGACATGACAACTTCATGGAGACACGATGATGGAGATCATGATGATGGAGATCATGGTGTCATGCCGGTGACAAGATGATCATGGAGCCCCAAGATGGTTGCCCGGTTGAACGATTTTGCCCTTGGCGACATCGACCAACTCGTTGTTCACGAAGTGGAGGAGAGTGCACGGAACGTCGGCGGCGCCCTGCGAAAACATGTAGGGCGTCAGGGATGCCCAGTCAAAGGCAAGGAGATGAAGTCCTTGGCCGAGAGAGGCTTAATTAGTTACCGTGATGGTGACGTCGAGCTCCGCTAATGTCGAGGCACCGCCAACGGCGGGCGTGCAGTTGACGGAGCGGCCGCTTGCTGAAGAGGTGCCGGCCGGCGTACACCCGGGTGCATTAAGCTCCCGTGCCGGCGTCGGAGACACCAATGCCGCCTCCGCCGGAGGCACCAATGGCCCCGCCATCGCATTATGCGAGTTGCTGGCCATGAAGCTAGGAATCGGGGGCGGCCCCTGTTGGCCGCCCGCAATCCACGCACTCAACCCCGAGATCAAGGTAGGCACAAGGGCGGTGATCGTCGCTCCGAGTCGTTGTTCCACTTGCTCTTGGACAATCTCCGGAATCCGCGCCACCTGTGCCTTGAGTTCTTGAACCTCTCGCGCCTGGCTTTCCAAGCTGGTCTTTTTCTCCTTCCGCACACCAGCGGTATAGTATGACCCCCATTTTGTCGACAAGCCTTTGCCGGCCACACGACCAGCTGACGTCGGCTTACTGAGCTTATCCTTGTTCTTCATTATATTCAACCCCCTATTTAGAGTGGTGTCCCAAGGGTTGCTCTGAGTCGACCCCGCGCTACTGCTTTCAGTCGCCTGCGGAAGGAATGTGAACCATTTAGAAATTCGGCTTCATTAATTAGAATGCAACCATATGGAGCTAATTACACGGGGGTGTATTCCTTACCAGAACAAGCTCAAGCCGCCTGGTCTTCGGATCCGTGGTAAGCTCCTTTGTTTTCGGGTCCTTCTTGTACCGGGCCCTGACAAAGTTCCTGGTCTGCTTGTCACCGTATTTATCGAAGAGGGGCGGTAGGCCTTGCTCGGCACGGTCCGCCTCCTCCTTGTCCCATATAGGCTCCGCCACTCTATAACCGCCGGGACCGAGTGTGTGTTCCCCTATGTTCAGCTCCCGCATTTGTTTCCCCCACTCACTTGATTGGGAGCTTGCGGTGCTCGAGCAATTGATCTTGAAGTCGTTGTAGTCATCTTCGATGAGCGAAGGATTTTTCTCCTTGATCTTCTCATAACTCTCACCTTTCTCGATCATTCTCTTCACATTGCTTTTCCAAGTAGACAGGGCCTTGCTCATCTTCGTGAGGGCAGCATTGTTCACTTTATTCCCTTTGAGGCTTGTGTTTTCGAATTCAGCGGGGAACTTGTATCGTTCGTGCAGCTTCATGAAGAGGAGGTGGCGCAAATTCCCCCGGTCAGGATGCCTCAGGTTCTCGGTGTTGATCGAGACGGTGCTCCGGACAATGCACCCGAGCTGAAGCGAGTACCCCTTGACTATTCGTTCGGGCGCCGTTGGATTCCCGTTGGAGTCCACTTCAGTAACTTCCTCCTTGAGGGTGCGGAGCACGATCGGGCGCCGGTCCTTCCGTTGCCTCTTCGGCTGGCTGCTATCTGTGCGTGCGCCACCATCATCAGTGGTGGCATCCTCGGCGGCACCATCAGTGGTGGCATCAGTGTGGTCATCCTCGGCGGCACCATCCGTGGTCTCAGGATCGGTGGGGAAGGCGGCGGCCTCATACAAGTGAGGTTGTTCCTCCATCTCCTGGGACAGCTCCCAGAATGCCTTGCCGCCCGAACCCCCGGCCTCATCGTTGTGGGCCATGTTTCTCTCTAAATAGAAACAAAGTTTGGTCAAAAAGTTGGTTATTGTCAAGGAACAAGATCATGGTCTCATCATTTAGGGTTTGTCGACACCGAGGCATCCTAAAATCTAAGCTTTTATCATTGAGGGTTTTTTGACGCCAAGGCACCCTAAAAGCCTAACTTTTCATCATTTCGGTTTTTATCGACACCGAGGCACCCTAAAAGCCATGCATTAGTCACAAGTATGCCGGGGCACTTGATCCTACTTAATTAACTACTAAGATACCCCGGCCCATGCATTAGTCACAAGTACCCCATATGTCCTATTTTTAGCAAAGTCATGCTAAAATTCACGGAAAATTTCAGCATGACCTTTGCTGAAAATAGGACATATGGAGTACCCGAATTTGCCGGAACGGAAGTTAATCGACATTCCGGCAAACTCAAGGGCCTCTCGGGGTACCTGCAAAATCATCACGACACGATGGTCGGAGACAAAACCCAGCAAACTAGCAAAATCATCACAAATTGTTTTCTGTTAAAGATGATCATCATCTTTACAAGTCTTTCTCAATGTGATCATCATCTTTACAAATTGTTTTCTGTTAAAGTACACAGGAAAGCATGTTTTATTGCTTCCTTCTGATTGCTAACTCCAATAACATCAAAACATTTTACGGCCCTATGTTTGCAGTACAGAAAGCCAGAAAGAATTTGGTGGCAGGCAGAATATTTAGGCTTCCCTTTTCAATGGAGCCCCAGACCAAATACACCCTCGCCAATAATGCGAGTCCAGAGATGCAATGCAACTTTGGACCACTAAATGCCGCCTGAGTCATGCAAAACCCAGTTTCACGCGCTAAACATCAAGCATTACAAACAAAGCAAATAAATACTGATGCTGTGACCACCTTGACCAGAAAGGCCACCACCTGGTGTCCACAGCTAGACAACAGGGCGGAGAATCACCAACTTAAAATTATGAAGGGACACCTCCAGGCATAACAGGGTGGCAGACAAAATTCCGCAAGTGATTTAGGATGTGGAAAAATGCTGGTGATGACAATGTACTGTTGTCTCCCATTATGGAAATATGTGTGGCACATGCTTCTAAAATTATGGTCAAATAACCATGCACATCTGATAGTTCCAGTGAAAAGGATATATGCAAATTGAGCAACCTGAGTGTAGACACACTACAATTTCAGATACACTGCATGACATTTGCATGGATCCAATTTTTGTAGGTAATTCCAACAACTGACAGGGAACCAAAAGAAAGATGACAGAATAAGTTGAATCTCGAATATTCCCCAATACTCAACATGCCTCAAATGCAACCAAACCTCCATGTACAGTGTACCCTCACTATGAATTAGTATGAACTAAAACAGTTACTTTCCCTAATCCCTGCTGGTTCTGGATTTTCTATTGCACTTTCCCAGGATAGTGCAATCCATTCAGATGATACCAAAGAAAATCCAACTTGTACTACAACAATAGCTTCAGCTAGTCTATTGCCATTTAAGTCAGCAAAAATGCATGCATGTGGCCCAAACACAAAAATTAAATGATTGAACAAACATCTATAGTAATCAGTTGTGTAGAAGAAAATAAATGGATGCAACTAGAAAAGCTAGCAGCCATGCAAAAAAACATCTATAGTAATCACAAATTGTTTTCTTTTTTTAGGGAACTCAGTTAGTACTCAGTTTACAGAAACGGTTCGATGTCTATCATATACAACCATTTTCCCTGTTATAAAAGACATGAAAGATCACAACAATATTGATCTGAAAAGAACAGAAAAAAAAGAGAAATAGTATGTATGCAGTGGTGATTCTACCTTGCTTTCTCAGCCGTGGGTGATGAAGTGCCTCTGTTCTGTTGTGTCTGCAGTGGTATGGAGATGAATGAATTGGTATTAGGTTCAAATATGATCGATGGATACTCTAACTGTCCCAGAAATATTGAGTTTACTTGATCAAAATTTTAACTGGTAAAGATATATATCCTGTTAAAGATATATATCCTGTTCATGCATATGTTCACTTGTGTTATTATTATACATATGTAGACTGCGGCACGGCCCATGCTGAAGAGTGCTTTGGTGAAATGACCCAGATGTCTCATAGAGAAGGAACATAGGTGTTATAAAACAATTAAGGGTTTGGTTTGAAGAAATGTATAAACAAACTACTCGTTTAGTTTTCAAACACAAATGGTAAATATGTTGAGGCCCAAAAACTAAGTGTACCAACAACCTAAGCTAAACAAGATGAGCACAAGATGTATAATAATAACACAAGTGATAAATAACCTAAAAGAAGATAAATAACTTGAAGCACTAACAAACAACTTCAGTGGCACGATTTTTGCAGAACCACAACTTCAGAGATTTATAACACAGAAGCACAACTTCAGAAGAAAGAGTAACACATAACCCAAGTTTCCAAGTTAGAGGAGTTCGACAACGGATCTGACAGAAATGGCCCTGCGATGTCAGTGATGATGTGGAGTCTCAATTTACTCAAAAGACAGTGTTGTAACGACAGTAGCTGAATCTGGTTGCAGAAATACAATTTTCTCCATAATGCGCAGTCAACAACTTAATGAGTTCAGCAGAAGGTTTTAACTAAATATTCTGGAGGTGTGAGCATCAACAATAAATCTTCTCCAATGCTTTACACTTGCCAATGACAAAACAAAGTTGTATCTCTAGCCAAGTTTCAACAGGAGCCAACCTCAAATCCTTCAACTTCTCACAACAGAAAATCATATCTATTCAGGTTGTGAGCGTTGTACGAGGAATCATAACCCACAACCGAACTTTAGGTGGCCATACTAACTGACTCCCTTTCAGTTCTTTATTACATGATTTGCACCAGAAAAATCTTCACCACATGCATATATAATGTTGATCTCCTATATATGTTTTGCAAAAATTCTATATAATCCCACAAAAATATCGAGGACTAATGGCGAAGCTTCATAAAATTTGACTTAGGTCAAACTAATATGCAGAGTAAATAAAACAGAAAAAGTAGTTAAGTTTATTTTGACAATCACCCAATAACCCTGAAAGAACTGGCTCTACCCAACTTATATCCATCCAGAGGCCCAAAGAGAACTGACCCTTAATATATACTCCCTCCTTTAGTGATCTAAACATTCTCATATTTCTTGACATGATCTAGCACAAAGAGAACCGACCCTTAATTATATACTCCCCTTTAGTGATCTAAATACTCTTATATTTCTTTACGCGATCTAAACATTCTAATATTTCTTTATGCAGGGAGTACATGAACTAAAGCACTGTCATGTGTCATCCCATGGAAGAAACAGAGAATTGCAGAGGGGTTAGCTAGGCAGGCAGGTGGCAGACCTTGAGACGGGCTCGACGTTGATGGCGCGGCACTCGTAGCAGCCGGAGAGGCCACGGAGGGAGGACGGGTGCCCCGGCGACGGTGGTGTGGACGGGGCGGGGTCGAGGTGGGGCAGCGGCATCGGGGCGGGGTCGAGGCGGCGTCGGGGCGGCGGGGCAGCGTCGAGGCGGAGTCGGGGCGGCAGGGTCGCGTCGAGGCGGCGTCGG
>NC_041392.1:713703880-713719222 GCF_002162155.2 Triticum dicoccoides
ACTCCATCCATTCCGATGATCTTCCTTTTGCCTCTCCTCACGACAACACGACTGGGCTTTGGCGGGTCGGTAATGAAGAAGCATTGGTCCACTTGGGAAGCCAGTACCCATGGCTCATTTTTCGCGGTGACGTTTGCGCCCGCGGTCTTGGATTTGGCTTCGGGTATAACCATGGTGGTGAAATACCGGTCTTCTTTTATGACGTTCTTGGCCCATCTGACACGGAACATCGGGACCTTCTCTCCAGCGTAGCTCAGCTCCCAGATCTCCTCGATCCTTCCGTAGTATCTGTCCTTGTCGTTACCGGTGTAGGATTCCATCGTTACCCCGGAGTTCTGATAACCATCGCTCTTCATGTCCTTGGCCTCGGTGTAGAATGTGTAGCCGTTGATATCGTATGCCTCATAGGTCATCAGGTTGTGCTCGGCGCCCTGTGACAAGGCAAATATGAGTTGTTCTTCCGTGGAAGAATCCTCATGTAAAGGGTACGACAGAAGCTTATGCTTGAACCAACGCGTGAAACATGAGTTGTGCTCTTTGAGTGTATCTCTGTCCGTCCTCTGTTGGCCTCGGTCATTGTACGTCTTTTTAATAAAGGTTTTGTGCTCTACCAACCAAGGATCGACCACGTCTATGTGTTGTAGCGCGACTAGGTTTGCTCTTTCAAAGTCGGCGAGTCGACCCTCGAAGTCGACATGCATTTCGCGGCGACCCTCACGGTGACCCCATCCAGCGAGCCTGCCGAGGTGCCTGTTGACGGGCAGACCAACGGGGTTCTCGATGCCTAGATAATTCGTGCAGTAGGAGATGCACTCTTCGGTCAGAAAGCCCCTGGCTATGCTTCCTTCTGGACATGACATGTTGCGAACGTATCCTTTGATGACACCATTCATCCTTCCGAACGGCATCATGCTGTGCAGGAACGTCGGCCCGAGTTGGATGATATCCTCCACTATATGGACCAGCAGATGCACCATAACGTCGAAGAATGCGGGCGGGAAGTACATCTCAAGCTCGCATAGTATCACCACGATCTCTTCCTGTAGCCTTCTGAGTTGCCTCACGCCAATCGACTTCCGAGAGATGACGTCGAAGAAGTTGCATAGGCTAAATAGCGTTTCACGGACGTGCGCGTCCATGATCCCACGGATTGCAACTGGAAGTATCTGCGTCATCAGCACGTGACAGTCGTGAGACTTCATCCTGCTGAACTTCTGCTTCGCTGGGTCTAGGTATCTGCTTATCTTCCCCGCGTAACCGTAAGGAAGTTTTACTCCTAGGAGGCAGGTGAAAAACTGCTCGATCTCCTCCTGACTTAGAGTGAAGCACGCGGGAGGGTAGTCATTTCCGGTCTTCTTGGCCTTTTTGCCTTTGCGACGACTTTCTGTGTCCTGCTTCGCCTCATCATCATCATCATCATCATCATCATCATATATACACGGTGGATCTTCCAGTACGGCAAGTCCCAGAAAACAGACCTTGTTTTCCATACCTTCAGCAGCGGCTCTGGCGCCTTTCGCTTCTTTCCCGGCTCTGGCGCCTTTTGCTTCTTTCCCGGCAGTGGGCAGTCTTTCCAATTTTTCAACAGCTTGTCTACTTCCTCGCCGCTCCTCGTACACGGGCGTTTTCGGGGTTCGGTTTCACCATCGAACAGATCCTTGCGTTTCCTCCACGGGTCATCGTCGCGAAGCCACCTTCGATGTCCCATGAACACGGTTTTCGAAGACCCGGGATCTCTATCTAGCTGGCGATACGTTGTGTCATCCATGCACCTTACGCATCCAGAAAATCCGTGGACTACCTGCCCCGCAAGATATCCGTAACCGAGATAGTCGTGCACTGTCGTGAGCAGTGCGGCTCTCATAGGGAAATATTCTTTCTCTGCGGCGTCCCACGTATTGGCTGGCGTTTTCCACAGCGTGTCAAGCTCCTCTTTCAGCAGCCCCAGATACAGATTGATGTCGTTCCCTGGTTGTTTCGGCCCTTCAATTAGCATACTCATGTGAATGTACTTCCTCTTCATGCACAACCAGGGGGGAAGGTTGTACATCCACACAAACACAGGCCAGGTGCTATGTGTGCTTCTCTGGCTGCCAAACGGATTGACTCCATCGGTGCTCGCGCCCAACACGATGTTCCTTGGATCGTTCCCAAATTCTGGGTATTCGAAGTTCAATGCTTGCCACTGGCTCGCATCCTTAGGGTGACTCAGCATCTTGTCTTTTTTATCTATCTCCGGATCATTTGCGTCATCTTCTCGCTTCTTCTCCTCCCTATCCGCGTGCCAACGCAGGAGCTTTGCTACCTTAGGATCCGCGAAATACCGCTGCAGACGAGGAGTGATCGGAAAGTACCACACCACTTTTCGAGGAGCTTTCTTCCTCTTCTTGTATCGAGTGACACCGCACACCAGACATATTGTAGACTCCGCGTGCTCGTCCCGATAAATGATGCAATTGTTCATGCACACATGGTATTTCACGTGCGGTAAATCTAGAGGACACACGATTTTCTTCGCCTACTCCAAACTGGTCGGGCACTTGTTCCCCTTGGGAAGACGTTCGTGCCAGAATGACATGTTCTCGTCGAAGCATGCGTCGGTCATTTTGTGTTTTACCTTCATCTCCAGGGCCATGAGCGTTACTTTCAGGCGGGTATCCTCGGGCCTGCATCCTTCATACAATGGAGTAACCGCGTCTAACTCAAGTTGATCCATCTTGGCTTTCTCTCGGGCGGCAGCTCTTGCGTTATCCGTCTGCTTGAGAAGCAGCTCTTGAATATGAGGGTCCTGCACCCAGCCCATCGATGGTCCAGCGTCGTCTGCTCCGCCGGCATCATCATCTTCATGATCATGCCCGTCGCCTGCTCCGGCATCTTCCTCATCATCATGTCCTGCATCTTCTACATGATGACTGTGTACAGCATCACAGTCGTGATCATCTCCTGGGGATTCTTCGTCTTCTCGCCCGCCCGAGCCACGGTGGTTGTCTTGCTGCCCTTCCTCATTTCTTGCCCGGCCCGCATGGACGACTTCGTAGTCATCTTCATCACCTTGCCACCAATAGCCATCCATGAAACCACGCAACAGCAGGTGGTCCCGCACCTGCCCGGAATCCGGGTCCGCAATAAGGCTCTTCAGCTTGCATCTTCGACACGGACATCTTATCTCCGTCTCGTTCTTTTGAAGCATCTCGGCCTTCACGGACCTCAAAAACCTATTCACGATGCCTTCGGTCATCGTGCGGACCATGGTCGCCTGCGGGGTAGAGCAAAACGATATTTTAGAACCAAACAAAAATTTGGCATGACTTTCCCTAAAAATAGGACAAAAAAGAATGCTTAATGCCAAAATTCTCGCCAAAACGGAAATGAATCAACATTCCGGCAAAATATTGGCAACTATCGCATATCAAATATCGGTACACCTCCAAACACAAACACATATGCAACACCACAAACATATGCAACACCACGAACATACATAGATCTAGCTAGGCCGTAAAAAGTGCATGTGCACATTGTTGTAAGGAGAACAACCTAAATATAGCTTCCCCCCTTACTTACCTATTAAAACAAGGTAATTTAACCACTTAATTTGAATGAATCTATGGTGGAAATGAGGTGAAAAAGAGGAGGCACCCGAGACAAGGAGGAGGTGGAGAGAATGAAGTGGGGAGAAAGTGAGTGTGTGGGTAGGAGAGGCTGTCCCAAATATCTTGTTGCTGCCCACTTACTAATGGTGCACCTCTTGCACGGTGCGCCATTAGTACTTACAACTACTAATGGCGCACTTAAGCAGGATGCGCCATTAGTATGTTTGGATAGGCGCACTAGTTCAAAAAAAATTCTATACTAATGGCGCACCCACTGCCTGGTGCGCCATTAGTAGTTACAGCTACTAATGGCGCACTTGGGCAGGATGCGCCATTAGTATGTTTGGATAGGCGCACTAGTTCAAAAAAAAATTCTATACTAATGGCGCACCTGCTGCCTGGTGCGCCATTAGTAGTTACAACTACTAATGGCGCACTTTGCCCGGATGCGCCATTAGTATGTTTGGACAGGCGCACTAGTTTAAAAAAAATTGATACTAATGGCGCACCCTTAGCGTGGTGCGCCATTAGTAGTTTAAACTCTAATGGCGCATCAGATTGTGGTGCGCCATTAGTATATACTAATGGCGCACCATCTTTCTGGTGCGCCATTAGTGTCAATCCCATCTATAGCCCTTTTCCTAGTAGTGCCAACTCCCCTCCGTTACACAGGGTTGAATGTTCATAAAGGTGGGGCGTTACTGGTAACGTCTACAATAAAGTGTTATAAATGCCCATAATGCTATGGTTTATGTCTCGACCGTTGCAGAGTGGAGGGCTTCTCGTCTTCTGGTGGTCGAGTGTCTTCAAGGTGGTCGAGTGTCTTCAAGGAAGTCGAGTGAGCACATCTTCATGGTCGAGTGGATGATATTTTCTCTTCGACTGCTTCTGATTCTTTGTAAAGATGTCCTCGGGGAGGGTATGCTGGACAGGTCCATGACCCTACCCTAGGTACATAGCTTCATCAATAGCCATGTAGTCAGCATCAGTAGTGGAACAAACCACAATAGACTGGAAAGTTTCTCTCCAACTCATAGCACAACTATCAATGGTAAAAACATAACCTGTGAGTGATCTTCTCTTATCCAAATCACCAGCAAAATCAGAATCGAGAAAATGAACAAGTCCATCTCCAGTTTTCCCAAACTGTAAACAAGCATTAGATGTTCCTCGTAGGTATCTGAAAATCCACTGTACTGCTTTCCAATGCTCTTTTCCAGGATTAGCCATGTATCTACTGACAACACTCAATGCATATGATAAATCAGGACGAGAACAAACCATGGCATACATAAGTGAACCAACTGCACTCGAATAGGGAACTCTAGACATGTAGTCAATACCAGCATTTGACTTAGGACATAAGGCTGATGAAAATTTGAAGTGTGCAGCTAATGGAGTACTTATTGGCTTGCCATTATGCATATTAAAACGACAAAGAACATTATCAATATATCCCTTCCGACTAAGATATACTTTTCCAAATTGTCTATCTCTGGATATTTCCATGCCAAGTACTTTCTTTGCTGCACCCAAATCCTTCATCTCAAATTCATTACTCAGTTGCTTCTTTAGTTAATTAATCTCTAACATGCTCTTTGCAACAATTAACATATAATCAACATAAAAGAGCAAATAAATAGCTGAACTATATATTGACAGTTTGCTAATAAATACAATTATCATAATTAGACCTTTTGAAACCTTGAGAGAGCATAAAGGTGTCAAATCTCTTGTACCACTGTCTAGGGGATTGCTTCAATCCATAAAGAGATTTCTTTAACTTATAGACAAGCTTTTCTTTTCCAGGAATAACAAAATCTTGAGGTTGTTCCATATAAATATCCTCTTCTAATTCTAACATCCAATTGTTGAAGCTCAAAATCATTCATGGCAACAATACTGAGTAATGTGCGAATAGGGGTATGCCTCACAACGGGAGAAAAGACTTCATTATAGTCAATACCTAGAATCTGGCTATAACCTTTAGCAACTAACCTTGCTTTATATCTTGTCTCATCATTAGGTGAAACACCTTCTTTCCTCTTAAAACCCCACTTGCAACGAATATGTTTCTTCTCTCTGGGTAATTTTACTGAATCGCAAGTGCCATTCTTTTCAAGTGATTCCATCTCATCATGCATAGCGGTCATCCACTTATTACTATCACCAGAAATAATAGCCTTGGCATATGAATAAGGCTCTGCATTACCTTCAATTTCTTCTGCAACAGATAAAGCAAAAGAGACAATATTGTAGTCTTCAATTAACATTCTAGGTTTATTAATACCACATCTAACACTTTCACGTGCAATATTCCAACTGGGTAGAACAATAGGCTGATTTGGAGTGACATGTTCATCAACAACGACGGGTTCATCATGTGCATCAACATTTTCCTTATCAGATGTATGATACGTCCATGTTGCATCATGCTTTTATATCGATATTTATTGCATTATGGACTATTATTTCACTTTATGTCATAATACTTATGGCTATTGTCTCTTATTTTACAAGGTTTACATAAGGAGGGAGAATGCCGGCAGCTAGAATTCTGGGCTGGAAAAGGAGCAAATATTAGAGACATATTCTGCGCAACTCCAAAAGTCCTGAAACTCCACGGAACATCTTAAAATAAATAAAGAAAAATCCTCGCCAAAAATGAAGGCCAGGGGGCCCACACCCTTCTCACGAGGGTGCCCCCCCCTAGGGCACGCCCCCTACCTCGTGGGCCCCCTGGTGGCTCTCTGACGTCCATCTTCTCCTATATGAAGTCTTTCGAGGAGAAAAAAATAGGAAGGAACTTTTCGGGACGAGACTCCGCCGCCACGAGGTGGAACCTTGGCGGATCCAATCTAGAGCTCTGGCAGAGCTGTTCTGCCGAGGATACTTCCCTTCGGGAGGGGGAAATCATCAGCATCGTCATCTCCAAACCCTAGTTCATCTCTTGTATCCAATTCTTGTCTCAAAGTCCGGGATAGGTGTTAGTAGATTGCTAGTAGTGTTGATTACTCCTTGTAGTTGATGCTAGTTGGTTTATTTGGTGGAAGATCATATGTTTAGATCCTATATGCATATTATTACCCCTCTGATTATGAACATGAATATGCCTTGTGAGTAATTACGTTTGTTCCTGAGGACAAGGGAGAAGTCTTGCTATTAGTAGTCATGTGAATTTGGTATTCATTTGATATTTTCATAAGATGTATGTTGTCTAGCCTCTAGTGGTGTTATGTGAATGTCGACTACATAACACTTCACCATTATTTGGGCCTAGAGGACGGCATTGGGAAGTAATAAGTAGATGATGGGTTGCTAGAGTGACAGAAGCTTAAACCCTAGTTTATGCGTTTCTTCGTAAGGGGCTGATTTGGATCCACATGTTTCTTGCTATGGTTAGGTTTACCTTAATACTTTTGTTGTAGTTGCGGATGCTTGCAATAGAGGTTAATCATAAGTGGGATGCTTGTTCAAGTAAGAACAACACCCAAGCACCGGTCCACCCACATACCAAATTATCAAAGTATCGAACGCGAATCATATGAACGTGATGAAAACTAGCTTGACAATATTCCCATGTGTCCTCAGGAGCGCTTTTCCTATTATAATAATTTGTTCCGGCTTGTCCTTTGCTACAAAAGGATTGGGCCACCTTGCTGCACTTTATTTACGTTTGTTACTTGTTGCTCGTTATCTATCTTATCACAAAACTATCTGTTACCACTTATTTCAGTACTTGCAGAGAATACCTTGCTGAAAACCGCTTATCATTTCCGTCTGCTCCTCGTTGGGTTCGACACTCTTACTTATCGGAAGGACTACGATAGATCCCCTATACTTGTGGGTCATCAAGACTTTTTTTCTGGTGCCGTTGCCGGGGAGTGTAGCGCCTTTGGTAGGTGGAATTTGGTAAGGAAAAATTTATATAGTGTGCTGAAATTTACTATCACTTGTTACTATGGAAAGTAATTCTCTGACGGGCTTGTTTGGGGTATCTTCACCCCGTCCAGTAGAGCAAAGAGTTGCTCCTCAATCTACTGAACCTATTGAAAATGAAACTCCTTTTTAATTTCCTTCGGGTATGATGGAAAAAATGCTAGCTAACCCTTTTACAGGAGATGGAACAAAGCAACCTGATGAGCACTTAATATATGTGGATGAAGTTTGTGGATTATTTAAGCTTGCAGGTATACCCGATGATGTTGCTAAGAAGAAGGTCTTCCCTTTATCTTTGAAGGGAGACACATTGATATGGTATAGGCTATGTGATGATATGAGATCATGGGACTATAAAAGATTGAAGCTGGAATTTCATCAAAAGTATTACCCTATGCATCTTGTTCATCGTGACCGCAATTATATATATAATTTATGGCCTCGCGAAGGAGAAAGCATCGCTCAAGCTTGGGGGAGGCTTAAATCAATATTATATTCATGCCCCAATCATGAGCTCACTACTAGGAAAAGGCCTACTAATGGCGCACCAGTTTTGCCTACTAATGGCGCATCACTGGTGCGCCATTAGTATCACGCCACTAGTATTTATTACTAATGGCGCACCACTGGTGTGCCATTAGTATCTGGTATACTAATGGCGCACCACCCAGTGCGCCATGAGTATATAACACCATGCACCATTAGTATGCCTCCCAGGGGCCATATTTAACTATGTGCTTTGGCACACTAATGGCGCAATGCGGATGGATGCGCCATTAGTATACTTGGCATACTAATGGCCCACTCTTTGGTGATGCGCCATTAGTATACTTTGGCATACTAATGGCGCACTCTGTAGTGATGCACCGTTAGTATGAATATTAGGTTTTATTTTTTTTACTTTTCTGATTTTTGCACAGGTTACAAAATATATTATTTGGCAGAATATAGACAGTAGCACACAGCAATAGCAGATTCATCGAATACAATAGAAGATTAGTCTCCGAATACAATTCATCATATTAGTCTCCGAATTCAAAAGACCGAACAAAGATAAAACATTACAAGTCTCGAGACCGCGAGTATCGAGTTTGTCTTCACATTACAAGTCAATATCGATCATCTAAACTACCATCACATAGAAGAGAGTTGCGGTCATCACGATGAGCATCATCGCGATGAAACTGGTCTTCATCCGGTTCCTCCAACGCTCCCTCCTCTCTCCCGCTAGATAGTGGGCGTATCTAGATTCCGCCTCCGCCCTAGTGGTGTACCCTTTGTAACTGTTACCGCTGAAATGGTGAACCTGTCTCCAACACTCCTCCCAGTCGTAGTAGACTCCGGGAACCTTACCCTTGTACACGAGATACGACGGCATCTCTATGCACAAGCCAAACAACAGACAATACATACATAAGCAATATATAAGTATGCAACAAAAGGATCAGAAGAGAAAAGCAAGACATTAATAGCACGATTCATGGTCCTACTAATAAATAGCATCGACTACATCTAAGTTGAATGACTGTCCAAACCAAAGAGAGCCAATCAATGTTTCAGAACTACACATCACTACTTTCAACTCGACTCATGGATAGGAGCGTGGATGAAGCCGCCGTCTGTCGTGATGGTCATGAAATCGCGGGCGTTGTCAGCCTGCATTTGTAGCATTCCGTCTATCTCAATGTTGGACGGTTGATATCTGAGGAAGAACTACCCTGAGGTATGAAGGACATCTTGATGGATGATGTCTGCAAACTCCGACTGGATGCGAAAGAATTCTTGTCTGATGTCCGCATCCTGGATTGCCGACAAGCTCGCGGCCCAATCTTTGAGATTATTTGGTAGCAGAAGGTGATGATGGTCCCTTACGATCGCCCTCATGTGATGGAGGGTGTAGTAGGCATCCTTCTGACCGCCAGGCGGCTGCTTGACGCAGCAGAACATCGTATTGTGGGCGAACACGTGCTTGCCGTACTTACGAACTGCCCTGGTGAAGGTGCCTCCAGATTTGGCATAGCCGGGGAGAACATCATCAAGAACTTTCTTGATATTTGTGTAGTCTATCTTGGAGTTACGGTTCGGGTCGAAATACGTGGCCATGGAATATTTCGGGCTTAAGAGGATGAGTGTGCAATGTGTGTCACTGCACAGAACACGGAATGTTAGAAAAAAAAGAACGATCAAAATCTAAGAAATCATATGTTACGGGGCAGTTAAGGGATGACTTACTCGGGAAAGTAAGCCACAAGGAAGTTATCCTTATCTGGGTTTGCCAGAATGACGTCTTCGAGGTGTGAACTCGCGACTTGGCGGTACCCAGCGCTGCTCAAGAGCTTGGCACACATGTAGAAGGGGTCGACGATCACGATGTCCAGGGTCTTGTCTCTAATGATCCGCATCTCCATACTCAGCGAAAACAGCCGAACGAAGGTGTAGTGCAGCGGATGAAGGTTGAGCATAGCAAAGATGTCATCAAACCGCAGGATGATCGTACCCCCGATGGCGCCATCCACAAAGCCCTTGCCCTCTGGCACCTTGGCCACGAAAACCGGGTATGCCACATCATTCTCTCTGAGACGCCGCTTCTCCAAAGAAAGAATACTGTCGTGCAGACTCCGCATAGCACCGGTTGCAGCATTGAGCATATTTGTCGGTAGCATCGCCCTACCCGCCACATGCACCCTCCTCGAGATATCCTTAGGTGAAGGTGGCCCGTCCTGAGCACGGATCGTACTCGGTGCCGGCTAGCTCGCACCGGCGGCCTTTTTAGTCTGCCGTTTCCGGCCCTTCTTCTTGATCTGCTGTAATGGGACCGAGTTCTGTTCACAGACCGCCTTCTTGAGTGTGTTGGGGCTGATAGTATTTGGCACCTCCGCTATCTGAGGCTCGGTGAAGGCGGCAGCTGGAGGCGTCTCCTGAGAACTGAACGCCAGACGACGGCTGTTGCAATTGGGTTTCTCCGCCGTACTAGCTAGATCGCGGTCGTCTTGTTTGGGTTCTTGAGAAGGATGCCCACAGAACTCGTCACCGTACCCATGTTCGGCAAAGTACTTATCGACGTTGGTAAATGTACCATCGTCGTTGTCGTCGTCGTCCGGATCCTGTGCCATATGCATGTCCGGATCCTGTGCCATAGGGATGTCCGGCATGTCCGGTAGCGTTGCGGCGTTCTTGCCATGGCTTGGCGCCGGCACGACTGGCGGTCTTGTCTGTGAGGTGGTGTCCCCCGCCCCCAAACGAATCTGGCTCTTCGGCCAAAGCAAGGGCCAGCTTACGCAGGCGCTGAGGGTCATCTCATCTTCTTCGTCGGCCCCAGCAGGTCGAGTCGGAGGTAACAGCTTGTCGCAGCCTGGCAGCACCCGAACCACTTCAACCCTATACATTGTGGGTGGCATCGGATTACCGTGGAACACGGGGTTGCCCGGTTGAACGATTCTGCCCTTGTCGACATCGACCAACTCGCTGCCCACGAAGTGCAGGAGAGTGCAAGGAACGTCGGCGGCACCCTGCGAAAACATGTAGGGCGTCAGGGATGCCCAGTCAAAGGCAAGGAGATGAAGTCCTCGGCCGAGAGGCTTAGTTACCATGATGCCGTGAGCTCGGCTAATGTCGAGGCACCACCAACGTCGGGCGTGCAACTGACGGAGGGGCCGCTTGCTGGCGAGGTGCCGGCCGGCGTACACCCAGGTGCATTAAGCTCCAATGCCAGCGTCAGAGACACCAATACCGCCGCCGCCAGAGACACCAATGGCGCCGCCGCCGTAGACACCAATACAGCCGCCGCCAGAGACACCAATGGCGCCGCCTGCGCGTTGTGCGAGTTGCTGGCCGTGAAGCTGGGAAACGGGGGCGGCCCCTATTGGCCACCCGCTATCCACGTCATTATCCCATGAATCAAGGTAGGCATAATGCCGGTGAGCATCGATCCCAGTTGTTGTTGCACTTGCTCTTGGACCATCTCCGGAATCCGCGCCACTTGCGCCTTGAGTGCTTCAACCTCGCGCGACTGGCTTTCCGAGCTGGTCGTTTTCTCCTTTCGCCCACCAGCGGCATAGTATGACGACCATTTTGTGGACAAGCCTTTGCCGGCCACACGACCAGCTGACGTCGGGTTATTGAGCTTGTCCTTGTTTTTCATCACGTTCAACGCCCTATTCAAAGGGGTGTCGAAAGGGGAGCTCTGAGATGACCCTGCGCTACTGCTTTCTTTGTCCTGTGGAAGGAATGTGAACCATTTAGAAATATTGGGGATTAATTAGAATGCAACCATATGGAGCTAATTACGCGGGAGTGTATTCCTTACCAGAACAAGCTCAAGCTCCTTGGTCTTCGGATCCGTGGTAAGCTCCTTTGTTACCGGGTCCTCCTTGTACCGGGCCCTGAGAAAGTTCCTGGTCTGCTTATCTCTGTATTTCTTGAAGTGGGGCGGTAGGCCTTGCTCGGCACGCTCCGCGTCCTCCTTGTCCCATACAGGCTCCGCCACTCTGTAACCGCCGGGACCGAGTTGGTGGACCCCTATGTTCAACTGCCGCATTTCTTTCCCCCACTGACTTGATTCGGAGGTTGCGGGGCTCTTGCACTTGATCTTGAACTCCTTGTAGTCATCTTCGCTAATCAAAGGATATTTCGCCTTGATCTTCTCATAACTATCACCTTTGTCAATCATTGCCTTCACCGTGCTTTTCCAAGTAGACAGGGCCGTGCTCATCGTCGTGAGGGTGACACCGTTCACTTTATTACCCGAGAGGCGTGTGTTTGAGAACTCAACGGGGAACTTGTACCGTTCATGCAGCTTCGTGACGAGGAGGCTGCGCAAATTCCCTCGGTCCTTATGCCTTAGGTTCTCGGTGTTGATCGAGGCGGTGCTCCAGAGAATGCACCCGAGCTGAATCAAGTACCCCTTGACTACGTGTTTGGGCGCCGTCGGATGCCCGTCGGAGTTCACTTCAGTAAATTCCTCCCTGACGGTGCCGAGCACGTTCGGGCGCCGGTCCTTCCATTGCCTCTTCGGTTGGCTGCCATATGTGCGTGCGCCGCCATCATCAGTGGTGGCATCCGCGGCGCCATCATCAGTGGTGTCATCCCCGACGCCACTAGGGGTTGTGTAGTCAGGATCGGTGTCTTCCTCCAACTCCTGGGACAGCTCCCAGAATTGCTTGCCGCCCGAACCGCCGGCCTCATCGTTGTGGGCCATGTTTCGCTCTAAATAGGAAAAAAGTTTGGTCAAAAAAGTTGGTTATTGCCAAGGAACAAGATCATGGTCTCATCATTTAGGGTTTGTCGACACCGAGGCATCCTAAAAGCTAAACTTTTATCATTTAGGGTTTGTCGATGCCGAGGCACCCTAAAAGCCTAAGCGTACATCATTTAGGTTCTCATCGACACCGAGGCACCCTATAGAAGCCAAGTTAAGTTTTCATCATTTAGGGTTTATCGATGCCGAGGCACCCTAGGTTGGGCCTAATCACTTGGCACTAATCACTTGGCTCTATTGCCACCTATGTTGGGTTTATCATCTAGGGTTTATCGATGCTAAGGAGAATTCTAAGTTGGCCTAATCACTTGGCTCTATTGCCACCTATGGTTTAATGCAACAAGAATGGCGGGGCAGTTGATCCTACTTAACTAAGTACTAAGATACCCCAACCCATGCATTAGTCGCAAGTACCCCATATGTCCTATTTTTAGCAAAGTCATGCTAAAATTCACGAAAATTTTAGCATGACCTTTGCTGAAAATAGGACATATGGAGTACCTGAATTTGCCGGAACGGAAGTTAATCGACATTCCGGCAAACTCAAGGGCCTCTCGGGGTACCTGCAAAATCATTATCCCCGCATAATGAAGTCGCCAATGGGTCATTTCAGAAGATCACAAGTAGCATCTTCACAAGTACAACATCATCACAAGTACAGCAGCAGCAGCAGTGAATACAGGCATAACAGCAGCAGCAGTAGTTAAGAAAAAGTTGCAGAAGCTTGTAAAACTATACTTTGAAGTTGAAGCTTTTAAGAAGAAGAAAATCCAGCCAGATAACTTTCCTCCTTAAATCACTACACCATTGACTGTTCATTCACTACACTGTTGACTATTCATTCACCAAATTTACCATACAAATAGGAGTACTGTACTAGAATACTCTAACATCCAGATAACTCATGATGGCGCAAAAAGTTCAAATGGCGAGTAGCTTAGCTTGGCATGTCTCAGACTCATTTGTGCACTGGTAACTAGTTTTTTATAGCAACTAACAACAACACTGATCAGGGAGCTGCCTTCATATTTCTAAAAGAGAAGGAAAATTATGTTTGCTCGTAAACTTGCTGGAGGCTACAAAACTAGTGTATGTTATTGTTGTTCTACACACACTTAGTTCCAATTCATGACCATTTCAAGTTAAATGTTCTTCCTGTCTTCCAGGCCCATCTAAGCATGTCCGTCCACTCAATAACTCTCCGACTACTTCTAATGGAGGAGAGGAGGAACAACAGAGGTGGCTACTCACATCTGCTTCTGGTGGGTGTTGAGGTAGGACTTCTCGCAGTACTCGGAGGCGGAGTAGAGCTGCGGCCGCAGGTTCTTGAGCTCCTGCATCAAGACGGCCACCAGTACTAATGTGTTAACAAATTTCGGCCAGTATAAGTGTATAACCAAGACAAAGCTACTGCTCTCTCAAACTAAATGTTACTGCTAAGCTTTGATTTCAGGTCAAGACGGTGCAGATAAAACAACTTAACCTTTTTCCTTTCATATATCACCAGTCATTGCACGTTTCACTGCTAACATGTTTAAACCAAAACATTTGCTCATCTGAAGCATTATCACAAACACCTATCATGCAAAATCCTTCCACAAGTAAACTTTAACATGCACCGGAAAAAATTGTGCAGCAAGTATTCATCAGGAAATGGCCATCGTTATATTCTCACAATACCCAATCTAGCGCACGTACTCATCCAATGCAAAAATTAGGGGAAAAATGAACAGACAGAGGATGCAAGAGGAAGGAGGGAGGGGGTGATGGAAGAGGGAGGAGGAAGAAGGGGGGACGTAGGAGTGGTGGCTACCTGCCTATGGATTGGTCGCCGGCGTAGCTCCGGGAGGAGGCGTTGCTAGGCGGGAGGCACTGCTGGTGGGAGCGGCTGCTCGACGGAGGGAGGCGCTGCTGGGCTCCTGTGCCGGCTGCGGGGCAGCGGAGGCTTCGGACGGCTTGGTGCGCCGCGGCGTTGAGCTGGTAGTCGTGGAGGCAGGCCGTCCGCGGCGAGGACCGAGACGACGAGGCGGGGCGCGGGGGTTGTCGAAGCAGAAGGAGGGGGCGTGAGGGTGTGGCGAGGGGGGGGGGAAGTGGATCTGGCGAGGGAGGGACGAAGGGATTGGGCGAATAAGCTAGGGAGAAGATTACTAATGGCGCTCCCCCTGGCGGTGCGCCATTAGTATGTTTTTTTTGATAGCAATGGCGCACCCCCGAGCGGTGCGCCATAAGTAATCTTTTTTTAGATAGTAATGGTGCACCAGCCAGCAGTGCGCCATAAGTAATTTTATTATTATTTTTTGTTGCATCAAATAATTTTTTAGAAAATGAATATGAATATGAAACAGTAATAATTTTGTATAAAAACAATAAATTTTTTTTTAAAATATCATCAAATTTGTTAATTTGAAAATATTTATGAATATAAAAAATATCATCAAATTTGTTATTTGAAAATATCATCAAATTTGTTATTTGAAAATATAATCAAATTTGTTTTTTTTGGATTTTTAGTTGCATTCATTTGTGACGGTGGTGCGGGGGAGGGTGTGGGGG
>NC_041392.1:713719597-713794828 GCF_002162155.2 Triticum dicoccoides
GGAGAGGGTGCGGGCCCGGGGGTCGTCGGTGGCGGTGGAGCGGGGGGAGGGTGCGGGGGGTGCTAATGGCGCACTACAGAGACATGCGCCATTAGTAACCCAACATTATAATGGCGCACCACACAGACATGCGCCATTAGTAGTTTTGCAAAAAAGTAAAAAAAAATCTATACTAATGGCGCACCGTGGCAGAGTGCACCATTACTAGTTTAAACTAGTAATGGCGCACTATGCAACGGTGCGCCATTAGTAGTTTTGCAAAGAAGTAAAAAAAATACAGTAGTGGCGCACTCTATGGTGGTACGCCATTAGTAGTTCTAACTACTAATGGCGCACTCTGTCCGGATGCGCCATTAGTATGTTTGAAAAAATGAAAAAAAACATTTTGTTACTAGTGGCGCACCGTGTGCCTGGTGCGCCATTAGTGTCTTCCACACTAATGGCGCACCAACAGATGGTGCGCCATTAGTACATAGTAATGGCGCACCACATGTCTGGTGCGCCATTAGTGTCAATTCCATCTATAGCCCTTTTCCTAGTAGTGGCTCTCAAGAGAAATGATTATTCAAAATTTATATGCTCGGCTTTTTGATAACAATCGCACCATGCTCGATACTTCTTGTGCTGACTCTTTTATGATGAACGCTACTGAATTCAGATGGAATTTATTGGATAGAATTAAATGCAACTCTGAAGATTGGGACCTCGACGAAGGTAAGGAGTCAGGTATGACACCTAAGTTTGATTGTGTTAAATCTTTTATGGATACCGATATTTTCCATAAGTTTAGCACTAAATATGGACTTGACTCTGAGATAGTAGCTTCTTTCTGTGAATCTTTTGCTACTTATGTTGATCTCCCTAAGGAGAAGTGGTTTAAATATCATTCTCCCATAGAAGTAAAAGTAGCTGCACCTATTAAAGTTGAAGAAAAGACTGTCACTTATAATGATCCTATTGTTCCTACTTCTTATGTTGAGAAACCACCTTTCCCTGTTAGAATAAAGGATCATGCTAAAGCTTCAACTGTTGTTCGTAAAAGCAATATTAGAACTTATACACCTCCTGAGCAAGTTAAAGTAGAACCTAATATTGCTATTGTTAAAGATCTCTTGTCTGATAATATTGATGGGCATGTTATTTAGTTCGAAGGTGAAACTGCTAGAATTGCTAAACCTTGTGCTAAAGATAAACATAGACCTGTGGTAGGCGTGCCTGTTATTTCTGTTAAAATAGGAGATCATTGTTATCATGGCTTATGTGATATGGGTGCAAGTGCTAGTGTTATACTGCATACTTTATACGAAGAAATTAAGAATGAAATTGCACCTGCTGAGTTAGAAGGTATTGATGTCACACTTAAACTTGCCAATAGAGATACTATTTCACCAATTGGAATTGTTAGAGATGTTGAAGTCTTGTGTGGGAAAACTAAATATCCTGCTGATTTTCTTGTTCTTACTTCTCCGCAAGATAGCTTTTGTCCCATTATATTTGGTAGACCCTTCTTGAACACTGTTAATGCTAGGATAGATTGCGAAAAGAATGTTGTTACTATTGGCTTGGATGATATGGTTCATGAGTTTAATTTCTCTAAATTTAGTAAACAACATCGTGAGGAAGAATTACCTAGTAAGGATGAAATTATTGGTCTTGCTTCTATTGCCGTACCTCCTAGTGATCCTTTAGAACACTATTTTCTAGACCATGAAAATGATATGTTCATGAATGAAAGAAGGGAAATACATGAAGTATTCTTTAAACAGGAACCTATTCTGCAACACAATTTGCCTGTTGAAATTTTAGGGGATCCTCCCCCACCCAAGGGTGATCCCGTGTTTGAGCTTAAACCTTTGCATGATAATCTTAAATATGCTTATCTTGATGAAAAGAAGATATATCCTGTTATTATTAGTGCTAACCTTTCAGAGCATGAAGAAGAAAGATTATTGAAAACTCTGAAGAAGCATCGTGCTGCTATTGGATATACTCTTGATGATCTTAAGGGCATTAGTCCCACTCTATGTCAACATAAAATAAATTTGGAAGCGGATGCCGAACCAGTTCGTGATCCTAAACGATGTCTGAATCCTAAAATGAAAGAAGTGGTAAGAAAAGAAATACTAAAGCTTCTGGAGGCAGGTATAATCTATCCCATTGCTGATAGTGAGTGGGTAAGTCCTATCCATTGTGTCCCTAAGAAGGGAGGTATTACTGTTGTTCCTAATGATAAAGATGAATTGATTCCACAAAGAATTATCACAGGTTATAGGATGGTAATTGATTTCCGCAAATTAAATAATGCTACTAAGAAAGATCATTACCCCTTACCTTTTATTGATCAAATGCTAGAAAGATTATGCAAACATACACACTATTGCTTTCTAGATGGTTATTCTGGTTTCTCTCAAATACCTGTGTCGGCTAGAGATCAATCAAAGACTACTTTTACATGCCCTTTTGGTACTTTTTCTTATAGACGTATGCCTTTTGATTTATGTAATGCACTTGCTACCTTTCAAAGATGCATGATGGCTATATTCTCTGACTTTTGTGAAAAGATTTGTGAGGTTTTCATGGACGACTTTTCCGTCTATGGTTCCTCTTTGGATGATTGCTTGAGCAATCTTGATTGAGTTTTGCAGAGATGTGAAGAAACTAATCTTGTCTTGAATTGGGAAAAGTGCCACTTTATGGTTAATGAAGGTATTGTCTTGGGGCACAAAGTTTCTGAAAGAGGTATTGAAGTTGATAAAGCCAAGGTTGATGCTATTGAAAAGATGCCATGTCCCAGGGACATCAAAGGTATAAGAAGTTTCCTTTGTCACGCTGGATTTTATAGGAGGTTCAGTAAGGACTTCTCAAAAATTTCCCGGCCTCTGACTAATTTATTGCAAAAAGATATACCATTTGTCTTTGATGATGATTGTGTAGAAGCATTTGAAATACTTAAGAAAGCATTAGTCACTGCACCTATTGTTCAGCCACCTGATTGGAACCTACCCTTTGAAATTATGTGTGATGCTAGTTTTTATGTTGTAGGTGCTGTTCTAGGGCAAAGAGTTGATAAGAAATTAAATGTTATTCATTATGCTAGTAAGACTCTAGACAATGCTCAAAGAAATTATGCTACTACTGAAAAGGAGCTTTTAGAAGTTGTATTTGCTTGTGATAAGTTCAGATCTTATATTGTTGATTCTAAAGTAACTATTCAAACTGATCATGCTGCTATTAAATACCTTATGGAAAAGAAAGATGCTAAGCCTAGACTTATTAGATGGGTTCTCTTGCTACAAGAATTTGATTTGCATATTGTTGATAGAAAGGGAGCTGAGAACCCCGTTGTAGACAACTTGTCTAGGTTAGAAAATATTCTTGATGACCCACTACCTATTAATGATAGCTTTCCTGATGAACAATTAAATGTTATAAGTACTTCTCGTAGTACTCCATGGTATGCTGATTATGCTAATTATATTGTTGCTAAGTTTATACCACCTAGCTTCACATACCAGCAAAAGAAAAGTTTTTCTATGATTTAAGACATTACTTTTGGGATGACCCACACCTTTATAAGGAAGGAGTAGATGGTGTTATTAGACGTTGTGTACCTGAGCATGAATAGGAACAGATCCTACGCAAGTGTCATTCCGAGGCGTATGGAGGACACCATGCTGGAGATAGAACTGCACATAAGGTATTGCAATCTAGTTTTTATTGGCCTACTCTCTTCAAGGATGCCCGTAAGTTTGTCTTGTCTTGTGATGAATGTCAAAGAATTGGTAATATTGGTAGACATCAAGAAATGCCTATGAATTATTCTCTTGTTATTGAATCGTTTGATGTTTGGGGCTTTGATTATATGGAACCTTTTCCTGCCTCTAATGGATACACACATATTCTAGTTTCTGTTGATTACGTTACTAAGTGGGTAGAAGCTATTCCAACTAGTAGTGCTGATCATAACACTTCTATTAAAATGCTTAAGGAAGTTATTTTCCCGAGGTTTGTAGTCCCTAGATATTTAATGACTGATGGTGGTTCACACTTTATTCATGGTGCTTTCCGTAAAATGCTTGCTAAATATGATGTTAATCATAGAATTGCATCTCCTTATCACCCTCAGTCTAGTGGTCAAGTAGAGTTGAGCAACAGAGAGCTCAAATTAATTTTGCAAAAGACTGTTAATAGGTCTAGAAAGAATTGGTCCAAAAAACTTGATGATGCATTGTGGGCTTATAGAACTGCATATAAAAATCCTATGGGTATGTCTCTGTATAAAATGGTCTATGGAAAAGCATGTCACTTACCTCTCGAACTAGAACATAAGGCATATTGGGATATTAAAGAGCTTAATTATGATTTTAAATTTGCCGGTGAGAAGAGGTTATTTGATATTAGCTCACTTGATGAATGGAGAACCCAAGCTTATGAAAATGCCAAGTTGTTTAAATAAAAAGTTAAAAGATGGCATGACAAAAAGATACAAAAGCGTGAGTTTAATTTAGGTGATTATTTATTTCTATACAACTCTCGTTTAAGATTTTTTGCAGGAAAACTTCTCTCTAAATGGGAAGGCCACTATGTTATCGAAGAGGTCTATCGTTCCGGTGCCATAAAAATCAACAACTTCGAGGGCACAAATCCAAAAGTGGTAAACGGTCAAAGAATAAAAAATTATATCTCAGGTAATCCCATAAATGTTGAAACCAATATTATTGAAACCGTAACCCCGGAGGAATACATAAGAGACACTTTCCAGAATGTTTCAGACTCCAAAAAGGAATAAGTATGTGGTACGGTAAGTAAACCGACTCCAAAACAATTTTGAAGGCAATACTCCCTCCTTCCGTCTATACAGGGACTAATGCGTTTTTAAGACCGCCTTTGACTATTGACAAGATAAATAGTACATGACATGTACAATGTGAAAATTATATCATTGAAAACTCCTTTCACACACGAATTTAACAGTGTGCTTTGTGTAAGTTGCATGTCATATATTATTGCTCTAATATTTGGTCAAAGTTAGGCTCAAAAAACACATTAGGCCCTATATAGATGGAAGGAGGGAGTATTTCTCCGTTTTGGAATATTTAGAAAAATAGAAAAATAAGTAGCAGCCCAGGAAGGACACGAGGGCCCCACAAGGGTGGTGGGCGCGCCCTACCCCCTGGGCACGCCCCCCTACCTCGTGAGCACCTCGTGTGGCTTCCGGACTCCGTTTTCTTGCACGTTACGTATTTTGGTTGGTAAAAATTCATTATATATTCTCCCGAAGGTTTTGACTCCCATATTAAGCAAACCTCCTCTGTTTTTGTTTTCGAGCTGTTGCTGCTGCAGATTAGAGCAAGATGTCTTCTCAAGAGTCAATCGGGGAGAGCCGGGTATCTAATCCGGCACCGGAACCAAGGGCAAACAGCGACGCTGACCACTTTGGGCCAGCAACGGAGGAAGAGATGGAGGCTGACTTGATGAGAGTATATGCCATGGAGGATCAAGAAGTCACCTCTCGCCTCCGAGCTGGGTTCACGATGGGGGAACTACAGAGCTCAGCTATTCCAAACTTGGTTATCCCTTCTAATGTTAGATTTCTTTCTTATGAGAATATGAAGAGGAGTGTCACTTGTTCTCTCGCAGCTATGCAACACCCTTGGGTGCAAGGAGCTTTAGCTATCATAGGAAAGCTTCATAAGGAAATAATGGACCTGACACAACAAGTCAATAAGCTCGAGGAGGAGAACCGCATCCTGCGGGGAATCATCGCCAAGAATATTACACCGACAACAAAGAAGGAGATATGATCACATGGGTATGGGCACTCCCCTTGGCAACTGCCAAGCTTGGGGGAGGTGCCCCGGTATCGTATCACAATCACAACTCCTATCTTTACCCTTTTTCTTAGTTCGATCCTATGAGTAGTATCTTGATCTAGTAGAATAAAGTTTATGGCATGATCTAGTCTTGAGTTTTGCTTTATGATCCCTCTTTGTAATCGAGTCCGTGAGCTATATATAATAAAGATTAGTGTTGAGTCAAGGGCTTGATTATTTTGCCATGATCTTGGGTGAATAAAAGAAAAGAGAAAAAGAATAAAAAGAAACAAAAAGTTCATATTGATCTTATTGAGAGTAATGACTTCACATAGAAAGAGTATGATGATTAAAAGTTGTTGGGAGTTGGCAGACATAGCTTTGGTCATTGTTGCAATTAATAGGAAGTAATAAGGAAAGAGAGGTTTTCACATATAGATATATTATCATTGACATCTTTTATGATTGGGAGCACTCATTAAAATATGACATGCCAAAGAGTTGATGTTGGACAAGGAAGACAACATAATGAGTTATGTCTTTCTTATATCTGAGATAAAGTATGTTGTCATGGGTCCTCTAACTTGTTGAGCTTGCCTTTCCCCCTCATGCTAGCCAAATTCTCAGCACTAAGTAGAAATACTACTTGTGCTTCCGAAATCCCTAAACCAGTTTTGCCATGAGAGTCCTCCATATCTACCTATGGATTGAGTAAGATCCTTCAAGTAAGTTGTCATCGGTGCAAAGCAATAAAAATTTCTCTAAATATGTATGATTGATTGGTGTGGGAGAAATAAGCTTTATACGATCTTGTGATGTTGAAGTAATAAAAGCGACGGACTGCATAATAAAGGTTCATATCACAAGGGGCAATATAAAATGACGTTCTTTCGCATTGAGATTTTATGCATCCAACCATAAAAGCGCATGGCAACCTCTGCTTCCCTCTGCGAAGGGCCTATCCTTTATTATTATCTTCTACCTTATGCAAGAGTCATGGTGATCTTCACCTTTTCTTTTTCATTTTATCCTTTGGCAAGCTCAGCATGTTGGAAAGAACATGATATATATATCTAATTGGATGTAGGGGAGCATGAACCATTATTGTTGACATTACCCTTGAGGTAAAAGGTTGTGGGGCAAAACTATAAGCCCATACATTTCTCTGTGTCCGATTAAAACTCCATAACCACAAGTATTGCGTGAGTGTTAGCAATTATGGAGGACTAAATGATAGTTGAGTATGTGGACATGCTTTTTAGCTCTGACATGGACTCTTTCCGATGTTATGATAAATTGCGATTGCTTCAATGACTGAGATTATAGTTTGTCGGAGCCCAATAAGGTTTATGATTTATACTTTTGCATTGTGAATAGATCATCACTTGAACATAAGTAATCATATGACAAAATCTATATATGTTGCTGTTATGAGAATAATCATGATGCCTTCATGTCCGTATTTTATTTTTATCGACGCCTCTACCTCTAAACATGAGGACATATTTATTGTTATCGGCTTTTCGCTTGAGGACAAGCAAGGTCTAAGCTTGGGGGAGTTGATACGTCCATTTTGCATCATGCTTTTATATCGATATTTATTGCATTATGGACTGTTATTTCACTTTATGTCACAATACTTATGGCTATTCTCTCTTATTTTACAAGGTTTACATAAGGAGGGAGAATGCCGGCAGCTGGAATTCTGGGATGGAAAAGGAGCAAATATTAGAGACCTATTCTGCGCAACTCCAAAAGTCCTGAAACTCCACGGAACATCTTAAAATAAATAAAGAAAAATCCTCGCCAAAGATGAAGGCCAGGGGGCCCACACCCTTCTCACGAGGGTGGGGGCGCCCCCCTAGGGCGCGCCCCCTACCTCGTGGCCCCCCTGGTGGCTCTCCGACGTCCATCTTCTCCTATATGAAGTCTTTCGAGGAGAAAAAAAATAGGAAGGAACTTTTTGGGATGAGACTCCGCCGCCACGAGGCGGAACCTTGGCGGATCCAATCTAGAGCTCCGGCAGAGCTGTTCTGTCGGGGATACTTCCCTCCGGGAGGGGGAAATCATCACCATCGTCATCACCAACGCTCCTCTCATCAGGAGAGGGCAATCTCCATCAACATCTTCACCAGCACCATCTCATCTCCAAACACTAGTTCATCTCTTGTATCCAATTCTTGTCTCAAAGTCCGGGATTGGTGCTAGTAGGTTGCTAGTAGTGTTGATTACTCCTTGTAGTTGATGCTAATTGGTTTATTTGGTGGAAGATCATATGTTTAGATCCTATATGCATATTATTACCCCTCTGATTATGAACATGAATATGCTTTGTGAGTAATTACGTTTGTTCCTGAGGACAAGGGAGAAGTCTTGCTATTAGTAGTCATGTGAATTTGGTATTCCTTTGATATTTTGATAAGATGTATGTTGTCTAGCCTCTAGTGGTGTTACGTGAACGTCGACTACATAACACTTCACCATTATTTGGGCCTAGAGGAAGGCATTGAGAAGTAATAAGTAGATGATGGGTTGCTAGAGTGACAGAAGCTTAAACCCTAGTTTATGCGTTGCTTCGTAAGGGGCTGATTTGGATCCACATGTTTCATGCTATGGTTAGGTTTACCTTAATACTTTTGTTGTAGTTGCGGATGCTTGCAATAGAGGTTAATCATAAGTGGGATGCTTGTTCAAATAAGAACAGCACCCAAGCACCGGTCCACCCACATACCAAATTATCAAAGTATCGAACGCGAATCATATGAACATGATGAAAACTAGCTTGACGATATTCCCATGTGTCCTCGGGAGCGCTTTTCCTATTATAAGAATTTGTTCTGGCTTGTACTTTGCTACAAAAGGATTGGGCCACCTTGCTGCACTTTATTTACTTTTGTTACTTGTTGCTCATTACAATCTATCTTATCACAAAACTATCTGTTACCACTTATGTCAGTACTTGCAGAGAATACCTTGCTGAAAACCGCTTATCATTTCCTGCTCCTCGTTGGGTTCGACACTCTTACTTATCGAAAGGACTACGATAGATCCCCTATACTTGTGGGTTATCAATGTATCACTAGAATCAATAACATGCTCCACCTGAACAGTAGGTTGCTGAACAGTAGGCTGTTGTTCACTCTTAATAGGAATATTAGTAGATGGAACATCATATAACGTAGGAGATTCATTAAAGATAACATTTTTGCTAATAACAATCTTCTGGGTTTCATGATTCCACAATTTAAAACCTTTAACACCAGATTTATAACGAAGAAAGATGCACTTAACAGACCCAGGCTGAAACTTTCCATTATCAACATGAGCATAAGCAGTGCAACCAAAAACTCTCAACTATGAATAATCAGCAGGTGAACCAGACCATACCTCAATTGGATTTTTCTTACTAAGAGCAATAGATGGTGAATGGTTAATAAGATAACAAGCAGTGGAAGCGGCCTCAAACCAAAAACGCCTATCCAAACCTGGATGGGACAACATGCAACGGGCTCTGGAAATAATGGTCATGTTCATACACTCAGCAACACCGTTTTGTTGAGGAGTATAAGGAACGGTGTGTCTGATAATGCATTCAGACTTGCAATGATTCTCAAATAGCTTAGAACAGAATTCCATACCATTATTAGTACGAAGCATTTTTACCTTCTTTTCAGTTTGTCTCTCAATTTTAATCTTCCACTCCTTCAATGCTGAGAATGCTTGATATTTATGCTTCAAGAAATAAGGTGAGACGTTTCTCGAATAATCATCAACTAGCAGTGTGACCCGCGCATTCGCGCGGCTAGGATTACATAAAGTTTTCAACCCTACTAATTAAGTTCCTTCGTGGTATAAATCAATTAGTTTTTATCCTTTCGAACACTTTCTTGAGAAAAATTTCACGTTGCTTATGGTCTGCAATGGCAAAGTATACATCCTCAATGACATATCATTCTTAAGTACGTATTCATGACCCTACTAATTAAGTTCCTTCGTGGTATAAATCTGAGTGGTTCGTTACCACCTCAGGATGAAGCTGCTAGACGTACCTCTCTTATCATAGCCTCTAGGCTTGTGCTATCCGCCAACCCTGCCTTGCTAAAATACTTGTGAAATCTCCTTTGACACATGATCCTATGTTACCTAGACCTCGTGTATTGACCCATCATAATTACAACCTCAGCCGCACCATGATCATCATTCGTCAATGAATTCAAGGTATCCTCTGGATTCATAACTTCTGGTGATGTTTATAGGATATAGCTGACCACAGTGTACGTGTGAGATCACTGGTACCATCATCTTGGCCAGTACCAACAATCCAAAGGATCGTGATAAATCCTGCATATGTCATGACTACCATCTCAATTGATAACCACCGAGGATCGTCGCTCATCTTCTCAGCTTTCGCATGGGAGGCACTCCAATTCTGCAGCATCGAGTTGGTACTTCCCATTTTATCGGTGTATGGCTGCATTATTTGTAAAAAAATGTGTTTGCCCTAATCCCAAATTAGGCAGACCTAACTGGTTTTAGTTCCGCGGAGCTCAAGCTGCCCATCTCATTTTCTCGCCACCGGCACCGCTCAAGGGTAGAGAGTAATTGATGATCGGAAAAAAGAGGAGAGAAACTAGTGATCTTGGCCGTCGCCTCACCGATGCGACCTCCTATTCATGTCTAGCTGCCAACTCGTAAATTTAGTAGTACAAATTCCTACCAAATGTAATGAATCTTTTTGGTAGCAAAAGGATGAAATCGGTGGCTGTGTTCGTCGTAACAGACCTGGTACGTGTTTGCCCTTACTTATAAGATGATAATACCACGTGACTTTTGGATGCAGTATACTCCCTGATGCGAGGTTGTAGTACTAATTAAGCTTGACCGCTTGATTTGAGTGAATGGATGGCTCGCATTTATTTAGGCACTCATACAAATCCGACTACTTCTTCGCTGAAAATGATTTTAAAGTTCATTTGCTAGAGTGTATTATTAGTGTACCAAAGTTCTATTTACTTTGAATTTACACAAACAATCTCATTCATCTAAGCCTTTGGGACATAAAATTAAGCTTACCAGATTCCAATGGAATATACTCCCTCAACATCCATTCCACAGGAATCTAGACATGATTTTTTTTCATTTTATGTTTCCGCTAGAGTGTATTATCTGCACACGCTCTCACTATATATACAGTCCAAATCAACCCTCTAAAATTCATGTGTTTATTTCATATGCCCTGTTCGACGTCCTTTTGGAACTTACAGCATGTGGCATCACGTTTGCGCATTACATATTGCTATGTTTTCTTTTGGGTATGCAAAGAGTCAAAAATTCTTTTGTCGAGACATTGGATTTTCATACGATCTTGCATTTCATTCTAAGGCAAAATACAACAGTATGTTTGTATTAAGAAGAAACATATCTTGAAAGGTAAAACTTGCATATTATTATTATTATTCCCGCAAAAAGATATATATTTTTTTTAAATATGTTCGTGCCAAATTTCATATGTGAAAAAACAAAATTTGGACTGTAGCCGTGTATGTATCTTTTTTCATACACATACACTATGTAGGTATGTACCTACTTGGTTCGTCTCGCATATAATCTATAGTCTGAGAAAAAAAAGGAAGAGACTACAATTTTTTTTGAAAAAACTAACGCCCACACGTGTGGCATCTTGCACATCGCCCACACGTCTCCTTTACCACTCATTTTACCACATGTGAACAGATGACATCAGCAGGAATTTTTTTGGTTTTCGGCTTAAAAATGTTTTATCTCCTAATTAAAAAATAGAATTAAAAATCCATTTTCACCATTAAATCCGTCTCGACGAGATCTTCAAAACTAGACCACATGTTGATATGTTTCGACGAATTTTTTTTGGCCCAAAAATTACCATGATGTTTACACCGTAGTTGCCATAGTGCTTAAACTAAAGTTGCCATGTGGCAATTTCGGTTTGTAAAGCATGGCAATTTTAGTATTTTGATGATGGCAACTCCAGTACTTTGACCATGAAAATTATTTTTTGTATGAACCATGGCAATTTTAAGTATATGTATCATGGCAATTTTAGTTTATGGTTCATGGCAAGTCTAGTTTCTTAATTTTCCCTTTTACAAATGTCAAAAATTACTTTTAAATGTAGAAGAAAATAGCTGAAACATATCATGGCAACTTTAGTGGAAACACCATGGCAATTCATGTGCAATTGACATGGCAACTTTTAATCCAAAAAAAAATTCGTCGAAACATATGAACATGGGATCTAGTTTCGAAGATCTCATCGTGAGGGATTTAATGGTGAAAATGGATCTTCAATCGGATTTTTTATTTAAGAGATAAAATATTTTAAAAACTAAAAATCCAAAAAAAATTCCCACATGCATGCATGCGGTGACGTGGCGCAATGTGTGTGTTATAGGGCGTGTGGGCGGATTTTGTTCCCACCACACGTGTGGGCGTTAGCGTTGTCCTTTTTTTTTCTTCAAAAGAGAGAAGAGTCCGGATGCATACGAATCATCAATGTGTTCTAAAGTGTTGCTTCTGGGCGCTTGATGGCTTTGCCTATGGGGGTGTCCGAGTGAAGTATAGCAACGTGCAGATTTCTAGTACCTTTTTTTAACAGGAGACTTGGTATAGACGTGACGGCCCCTTAAATAATAGAGAGACGTGACGGTTCAATATGCTAAAACATACGTGTTATCATGTTACATAAAAACTTTTAAATCTCAGCCGTTATTAATCTGATCAAACGGTCATAATAATATTAGCGTATGTGGATACACGTCATGGCTTGTTTGACTCTCATTTTAATTATATAATAGATAATAGTCAGCATGTAACTAGCACCGACGAGTGACTTTTTGCGAGATGGTCCTCATAAATCAGAATGAACATAATCAAGAATACCTTCAGTTGTATGAACCGAAGTTTTGAACTTCACCCTCTTGTGCTTGTCGAAGATACAATGCTCACAAAATTTCAATTTATCAGTTTCATATCCATCAAGAAGACCTCTCTTATTTAACTCTGCAAAACCAAGTTCACTCATATGTCCAAGATGCATATGTCAAAGGTTAGCTGCATCACAATCAGAAATCTTTGAAATAGCTGGAGTAGTCTTACCCGAAACGGTAGAACCTTGAAGGTAAGAAAGACCATTGGTCGAACTTAGATCACCTCTCATCACAATAGGAGAACATTTGGTGACTTTCAAAACACTATCTTCACCTGAATATTTGTACCCCTTTGCATCAAGGGCACTCATAGAGATAAGATTTCTCTTCATCTTCGGAATATATCGAACATATATCAAAGTTCTGACTGTGCCATCAAACATCTTGATTCAAACAGAACCTATGCCTTCAATCTTGCATGGTGAATTATCAAAACCAAAAACAGAACCAGCAGAAATAGTAGAATCGAAAGTAGTAAACCAATCTCTATGTGGGCACATATGAAAAGTACGTGCAGTATCATGTACCCACTTATCATTGGTGTCAGCACATCCAACAATAAGAACAAGAGCATCATCGGAACTATCATCACGAGCAACATTAGTAGAAATTTCACCTTGCTTGTGTTACCTTTCCCCTTTTCCTTTTTCTGCAACTTGAAACATTCTAAGATGTCATGCCCATCTCTCTTGCAATATCTGCAACATTTCTTGTCTTTGAATTGTGACCGGCCCTGTAGCCGTTTTTACTTTTGAATATGTTACCATTATGTGAGTTCTTCTCATTTGCCCTGCCACGAATGGATAATCCCTCAGCTTGGGATGAATATGAACCATCATGAGGCACCCTTAGTTTCATCTTCTCCTTAGATTTCAAAGCTACATAAACTTCATTAAGTGTGAGAGTATCACGACTGTATAATATGGTGTCTCTAAAATTGAAAAAAGAACTTGGCAGTGAACAAAGTAACATTAAAGCAATATATTCCTCTTCATACTTAACATCCATTGCAGCTAGATCGAATATGGTCTCTTTAAATTCTGAAATATGATTCAAAACATTACCAACCTCGGGTAACCTGTGCAAGAATAATTTTTGCTTCAGATGCATCTTGCTGGTAAGATCTTTTGTCATGTAAATCCGTTCCAACTTTAACAATAGAGCGGCAGCAGTTTTCTCGCTCAAAACTTTCTGCAAAATATTATTATGCAAATGGAGTTGAATTTGTGACAGAGCCTTACGATCCCTTCATTTCTCCTCGTTGGTCCAATCCTGAATTCGGTTCTTCCCAAAACTATCCAGTGCATCATCATAGTCGGCATGTGCCAACAACGCCCACATCTTGACTTGCCATAGAGTAAACCTTGTGTCACGGTCAGCAGCAGAAGATCATACTTTGTGGTAGTCATGGTAGCCATGAGTAGATGAATCTATGTACACAAAGTAGTACAAGCCGGTAGAAAATTCTTGACAGAATTAATTTTCGGTCAAACGAACAAAGTAAATAGCACCTGGTATGTCTTGGTAGATGTAGGCCTTTGATACGTCTCCAACGTATCTATAATTTTTGCTTGCTCCATGCAATATTATCTTTTGTTTTGGATGCTTATGGGCTTTATTATACACTTTTATATCATTTTTGGGACTAACCTATTAACCCAGAGCCCAGTGCCAGTTTCTGTTTTTACCTTGTTTTAGGGTTTCGAAGAAAAGGAAAACCAAACGAAGGCTAATTGACCTGAAACTTCACGAAACCCATTTTTGGAAGGAAAGAAGCCCAGAAGACTTGAAGTGCACGTAAGGGAATCTTCGAGGAGGCCACGAGGTAGGGGGTGCGCCCACCCCCCTAGGCGCGCCCTCCACCCTCCTGGGCCCCTCGTGGCTCCCCTGACGTAATTCTTCCGTCTATATATCTCCATATACCCTAAAAACATCCGAAAACACAATAGAACATGAATTCTGCCGCCAGAAGCCTCCGTAGCCACCGAAAGCCAATCTAGACCCGTTCTGGCACTCTGCCGGAGGGGGCAATCCTTCTTCGGTGTCCATCTTCATCATCCCGGTGCTCTTCATGACAAGGAGGGAGTAGTTCTCCCTCGGGGCTGAGGGTATGTACCAGTAGCTATGTGTTTGATCTCTCTCTCTCTCTCTCGTGTTCTTGAGATGATACGATCTTGATGTATCGCGAGCTTTACTATTATATTTGGATCCTATGATGTTTCTTCCCCCCTCTACTCTCTTGTAATGAATTGAGTTTCCCCTTTGAAGTTATCTTATCGGATTGAATCTTCAAAGATTTGAGAACACTTGATGTATGTCTTGCCGTGCGTATCTGTGGTGACAATGGGATATCACGTGATTCACTTGATGTATGTTTTGGTGACCAACTTGCGGGTTCGGCCCATGAACCTATGCATAGGGGTTGGCACACGTTTTCGTCGTGATTCTCCGGTAGAAACTTTGGGGCACTCTTTGAGGTCCTTTGTTTTGGTTGAATAGATGAATCTGAGATTGTGTGACGCATATCGTATAATCATACCCACGGATACTTGAGGTGACATTGGAGTATCTAGGTGACATTAGGGTTTTGGTTGATTTGTGTCTTAAGGTGTTATTCTAGTACAAACTCTAGGGCTGTTTGTGACACTTATAGGAATAGCCCAACGAATTGATTGGAAAGAATAACTTTGAGGTGGTTTCGTACCCTACCATAATCTCTTCGTTCGTTCTCCGCTATTAGTGACTTTGGAGTGATTCTTTTTTGCATGTTGAGGGATAGTTATGTGATCCAAGTATGATATTATTATTGAGAGGACTTGCACTAGTGAAAGTATGAACCCTAGGCCTTGTTTCAATGCATTGCAATACCGTTTACGCTCACTTTTATCATTAGTTACCTTGCTATTTTTATAATTTCAGATTACAAATACCTTTATCTACCATCCATATTGCACTTGTATCACCATCTCTTCACCGAACTAGTGCACCTATACAATTTACCATTGTATTGGGTGTGTTGGGGACACAAGAGACTCTTTGTTATTTGGTTGGAGGGTTGCTTGGAGAGACCATGTTCATCCTACGCCTCCTACGGATTGATAAACCCTAGGTCATCCACTTGAGGGAAATTTGCTACTGTCCTACAAACCTCTACACTTGGAGGCCCAACAACGTCTACAAGAAGAAGGTTGTGTAGTAGACATCAAGCTCTTTTCTAGCGCCGTTGCTGGGGAGGTTAGCGCTTGAAGGTATATCTTTAGATCTTGCAATCGAGACTTTTAGTTTCTTGTTTTATCACTAGGTAGTCTATAAAAGAAAACTATAAAAAAATGGAATTGAGTTTGTCTCATACACTTCACCTTTTTAATATCTTTCGTGAGTATGATGGAAAGGATAATTGTGCTCAAGTGCTAGAAGAAGAAATCTATAAAATGTTTGGCACTAAATATTTGAATGATGAGCATGATTTCAATGTTGTTAGTATGAATTCCTTGAATATCCATGATGCTAATTATATGCAAAGCCACAAGCTTGGGGAAGCTATGTTTGATGAAGATGATATTTTTTGTCCCCCAAGTTTTGATGAGAAAATTTATTATGTGAAAGCATGCCTCCTATCTATGATGATTATTGTGATGACACATATTCTTTAAAGAATAATGATAACCATGAAACTTGTCATCTTGATCTTAATTTTCAATCACATGATAGTTATTTTGTTGAGTTTGCTCCCACTATTATTCATGAGAAGAATTTTGCTTGTGTGGAGAGTAGTAAATTTTATATGCTTGTAGATCATGAAAAGAATGCTTTATGTGATAGTTATATTGTTGAATTCATTCATGATGCTACTGAAAATTATTATGAGGGAGGAATATATGCTTGTAGGAATTGCAATAATATCAACTTTCGTCTCTATGTGCTTACAGTTACGAAGTTATGCCTGTTTTACCTTCCTATGGAAGTTGATTCTTGTTCCCATAAGTTGTCTACTTACAAAATCCCTATGCATAGGAAATGGGTTAGACTTAAATGTGCTAGTAATATTCTTCATGATGCTCTCTTTATGTTACAATTCTTATCTTTTATGTGAGCATCGTTGAAATCATCATGCCTAGCTAGGGGGCGTTAAACGATAGCGCTTGTTGGGAGGCAACCCAATTTTATTTTTATTCCTTGATTTTTTTCTCCTGTTTAGTAATAAATAATTCTTCTAGCCTCTGTTTAGATGTGGTTTTATGTTTTAATTAGTGTTTTTGCCAAGTAGAACCTTTGGGAAGGCTTGGGGGAAGTCTTGTTGATCATGCTGTAAAAAACAGAAACTTTAGCGCTCATGAGAATTGCTGCCATCTTTATTTGGAGAGTGCTATTTAGTTAATTCTTTTTGAAGATGATTAATAGATAAATTCCTCAGGTCCAGAAATTTATTTGAGAATTTTATGAGTTCCATAAGTATACGTCTGTTTCAGATTACTACAGACTGTTCTTTTTTTGACAGATTCTGTTTTTCATGTGTTGTTTACTTATTTTGATGAATCTATGGCTAGTAAAATAGTTTATAAACCATAGAGAAGTTGGAATACAGTAGGTTTAACACCAATATAAATAAAGAATGAGTTAATTACAGTAACTTGAAGTGGTCTTTTCTTTTCTTTCGCTAACGGAGCTTACGAGTTTTCTGTTAAGTTTTGTGTTGTGAAGTTTTCAAGTTTTGGGTAAGGATTCGATGGACTACGGAATATGGAGTGGCAAGAGCCTAATATTGGGGATTCCCAATGCACCCCAAGGTAATATTCAAGGATAGCCAAGAGCCTAAGCTTGGGTATGCCCGGGAAGGCATCCCCTCTTTCGTCTTCGTACATCGGTAACTTTACTTGGAGCTATATTTTTATTTACCACGTGATATGTGTTTTGTTTGGAGCATCAATTTATTTTGTTAGGATTTTCTTGCTGTTATTTAGAACAATGTTTTTCATCCTTTATTCCAATAAAAGTGGCATTGATAGTCTTTACTATGCCTATGTTACAAGTCTTCATGTTGCTGTTTGAAAACAGAAAGTTTACCGCTGTTGCAATAATTCCCTAGAAAGTCAGAATGTGATAAAATGTTGAAACCTTTTGCATATTAAGCTCTGATAAATTTACTACAGCGGGAATTTTATTTCATAATTTTTGGAGTTAGGAAAGTATGCATGTTGCTGCATTCTTTACAGACTGTCCTGTTTAGGCAGATTGCTGTTATGTTTGCATTGTTCGCATATGTTTGCTTCTTTAATGATTCTATTTGAGGATAGGACTATTAAATATGCAGAGACATTTAGTATGCAATGTTTAATAATGATTTTAATGATTTGCTACAGTAGAGTATGATAAGGTTTTGGCAATGGTTTATACTAACTTATCTCACGAGTCCTTGTTGAGTTTTGTGTGGATGAAGCTTTTGAGATTTAGGGAGACCGTGATATGAGAGGAATTAAGGAGACACAAAAGCTCGAGCTTGGGGATGCCCAAGGCATCCCAAGATAATATTTCAAGAAGTCTCAAGCGTATAAGCTTGGGGATGTCCCGGTTGGCATCCCACCTTTCTTCTTCAACAACTATCGGTTAGTATCGGTTGATCCTAAGTTTTTGCTTCTTCACATGATGTTTGCTATTATTAGAATGTCATTTTGTTTTGCTTTGCTTGATGTTTGAATAAAATACCAAGATCTTAAATTATTAAATTTTAGAGAGTCTTCACATAGTTGCATAATTATTCGACTACTCATTGATCTTCACTTATATCTTTTGGAGTAGTTTGTTGTTTGCTCTAGTACTTCACTTATATCTTTTAGAGCATGGTGGCAAGAAATAGATGAACGTTCATGCTTCACTTATATTATTTTGAGAGTCTTAATAGCATGGTAATTTGCTTAAAATCCTAATATGCTAGGTATTCAAGAATAATAAAATTCTCTTATGAGTGTGTTGAATACTATGAGAAGTTTGATACTTGATAATTGTTTTGAGATATGGAGATGGTGATATTAGAGTCATGCTAGTTGAGTGGTTATGAATTTGATAAATACTTGTGTTGAAGTTTGTGATTCCCGTAGCATGCACGTATGGTGAACCGTTATGTGATGAAGTCGGAGCATGATTTATTTATTGATTGTCGTCCTTATGAGTGGCGATCGGGGCGAGCGATGGTCTTTTCCTACCAATCTATCCCCCTAGGAGCATGCGCGTAGTACTTTGTTTTGATAACTAATAGATTTTTGTAATAAGTATGTGAGTTCTTTATGACTGATGTTGAGTCCATAGATTATATGCACTCTCACCCTTCCACCATTGCTAGCCTCTCTAGTACCGTGCAACTTTCGCCGGTACCATAAACCCACCATATACCTTCCTCAAAACAGCCACCATACCTACCTATTATGGCATTTCCATAGCCATTCTGAGATATATTGCCATGCAACTTTCCACCGTTCTGTTATTATGACACGCTTCATCATTGTCATATTGCTTTGCATGATAATGTAGTTGACATCGTATTTTTGGCAAGGCCACCATTCATAATTCTTTCATACATGTCAGTCATGCATCATTGCACATCCCGGTACACCGCCGGAGGCATTCATATAGAGTCATATTTTGTTCTAAGTATCGAGTTGTAATTCTTGAGTTGTAAGAAAAATAAAAGTGTGATGATCATCATTATTAGAGCATTGTCCCAGTGAGGAAAGGATGATGGAGACTATGATTCCCCCACAAGTCGGGATGAGACTCCGGACGAAATAAAAAAGAAAAAGAAAAGAGGCCATCAAAAAAAGAGAGAAAAGGCCCAAATAAAAAAAAGAAAGAAAAAGAAAAAAAAGAGAAAAAGAGAGAAGGGACAATGTTACTATCCTTTTACCACACTTGTGCTTCAAAGTAGCACCATGATCTTCATGATAGAGAGTCTCCTATGTTGTCACTTTCACATACTAGTGGGAATCTTTCATTATAGAACTTGGCTTGTATATTCCAATGATGGGCTTCCTCAAAATGCCCTAGGTCTTCATGAGCAAGCAAGTTGGATGCACACCCACTTAGTTTCTTTTTGAGCTTTCATATACTTATAGCTCTAGTGCATCCGTTGCATGGCAATCCCTACTCACTCACATTGATATCTATTGATGGGCATCTCCATAGCCCGTTGATACGCCTAGTTGATGTGAGACTATCTTCTCCTTTTTGTCTTCTCCACAACCACCATTCTATTCCACCTATGGTGCTATGTCCATGGCTCACGCTCATATATTATGTGAAGATTGAAAAGGTTTGAGAACATCAAAAGTATGAAACAATTGCTTGGCTTGTCATCGGGGTTGTGCATGATTTAAATATTTTGTGTGGTGAAGATAGAGCATAGCCAGACTATATGATTTTGTAGGGATAGCTTTCTTTAGCCATGTTATTTTGAGAAGACATGATTACCTGGTTAGTATGCTTGAAGTATTGTTGTTTTGATGTCAATATTAAACTTTTGTCTTGAATCTTATGGATCTGAATATTCATGCCACAATTAAGAAGAATTACATTGAAATTATGCCAAGTAGCACTCCGCATCAAAAATTCTGTTTTTATCATTTACCTACTCGAGGACGAGCAGGAATTAAGCTTGGGGATGCTGATACGTCTCCAATGTATCTATAATTTTTTATTGCTCCATGCTATATTATCTACTGTTTTGGATGTTTATGGGCTTTATTATACACTTTTATATCATTTTTGGGACTAACCTATTAACCCAGAGCCCAGTGCCAATTTCTGTTTTTACCTTGTTTTAGGGTTTCGAAGAAAAGGAAAACCAAACGGAGTCCAATTGACCTGAAACTTCAGGAAACCCATTTTTGGAAGGAAAGAAGCCCAGAAGACTTGAAGTGCACATAAGGGAAGCTTCAAGGAGGCCACGAGGTAGGGGGGGTGCGCCACCCCCCTGGGCGCGCCCTCCACCCTAGTGGGCCCCTCGTGGCTCCCCTGATGTACTTCTTCCGCCTATATATCTCCATATACCCTAAAAACATCCGAGAACACAATAGATCGGGAATTCCGCCGCCAGAAGCCTCCGTAGCCACCGAAAGCCAATCTAGACCCGTTCTGGCACTCTGCCGGAGGGGGCAATCCTTCTCCGGTGTCCATCTTCATCATCCCGGTGCTCTCCATGATGAGGAGGGAGTAGTTCTCCCTCGGGGCTGAGGGTATGTACCAGTAGCTATGTGTTTGATCTCTCTCTCTCTCTCGTGTTCTTGAGATGATACGATCTTGATGTATCGCGAGCTTTGCTATTATATTTGGATCCTATGATGTTTCTACCCCCCTCTACTCTCTTGTAATGAATTGAGTTTCCCCTTTGAAGTTATCTTATCGGATTGAGTCCTTAAAGATTTGAGAACACTTGATGCATGTCTTGTCGTGCGTATCTGTGGTGACAATGGGATATCACGTGATTCACTTGATGTATGTTTTGGTGACCAACTTGTGGGTTCCGCCCATGAACCTATGCATAGGGGTTGGCACACGTTTTCGTCATGATTCTCCGGTAGAAACTTTGGGGCACTCTTTCAGGTCCTTTGTGTTGGTTGAATAGATGAATCTGAGATTGTGTGACGCATATCGTATAACCATACCCACGGATACTTGAGGTGACATTGGAGTATCTAGGTGACATTAGGGTTTTGGTTGATTTGTGTCTTAAGGTGTTATTCTAGTACAAACTCTAGGGCTGTTTGTGACACTTATAGGAATAGCCCAACGGATTGATAGGAAAGAATAACTTTGAGGTGGTTTCGTACCCTACCATAATCTCTTCGTTCGTTCTCCTCTATTAGTGACTTTGGAGTGACTCTTTGTTGCATTATGAGGGATAGTTATGTGATCCAATTATGATATTATTGTTGAGAGGACTTGCACTAGTGAAAGTATGAACCCTAGGCCTTGTTTCAACGCATTGCAATACCATTTATGCTCACTTTTATCATTAGTTACTTTGCTGTTTTTATAATTTCAGATTACAAATACCTTTATCTACCATCCATATTGCACTTGTATCACCATCTCTTCGCCGAACTAGTGCACCTATACAATTTACCATTGTATTGGGTGTGTTGGGGACACAAGAGACTCTTTGTTATTTGGTTGCAGGGTTGCTTGAGAGAGACCATCTTCATCCTACGCCTCCTACGGATTGATAAACCTTAGGTCATCCACTTGAGGGAAATTTGCTACTGTCCTACAAACCTCTGCACTTGGAGGCCCAACAACGTCTACAAGAAGAAGGTTGTGTAGTAGACATCAGCCTTCACGAGAACTGAGTACTAGTTATAGTAGTACGTGACCAGGGAGACGAGATGTGACTAGGGGAATTAGTACGTCACGGCAACTTGATTCGGTGGCAGCGCCTTGACGCATGAGCAGCAACAGCTTTGGTTCATCCCTTGTGATGACGTGGATCAGTAGCAATCACATCATCCCTCATGGCTCGGGACTTGAAGCCCGTACGTGGATCAGCCTCGGCAGCTAGGAGAACTCAGCGGATTAGAACATCTACAGTCAGACTTGGCAAATTCGACCCCTCGAACGTCTGCGGACGCGTTCGTGTGCATCCATGGACAGTGACCGGTCAACCCTTTTAAAACGCATTTCATATTCGGATATCTCAAATTAGAAATCTCAAATCCATATTATTACATGCAACGTGAAACCTATTCTATGCGGAGCTCGTCCAGTTCCGCTCCCCGCTCGCCCGGCTTCGCCCTGGCCATGTCCGGCGGACAGCTGCGCTCCTCAGATTGTTGGTCCGGTCGCCGGTAAGGTAGGGTAGGGCATGGGACACGAACTGGCTCATGGGACTCAAGGCCCCGCCGTCTCCCATGCCCTACTTCCTCGCCGGAGACCAGAACCCGAACGGTGCCGGTGGACGTCAGATCGATGATGGATCTGTGTGGGGATGAGCCGCCGACGTCCACCACGATGCGGTTGCGGTGCCCGGACTGATGCGCCATACGAGCTGATACGTCTCCGTCGTATCTACTTTTACAAACACTTTTGCCCTTGTTTTGTACTCTAACTTGCATGATTTGAATGGAACTAACCCGGACTGACGTTGTTTTCAGCAGAATTGCCATGGTGTTATTTATGTGCAGAAACGAAAGTTCTCGGAATGACCTGAAATTGCACATAACACCTTTTCAGAAATAATAAAAAATCCTTGCAAAAGATGAAGACCAGGGGGCCCACACCCTAGCCACAAGGGTGGGGGCGCGCCTGCCCCCTGGGCGCGCCCCCCTACCTCGTGGGCCTCCTAGAGCTCCTCCGACCTCAACTCCAACTCTATATATTTGGTTTTGGAGACAAAAAATCAAGGAGAAAGATTCATCACGTTTGACGATATGGAGCTGCCGCCAAGCCCTAAAACCTCTCGGGAGGGCTGATCTGGAGTCCGTTCGGGGCTCCGGAGAGGGGAATCCGTCGCCATCGTCATTATCGATGTCAAAATCGGCGGCTCTCAGGTAGGGGGTCCCGAACTGTGCGTCTAGGCGGATGGTAACATGAGACGGGGGACACGATGTTTTTACCGAGGTTCGGGCCCTCGCGATGGAGGTAAAACCCTACTCCTGCTTGATTGATCTTGATGATATGAATATTACAAGAGTTGATCTACCACGAGATCGAAGAGGCTAAACCCTAGAAGCTAGCCTATGGTATGATTGTGGTGTTTGTTGGTCCTACGGACTAAACCCTCCGGTTTATATAGACACCGGAGGGGGCTAGGGTTACACAGAGTCGGTTAGAAGGAAGGAGATCTACATATTCTCTCTGGCAAGCTTGCCTTCCACGCCAAGGAGAGTCCCATCCGGACACGGAGGAAGTCTTCAATCTTGTATCTTCATAGTCCAACCGTCCGGCCAAAGGATATAGTCCACCTGTCCGGATATCCCCTAATCCAGGACTCCCTCAGTAGCCCCCGAACCAGGCTTCAATGACGATGAGTCCGGCGCGCAGATTGTCTTTGGCATTGCAAGGCAGGTTCCTCTCCAAACTCTGAGTACCTACTAAATGGTGCCCGGCTTCTTGTAAATGTTGCGCTTCTTGGCTTCTGCGTCCAATAATGGCCATCTTCCACGTGTCAAGCGAATGTGAGGAGCCAGGGTGTTTTCACATTTACCACCCCATCTATGTGAATGAACTGTCTATTAAAGAGACAAGGATCGTCAGATCCAAACCACACCATCCTCCCTCAGCGAGCATTCATCAGAGCGCGCCCGAAAAAATCCACCCCAACATGGTCGGCTAGCCCAGCTCCTCCTCTCGCTCCCGCAGCCCCAAGCCCGGAGATTGGGAGAAGTGTTCCGTCCCATACAGCCAATTAGTGAAGCTACAGACCCAGGGATTTCTCCCTCCGGCGTATATGGTCCCAGTTCGAGCCAGGCTCGCCACCTATAATGGCAGGGAGCAGGCGGAGAGCTTTCCTAACCCCTCTAAGGGAGAGCGGGTATGCCATGTCCCTTATTTGTTAAGGGGACTCGGATTTCCAATCCATCCATTTCTCCGAGGGCTCCTGGAGTTATACGGCCTCCAGTTGCACAACCTCACCCCTGCCTCCATACTGCACATCGCCGGTTACGTAGCCCTTTGCGAGCTGTTTCTGGGTTGCGAAGCTCATTTCGCACTGTGGAAGAAGTTGTTCTGCCTTGTGCCCCGTACACAGAGTGGATCAATATATCAAGTGGGCGAAGCCGAAGTATGGTGCATCGCCGGGACCGGATACCTATCTAGTACCCCGAAACAGACGTTCGAGGACTGGCCTTCGGAGTGGTTTTATATGGAGGATGTTCCTCTCCCGGATCCTATTCGGATTGGTCTTCCTGCGTTCGACAACGCCCCTTTGAATAAACGCCTAAGCTAGTGCCCACGGAGCCCACAAGAGGAAGATGATAGAGACGTACTTTATCTGATGGACCGGATAAAGTTGCTGGCCAAATCAGGACTGACCATAATCGAGGTTATGGCAATATGCATTATGCGGGGGGTGCAGCCACTTCAATATCGAGGCCACCCCATGTGGCACTTCAATGGGGAAGATGATGCCACTAGCTGTGGGCGCAAGGGACCAGACTCAGTTGCTGCTCTAGCAAAAATTCTATCCAGTCTGTATAAGGGGGAAGAAGAGGAGTTCCTCCGCATCAAGCCACGGGATGGATTCTCCATGAACAACCCTCGAAGCTGGGTGAGCTTCCGCTCTTTTTACTTCCATCCTACCCTTGTTTTCATGATAAATATTTACCTTGCCGTTTCATCGCAGGAACTGCGTAAGGCGGTAGGGGAGATCAATAGCCCACCTCCATGATAACCCACAAGTATAGGGGATCGCAACAGCTTTCGAGGGTAGAGTATTCAACCCAAATTTATTGATTCGACACAAGGGGAGCCAAAGAATATTCTCAACTATTAGCAGCTGAGTTGTCAATTCAACCACACCTGGAAACTTAGTATCTGCAGCAAAGTGTTTAGTAGCACAGTAATATGATAGTGGTGGTAGCAGCAACAAAAGTAAAGACAGCAAAAGTAATGTTTTTGGTATTTTTTAGTGATTGTAACAGTAGCAGCGGGAAACTAAATAAGCGTAAACCAGTATATGGAAAACTCGTAGGCACAGGATCAGTGATGGATAATTATGTCGAATGCGATTCATCATGTAACAGTCATAACAAAGGGTGACACGAAACTAGCTCCAATTCATCAATGTAATGTAGGCATGTATTTTGTATATAGTCATACGTGCTTATGGAAAAGAACTTGCATGACATCTTTTGTCCTACCCTCCGGTGGCAGCGGGGTCCTATTGGAAACTAAGGGATATTAAGGCCTCCTTTTAATATAGAACCGGAAAAAAGCATTAGCACATAGTGAATACATGAACTCCTCAAACAATGGTCATCACCGGGAGTGGTCTCGATTATTGTCACTTCGGGGTTGCCGGATCATAACCCATAGTAGGTGACTATAGACTTGCAAGATAGGATCAATAACTCACATATATTCATGAAAACATAATAGGTTCAGATATGAAATCATGGCACTCGGGCCCTAGTGACAAGCATTAAGCATAGCAAAGTCATAGCAACATCAATCTCAGAACATAATGGATAGTAGGGATCAAACCCTAAGAAAACTAACTCGATTACATGATAAATCTTATCCAACCCATCACCGTCCAGCAAGCCTACGATGGAATTACTCACGCACGGCAGTGAGCATCATGAAATTTGTGATGGAGGATGGTTGATGATGACGACGGCTACGAATCCCCCTCTCCGGAGCCCCGAACGGACTATAGATCAGCCCTCCCAAGAGGTTTTAGGGCTTGGTGGCGGCTCCATATCGTAAAATGCGATGATTTCTTCTCTCTGATTTTTTCCTCTCCGAAAGCAAATATATAGAGTTGGAGTTGGCGTCAGAGGGCATCCAGGGGGCCCACGAGGTAGGGGGGCGCGCCCTAGGGGCGCCCCCACCCTCGTGAGAAGGGTGTGGGCCCCCTGGTCTTCATCTTTGGTGAGGATTTTTTATTATTTTTTCTAAGATGTTCCATGGAGTTTCAGGTCATTCCGAGAATATTTGTTTTCTGCACATAAAACAACACCATGGCAATTCTGCTGAAATCAGCGCCAGTACAGGTTAGTTCCATTCAAATCATACAAGTTAGAGTCCAAAACAAGGGCAAAAGTGTTTGGAAAATTAGATACGACGGAGACGTATCAACTCCCCCAAGCTTAAACCCTTGCTTGTCCTCAAGCAATTCAGTTGACAAACTGAAAGAAAGAAAAACTTTTACAAACTCTGTTTGCTCTTGTTGTTCTAATTATGTCAAGCTAGCATTCAAGTTTTCAGCATAGATCATAACTAACCACATTTGCAATAATTCTCAGGTCTCACAATTACTCATATCAATGGCATAATCAACTAGCAAGCCATAATAATAAATCTCGGATGACAACACTTTCTCAAAACAATCATAATATGATATAACAAGATGGTATCTCGCTAGCCCTTTCTGAGACCGCAAAACATAAATGCAGAGCACCTTTAAAGATCAAGGACTGACTAGACATTGTAATTCATGGTAAAAGAGATCCAATCATAGTACCCAATATAAATTAACAGTGATGAATGCAAATGACGGTTGTTCTCTCCAGTTAGTGCTTTTTAATAAGAGGGTGATGACTCAACATAAAAGTAAATGTATAGGCCCTTCGCAGAGGGAAGCAGGGATTTGTAGAGGTGCCAGAGCTCGGTTTTGAAATAGAGATAAATTGTATTTTCAGCGGTATACTTTCATTGTCAACGTAACAACTAAGAGATGGCGATATCTTCCATGCTAAACACATTATAGGCGGTTCTCAAACAGAATGGTAAAGTTTAATTATACTCCCCCTCCACCAACAAGCATCAATCCATGGCTTGCTCGAAACAACGAGTGCCTCCAACATACATTAGGTCCCGGGGGAGTTTTTTTTGCAATTAATTTTGATTTAGTTTGCATAAAGCATGGGACTGGGCATCCCGGTGACCAGCCATTTTCTCACGAGTGAGGAGCGGAGTCCACTCCTCTTGAGAATAACCCGCCTAACACGGAAGATAAGGACAGCCTTGGTTGATACATGAGCTATTCGAGCATACAAAACAGAATGTTTATTTGAAGGTTTAGAGTTTGGCACATACAAATTTACTTGGAACGGCAGGTAGATACCGCATATTGGAAGGTATGGTGGACTCATCTAGAATAACTTTGGGGTTTAAGGGATTGGATGCACAGGCAGTATTCCCGCTTAGTACAGGTGAAGGCTAGCAAAAGACTGGGAAGCGACCAACTAGAGAGCGACAATACCCATGTACATGCATTAAAATTAATAAACATTGGATGCAAGCATGAGTAGGATATAATCCACCATGAACATAAATATCGTGAAGGCTATGTTGATTTTGTTTCAACTACATGCGTGAACATGTGCCAAGTCAAGTCACTTAAATCATTCAAAGGAGGATACCACACCATCATACCACATCATAACCACCTCAATAGCATGTTGCTACACAAGGTAAACCATTATAACTCATAGCTAATCAAGCATGGCACAAGCAACTATGATCTCTAATTGTCATTTCAAACATGTTTATTCATAATAAGCTGAATCAAGAATGAGGGACTCATCATATTTACAAAAACAAAAGAGGTCGAGTTCATACCAGCTTTTCTCATCTCAGTCAGTCCATCATATATCATCATCATTGCCTTTCACTTGCACGACCGAATGATGTGAATAATAATAAGAGTGTATGTGCATTGGACTAATCTAGAATCTGCGAGCATTCAATAAATAGGAGAAGACAAGGCAATATGGGCTCTGGGTTAAATCAACAATAATGCATATAAGGGCCACTTCAACGACTTAATTATGGTCTTCTCCTACTTACCCCCAAAGAAAAGAAATAAAACTATTTACACGGGAAAGCTCCCAACAAGCAAAAGAAGAACGGGAAATATTTTTGGGTTTTCTTTTTAATTATTACTACTACAGCAGAAAAAAAACTAGTACTAATTTTTTGTTTTTTCTTAAGGTTTAGCAAACACATAAGAAGAAGGCAGGAAAAAGAAAATAAACTAGCATGGATATTACAGTGAAAAAGTATGAGCACCGACATCTAGCAATGAGTGTGTGTGAACATAAATATAATGTCAGTGAGAAATACGTACTCCCCCAAGCTTAGGCTTTTGGCCTAAGTTGGTCTATGGCCACGGCTGGCCTGGCGGATATCCATAATAATAGTTGTTGGGGTCGTACTGTGATGAGGAAGAATAGTTGGGATCATACTGATGTGCAGCGGTTATCGCCTGCTGAGCTGCAGCGTGGAATCGAGCTGCCTCCGCCCTCCTCTCATACTCTTCTGCCTCCTCTCTAGTAATAACATATCTTCTTTTTGTCTGTGAATCAAAGAAGGCAGGAGCAGGGAGAGTAATATGGAAAACGCGTCGTTTATCAAAAATTAAACGATATAAGAGAGGTGATTTAGGCCTCTCGACAAACTGGTGCGAAGCCATAGAGTCGTAATGTAAATATGTAGGAGGCAACTCCGTATCACTCTCATGAATGTCTATCTCAAGAAAATGAGCTAAGCGGGTTGCATAAATTCCTCCAAAGAAATCTCCATTATGTCTATTATGATGCAACCTACGAGCTACAATGGCTCCCATATGATAAGATTGGTCTCCTAACATAGCACTCCTGAGAATGCTAAGATCGGGGACACACATGTGACATACTTCATCCTTAGCATTTGTGCATCTACCGATGAAGAGAGCAAAATAATGTATAGCAGGAAAGTGAATGCTCCCTATGGTAGCCTGCGTTATATCTCTAGATTCCCCCACAGTTATACTAGCAAGAAAGTTTCTAAATTCAGATTTAGGGGGATTCCTAACACTACCCCATGATGGAAGTTTGCAAGCAGAAGTGAAATCCTCTAAGTCCATGGTATAAGATTTGTCATAGATATCAAACATGACTAAAAGAGAATTACGCGAAGATGAATACTCAAACCTCCTCGCAAATGAACTTGTGGGATCATGATACTGGGGGCATTTGTTAGCCTCAAAATCCTCAAGACCGGCATTGTGCAAATATGCTTTGAATTCTTATTTAATTCCCGCACGATCCATAAAATTTTCCGACGGCCATTCGCAAGGCCGTACTGGAGCATCTCTTGGTGGATCCTCATCAGCATCGCGTATAGCAATCCTGGGTCCTTGATTCTTAGATGAACCACCTTGGAACATCTTCCTAAGCATATTGTTTTTCTCAAGGAACAATCTCCCCAAGCAGTTTTGCGAGAGGTGCTTTGAGCAAGGAGATCGAAAATCACAGCAAAAGTGGCTGGAACTCGTGCTTGAGTTGGTTTTTCGGGTTTGTGTGAGACAGAGGAAGAAGATGGGTGCTGGGATAAGTGGAGGAGGGCCACCGTGGGCCCACGAGACAGGGGGGCGTGCCCTAGAGGGGGGCCGCCCACCACCCTCGTGGCCAGGTAGCAGCTCCTCCCGCGGTAATTTTTGCACAATAAATCCTCAAATATTCCCGAAACAATCATATTAAATTGGCATGTCATTCTGAGGACTTTTATTTTCGGTATATTTTTATGTTGCACGGATAAGTTACGAAACAGACAGAAAAATACTATTTTTACTTTATTTAATATAAATAACAAAAAGTATAGAGAGGGTACAAAAGGTTGTGCTTCTAGTTTCATCCATCTCATGCTCATCAAAAAGAATCCACTAACAAGGTTGATCAAGTCTTATTAACGAACTCATTCCGAATAACATGGAACTGGAGAAATTTCGAATAACACTATGTTACCTCAACGGGGATATGCACATCCCCAATAATAAGAATATCATATTTCTTCTTGACAGTAGGAAGAGGAAATTCAAAACCTCCAAATATAATCGATGGAATTTTTCCAATAGAGTTGATACTATGAACTTGAAGTTGTTTCCTCGGAAAGTGTGCCATATGCTCATTACCATTAACATGAAAAGTGACATTGCCTTTGTTGCAATCAATAACAGCCCCTGCAGTATTAAGAAAAGGTCTTCCAAGAATAATAGACATACTATCATCCTCGGGAATATCAAGTATAACAAAGTCCGTTAAAATAGTAACGTTTGCAACCACAATAGGCACATCCTCACAAATACCGACAGGTATAGCAATTGATTTATCAGCCATTAGCAAAGATATTTCAGTAGGTGTCAGCTTATTCAAGTCAAGTCTACGATATAAAGAGAGAGGCATAACACTAACACCGGCTCCAAGATCACATAAAGCAGTTTTAATATAATTTCTTTTAATGGACCAAGGTATAGTAGGTACTCCGGGGTCTCTGAGTTTCTTTGGTATTCCACCCTTAAAAGTATAATTAGCAAGCATGGTGGAAATTTCAGCTTCCGGTATCTTTCTTTTATTAGTAATGATATCCTTCATATATTTAGCATAAGGATTTGTTTTGAGCACATCAGTTAATCTCATACGCAAAAAGATAGGCCTAATCATTTCAGCAAAGCGCTCAAAATCCTCATCATCCTTTTTCTTGGATGGTTTCGGAGGAAAATGCATGGGTTTCTGAACCCAAAGTTCCCTTTCTTTACCATGTTTCCTAGCAACAAAGTCTCTTTTATCATAACGTTGATTCTTTGATTGTGGGTTATCAAGATCAACAGCAGGTTCAACTTCTACATCATTATCATTACTAGGTTGAGCATCATCATGAACATCATTGTTAATATTTTCATTAGGTTCATGTTCATTACCAGATTGTGTTTCAGCATCAAACATAGAAATATCATTTGGATTATCAGGTGGTTCAGCAATAGGTTCACTAGAAGTTTGCACAGTTCTATCATTTTTCTTTTTCTTCTTTTTAGGAGAACTAGGAACATCAATATTATTTCTTTGAGAATCTTGCTCGATTCTTTTAGGGTGGCCTTCAGGATACAAAGGTTCCCGAGTCATTCTACCAGTTCTAGTAGCCACTCTAATAGCATAATCATTTTTCTTACTATTCATTTCATCCAGCACTTCTTTTTGAGCCTTAAGTACTTGTTCTACTTGAGTGGTAACCATACAAGCATGTTTGCTAACAAGTTTAAGTTCACCTTTAATATTAGCCATATAATCACCCAAGCGTCTAATCATATAAGCATTTTCTTTTAATTGTCTACCAAAATAAGCATTGAAGTCGTCCTGCTTAAACATAAAGTTATCAAACTCATCCAAGCACTGACTAGCAATTTTAGTAGGAGGAATTTCAGATTTATCATATCTATAGAGAGAATTTACCTTTACTACCTATGTCGGGATATCAAGATCAGGAGGTTCTTCAGTAAATAAAGAATTGAGATCATATGTTTCTTCAACAGGCAGTGAATTAAGACCATGTATTTCTTCAATAGGAGGTAAATTCTTAACGTCTTCAGCTTTAATACCTTTCTCTTTCATAGATTTCTTTGCCTCTTGCATATCTTTGGGACTGTGGAATAAAACACCTCTCTTCTTCGGAGTTGGTTTAGGAATAGGCTCAGTAATTGGAGCAGGAGTTGGCTCAGGAGCTGGCTCAGGAGGTTCCTAATTATTTTCATTTGTCAACATATTATTCAATAAGATTTCAGCTTCATCCGGTGTTCTTTCCCTGAAAAGAGAACCAGCACAACTATCCAGGTAATCTCTGGAAGCATCGGTTAGTCCATTATAAAAGATATCAAGTATTTCAGGTTTCTTAAGAGGATGATCAGGCAAAGCATTAAGTAACTTGAGAAGCCTCCCCCAAGCTTGTGGGAGACTCTCTTCTTTAATTTGCCTGAAGTTGTATATTTCCCTCAAAGCAGCTTGTTTCTTATGAGCAGGGAAATATTTAGCAGAGAAGTAATAAATCATATCCTGGGGACTACGCACACAACAAGGATCAAGAGAATTAAACCATATCTTAGCATCACCCTTTAATGAGAACGGAAATATTTTGAGTATATAGAGGTAATGCGATCTCTCATCATTAGTAAACAGGGCAGCTATATCATTTAACTTAGTAAGATGTGCCACAACAGTTTCAGATTCATAGCCATAAAACGGATCAGATTCAACCAGAGTAATTATATCAGGATCAACAGAGAATTCATAATCCTTATCAGGAACACAAATAGGTGAAGTAGCAAAAGCAAGTTCGGGTTTCATTTTATCTCTAAGTGATTCTTTGTTCCATTTAACTAACAACCTCTTAAGCTCATATCTATCTTTGCAAGCTAAAATAGCGGCAAAAGATTCCATCTCAAAAAGATAACCCTCAGGAATAACAGGCATATTTTCATCATCACTATCATCATTGTATTCAGATTCAATAATTTCCTTTTCTCTATCCCTAGCAATTTGTTCATCAAGAAATTCACCAAGGGGCACAGTAGTATCAGGCATGGAAGCAGTTTCATCATAAGTATCACGCATAGCAGAAGTGGCATCATCAATAACATGCGACATATCAGAACGAATAGCAAAAGCAGGTGTAGGTGTCGCAAACTTACTCATAACAGAAGGTGAATCAAGTGCAGAGCTAGATGGCAGTTCCTTACCTCCCCTCGTAGTTGAGGGATAGATCTTGGTTTTGGATCTCTCAAGTTCTTCATAGTGTCCAGCAGATATAAATCCCAAGTGACTCAAAGAATAGAGCTATGCTCCCCGGCAACGGCGCTAGAAATTGGTCTTGATAACCCACAAGTATAGGGGATCGCAACAGATTTCGAGGGTAAAGTATTCAACCCAAATTTATTGGTTCGACACAAGGGGAGTGTCGGTGTCAAAACCGGCGGATCTCGGGTAGGGGGTCCCGAACTATGCGTCTAGGCCAGATGGTAGCAGGAGGCAAGGGACACGAAGTTTTACCCAGGTTCAGGCCCTCTTGATGGAGGTAAAACCCTACGTCCTGCTTGATTAATATTGAAGATATGGGTGTTACAAGAGTAGATCTACCACGAGATCAGAGAGGCTAAACCCTAGAAGCTAGCCTATGGTATGATTGTATATTGTGATTGTTGTCCTACGGACTAAAACACTTCGGTTTATATAGACACCGGAGAGGGTTAGGGTTACACAAGGTCGGTTACAAAGGAGAAGATATCCATATACGTATTGTCTAGCTTGCCTTCCACGCCAGGTAGAGTCCCATCCGGGCACGAGACGAAGTCTTCAATCTTGTATCTTTATAGTCTAACAGTCCGGCCAATGGAGATAGTCCGGCTTTCCGGAGACCCCCTAATCCAGGACTCCCTCAGTAGCCCCTGAACCAGGCTTCAATGAGGATGAGTCCGGCGCGCAGTTGTCTTCGGCATTGCAAGGAGGGTTCCTTCTCCGAATACATTACAGAAGAAGGTGAATACGAGGATAGTGTCCGGCCCTGCAAAATAAGTTCCACATTCCACCGTAGAGAGAATAATGTTTTCGCAGATCTAATCCGCTAGCTTGTTCTGGCAACATGACATTAAGTCATGGCCTGGTGATTATTCGAACCGTTTCTTTTAACCAGCCCCGCACATAACGCGAGGCAGTTTTTCGACACGTCTTGTCAAAGCAGAGATCGTGTCCCCTTATTACGTGATTCTCATCAATACGGGCATGGGTAACCCAACCGCGCCATCACTTGAGGCGCTTGGGGGATAAGCGAGTTTTACTAGGCAAGTGGGGACGCTTAATTCTGTTCGCCCATATAAAGGGATAAGGATTCACCTTTCTATCCATGCCTTCTTCCTCTGCTCATCCGCTCCCGCATACTCGAGCTCTAGCGCCCAAGTCCTCACTTCCATCTCAACCTTCTCCAACCATGTCCGGAGCGGGAGGCAAGTGGATGGTCTCCTCCGTCACGAAGGGAGACATCAAGAAACTAAGGAGAGCCAGATACCTGCCCGACGACATTGCGCACCGGCTCCCAGATGAAGGACAGCTCATCCCCACCCCCGAGCCCCATGAGAGGGTGGTATTCCTCACCCATTTCCTCCGCGGACTGGGATTCCCTCTCCATCCCTTCGTCCGGGGCTCATGTTTTATTACGGCTTGGATTTCCACGATCTGGCCCCGAACTTCATCCTCAACATCTCGGCGTTTACCGTCGTGTGCGAGGCCTTTCTCCGCGTCAAGCCCCACTTCGGCCTATGGCTGAAGACCTTCAACGTCAAGCCGAAGGTAGTGAGCGGCCGCCAGGCGGAGTGCGGAGGCGCCATGGTGGGCAAGATGCCCAACAACACATGGCTCGAGGGCACCTTCGTGGACACCATAAAGGGGTGGCAATCGGGGTGGTTCTATATCACCGAGCCGCGCGACCCCGCATGGGTAGCGGCCCCCGAGTTCCGATCTGGCATCCCCATGCGGCTCACCTCCTGGAAAGAGAAGGGCATGTCCTGGGGTAATTCAAAAGAGCTGACCGGACTCCAGTCATGTACTCGGAACATGGTGGACAAGAAGCTCAAGCTTGTCAACATAGTCTAGATTATGCTCGTCCGCCGGATACTCCCATGCCAACAACGGGAGTTTACCTTGTGGGAGTTCAATCCGGCGCAGCACCGAACTCTGAACAGGCTCTTCGACACGACTCATGAAGATGCCTGGAGGGTGCTGCTCAAGGGCGCCGCGGTCCCTCCTCCCATTACTGAGGATCGCGGATTCAGCACGAAGCGCCAAGCCAGTGCGGTAAGCTGTTTTACCTTTTACAGGATACTTGTTTTCTATACAGATTGACTCCATGCGGGATCTAAATTCCCATGTCGTTAACAGGACTGGCAAAAAATGGCCGGACAGATCGACTGTCCGGCTCCCTTGCCTGAAGGCCCCGCAGACGCTCTTCTGACGAAGATGCTGACTCCGACCCCTTATAAGGTGCCGGAGAATACCAAGAAGGCCAGGGGAGCTCGAAAGAGTTCCCGACGCCAGGCATCATCGGACTCACCGTCCGATGATTCTGCGGCGCACTCTTCCCCCGAAGACGAGGAAGAGGAAGAAGAGCCTCCCCCACCGACTAGGGGAGACAAGAAAAGGAAGGCCGCCTCAACTGGGGAGGCCGGAGGGTCCAAGAAGGGAAGGACGCTCTTTCCGGACAGCTCCACCGCCGCCAACGATAGTGAAGATGAGTGGTTGCCCAAGGTCAAGCCCTTGGGGAGATCGTAAGTGTTCGGAAACCAAATTAACCCATAGGATTCCTTTTTTGCATTGCTTTCCCTAACGCCGAACTCCATTGTGCACGCCGCCCCGAGCCAATATCGAGGTATCCTCGGACGGCTCCCTGGGCGCGTCGGACATGGATAGCGATCCAGTCCCGACCGCCACCTCCCCTCATCTAGCTGACGACACCGAGGTACTGTCTCAAGAGGCACCGGATCGAGGGGGAACAGTCCCGGAGGTGCCTATGGGCGACCTTCTAGACTCCGGGAGCTGAGGGGACGGGGTCCCCGAGAGCACCGAGTTCGGCCCTCAGCCGAACACCGCGCCGGACCCTCCAACGGCTCCAAGCTCGGGTAGGCGGCCCCCTTCTGAGGGGGGTGAGACGCATGTGCCAGTGACCTCTGTCCATCCAGAGGCGCCGGACACTATGTTGGAAGCGCTTCGCAGCGCTTCCATCGAGGAGGAGCACCGCACTATCATGAGTGCGGTGATCCAGAAGGTTCAGTCCACCAAAAGCGAATTGACTAAAGCCTGTACTAGCCTTCTAACAGGCTTCGAGGTAAGTGTTTTAAAATGTAGTAGAAATATTACCGCATTGACAGTAGCCCCTGATGCTTTGTTCGGTGTTCACAGAGAAAAGCCGAACAGAGGATCAAATAATATCGCAGGAGTCTAATATAAGTATGTCAATATGCATATGCAGGCTTCGCTGCTGGCGTCCGCCGCACTAACGGCGGAGGTCGCCGTACTGAAGGAGGCCCTCGAGGGGTCCCAGAAAGAGCTCGGCCTTGCTAAGAGGCAGCTCGAGGAGAACAAGGGTAAGTAATACCCCGTCTATAGATGAGAAAAAGGACGCGATTGCTAAATGACAGCATCATTGTATGTTTTCCAGGGGCCACGACCGAGGTGGCGACCCTGAAGAAAACGCTGTCCCAGGCCGAAGAGAAGGCGGCCCAGGAGCGCACCGAGCAAGAGAGGCACGAGGCTCGGGTGGGCGAGGTGCAGCAAGAGCTCCAGGCTCTCGTGACGAAGCACGAGGCGTTGGAGCTTGACTTGAAGACGTGAGAGTCTGAGCTTGCCCCGGCCCGTGAGAGCACGAAGAGTGCCAAGGCCGAGGCCCAGAAGGCCCTTCAGCAGATCGACGCGATGAAGAAGATATCGGCGGGTAAGGCTTTCTATATGCAAAGCGAGTATGTAAAGGTGAATTACCGATTACTTACCCGAATTCGGAGCTCTTCAGGAGCATTCGCAGATTTGCCCCGCAGTGTGTCTGATGCCGCACAATTCTACTGGGCCAGGGACGGGAGCTCGATGGAGAAGTAGTTATAGTCTTAGTATGCTGAGGCCGAACATCCGGTGCCATTGAGCGACCAGCTGAAGTAGATGGCCGAGCTACATAAGGCGGCCGATCAGGCCATGAAGGGATTCATAGTCCGGTTGTGGCCTGGCGATGCCCTTCCGAACAGCTTCTTCGGCCTGGTGAGGCGGCTTGTGGATGCCTGCCCATGGCTGGAGGTCGTCAAGCGATCCGTCTGCATTGAAGGTGCACGCCGGGCCTTCGCCCGTGTGAAAATGCAGTGGGTCAAGCTGGACGCCATGAAGCTTATCAAGGAGGGGCCGCCGGAGGGCAAGGAGCACCGCCACCCTGAGATGTACTACGAGGGTGTTCTACCGGGCACCCGTCTTATCGTGGATGAGTGTTCACAAAATGTAATATTTGAATGAGACTTGCTCGTTTTGTATCCTGTGTGATGAAAACTTGTTTCATATGCGCTATGCAACGCTTGTGTGAATTTAAAATATTACCTTCTGTTTGGCTGTTTATCCAATCCGAGAGATGGCTATTCCTCAGCTTCTGCCCCCATACCACTAGTGCTGGGGTGTTCGGGATAAACCTAAGCACTCTTGTTCCCATGTTTGGGTCCTTCGAGGGAGGTGCTCAGCACAACAAACAAGGCAACCGGACTAATAATGCTTTATCACTCTCACTTAGCCATAGAATTCTATAATTTTAAATTTGGGCGAAGCCCCTGGTATTCGGAAGGCCGAATTCGGGGCGCGATAATGGATCCGGCCCTTCGCCCTAAGCAGCATAAGTCTTTAGGGACTCGAAAAACCTCGCCGAACAGCGACAGTCTCTCGCCTTATCATGACAGTCAGTTTTAGCTTTCTCTACTGAGGTGCTCGGCCCGGCAGAACCGGGGCACAATCGCAGTAGTTCTCCTAGCGCTACCTTAGCCGATAGAGCGGAACGTAAGGTACCAAAACATAGGAGCCGGGCAAACCCAACATTTGACAAAAGACATGGTTCGGAGCTGGTGCATATAATGCTATAAGTTCGGGGTGCCGTACTTGTGAAAGTATTCGGACTTTTCACACCATATTGTGAGTACCACTAGTAGAAAACGGAGCTTTAAAACCGGTTCGTAAGGGCCTTTAGTGCCGGTTCCATAACCGGCACTAATTGGTGGGCACTAAAGGCCCTCCCCCTTTAGTACCGGTTCGGCACGAACCGGCGCTAAAGTGCCACCATGTGGCGTGAGCTCGCGCCCTGGTACGGGGGACCTTTAGTACCGGTTGGTGTTACCAACCGGTACTAAAGGGTTTTTTTAATTTATTTTGAAAATTTTGGAAAAAAAAATTTGATTATTTTTTTTCTGATTTTTAATTTTTCTGAATTATTTGGTGATTTAATCTCTAATCACCTCTCTTAACTGCTCAAGTGTGTATCACTCATTCCAAATCATCTAACTTTCCGATCGGTCACCCATCCCTCTCACTACTCCAGCCCAAGCACGCTTAACTTTCAGGTTCTATTCTCCTTCGTTTCCAAGTCTGCACTTGTTGTTTTCCTGACAATAGTAAGATGCCAATCCTATTAACCCTCAGGAGTTTAGCTTGAGCATGAAGTCACACATTTCACTGTTTGAGTTTGAAACTATTATTCTAAAAAACAGTAATTATTTAGTAACACTAATATTTCTTGAATAAGTTTGACCATAGTTTGACCACAGTTTGACCATAGTTTGACCACAGGTTGACCACAGTTTGACCATAGTTTGACTAGATTTCACCAAAATTTAAAAAATTGAAATAATTATTTAGTAACACTAATATTCTTGAATAATTATGTAGTAACATTAATACTTCTTGAATAAGTAGTTTGACCAGATTTAACAATTTTTTTTAAAAAAAACTTAAATTTGACCATATCTTTTTTTCCTTTTGGAATTTGAAGATTCTAAAAAATTGCAAACAGGCTATAGGCGATCTCCATCGGATGCGGATTTTCGTGCTGAATTTTTTGATATATTATACGTTTTTTTCCGACATCGTATGCAAAAGTTATAGCCGTTTTACATTTTCCCTACACTTTTTGCAAAACATGTCCAAATTTAAGTTTTCAAATTTTCCTAACGTGTAGATGTAGTAATATAACTACCTCTCGAAGGATTTTATTTTTTGAAGTTTTTATCATTTTCTTTTGATCTTTTTCCCAACGTGTAGATGTAGGGTAGAGTTTGAAAATTACCCTATAGTGCCGGTTTGTGTCTTCAACCGGGACTATAGGTTAACACTCTGTAGTGCCGGTTGGTGACACAAACCGGTACTATAGGTTAGACCTTTAGTACCGGTTTGTGTCACAAACCGTCACTAAAGGGGCTCGTGGGGCCCTGGCCTGATGCCAGCCTGCCACCACCCCTTTAGTACCGGTTCGTGGCACGAACCGGTACTAAAGATTCATTACGAACCTGCACTAATGCATAGCCATTCGAACCGGCACTATTGATCACATTAGTGCCGGTTTTTTTTACAAACCAGCACTAATGTGCTTCACGTTTGACCCTTTTTCTACTAGTGACACGTAAGCCCCTGGTGCATTGGCCGTACCAGAGTGTACGGTTGCTAGGTGTCATTAATGAACACATAGATGTGTATGCATATAACAAAAATGCGATAATAGTCGTAATGTCATGCATTATATATTAAAAATTTGCATTAAAGCAGAGTGATATAGATAGTGTAATAAGCAAAAGAGTAGGACTATGTCCCTTCCAAGGGCGAGCTGAGGAATTATATGAAATCTGTAATCCACCTAGGAATTCCGTAGTTGTCGGCCTCCTTGGTTGCTGTATCATGTGTTCGGCAATAGAGCTGCCAGATAGTGTTTCCAGAGATTGAAGTCCTGAAAGAAAGAGAAAAATAACTAAACAGGAAGCCCCTGGTGCGGTTTAGGCCGCGTTTTGGGGCGTGCCGTAGTTGTGCCTCCCCTCCCCACCTGTGCCCATGGTATTTTTAATGCGTAATTATGTACGCGCGGCACGAACAACGCCATTGGGCTAGGATTGGGGTGGCCGCCGTATTGCTAAGCGAGCTCAGACCGCGTCAGGCGGTCTGTTTGCCGATTGTCCCGAGCGCGCTTGAAAGTGTCCGGGCTTTGAAACGCCGAACTGGTAGATTGCCTTGAGAGGCTGCTTTGCGCCTCTGCCGCAAGGGCCGCGCTGTGCTCCTCTGTTCGGAGAGAGCGCTCTATGTTTCCGTTGACTATAATAACTCCACGAGGTCCTGGCATCTTGAGCTTGAGGTATGCATAATGTGGCACCACATTGAATCTAGCGAATGCGGTTCGTCCGAGCAGCGCGTGATAACCACTTTGGAATGGGGCTATATCAAAGATTAACTCTTCGCTTCGGAAGTTATTCGGGGATCCGAAGACCACTTCCAGTGTAATTGAGCTTGTGCAGTGGGCCTCTACGCTTGGAATGACGCCTTTAAAGGTCGTCTTAGTGGGTTTGATCCTTGAGGGGTCTATACCCATTTTGCGCACTCTGTCCTGATAAAGCAGGTTCAGGCTGCTGCCGCCGTCCATAAGGACTCGAGTGAGGTGAAATCCGTCGATGATTGGGTCTAGGACCAGTGCGGCGAATCCGCCGTGACAGATACTAGTGGGGTGGTCCCTGCGATCGAAGGTGATCGGACAGGAGGACCAAGGGTTGAACTTTGGGGCGACTGGCTCCAACGCATATACATCCCTGAGCGCACGCTTTCGCTCCCTCTTGGGGATGTGGGTTGCATATATCATGTTCACCGTCCGCACTTGCCGGGGAAACCTCTTCTGTCCTCCAGTGTGCGTCTGCCGGGGTTCTTCCTCGTCATCGCTATGCAGCCCCTTGTCCTTGTTTTTGGCAATTAACTTGCCGGCCTGCTTGAACAACTAACAATCCTTGTTGGTGTGATTGTCGGCTTGTCTGGGGTGCCATGTATTTGACACAAGCAATCGAGTATACGGTCCAAGCTGGACGGACCCGGCATACTTTGTTTGAATGGCTTTTTCCACTGACCGGGTTTAGAGCCTTTGAATCCGGCATTGACTGTCGTATCCTCAGTACTTTCGCCGTCAATGCGGAGCTTATGCTTGTTGCGATGTGACCTGCTGTTGCCGTCCTTGGTATCTGAGGTACCTTGGTTCTTTGATATGTTGTTACTGTGAGCCAACCAGTTGTCTTCTCCCGCACAAAAGTGGGTCATGAGCGTCGTGAGGGCTGCCATAGATTTCGGCTTTTCCTGACCAAGGTGTCGGGCTAGCCACTCGTCTTGGATGTTGTGCTTGAAAGCCGCTAAGGCCTCCACATCCGGACAGTCGACGATTTGATTTTTCTTTGTAAGGAACCGAGTCCAGAATTGCCTGGCCGACTCTTCTGGCTCCTGAATTATGTGGCTCAAGTCATCGGCATCTGGTGGTCGCACATAAGTGCCCTGAAAGTTGTCGAGGAATGCGGCTTCCAGATCTTTCCAACAGCTAATGGAGTCCGCTGGCAAGCTATTAAGCCAGTGCCGCGCTGGTCCTTTGAGTTTTAGTGGGAGGTATTTGATGGCATGTAAGTCATCACCGCGGGCCATGTGGATGTGGAGGAGGAAGTCCTCAATCCATACTGCGGGATCTGTTGTGCCGTCGTATGATTCAATGTTTACAGGTTTGAAACCTTCTGGGAATTGATGTTCCATTACTTCGTCTGTGAAGCACAAGGGGTGTGCGGTGCCTCTGTATTGGGCTATATCGCGATGCAGCTCGTATGGGTCCTGCCCGCTGTGTTCGGCCCGGCCAGATTTGCTTTTACTGTATCTAGCGTGACGTTTACCGTCTCGTAGAGTGGTGCGCCCTCGTGATCCGTAGAACGATGTTGAATGCTTTGCTTTGTCCTCCAATATGTCTCGCAGGCCTGGCATATCTCCCCATGCCTTTTTATTTGGATGGCGTTGGGGTGGAGGCTGAGCTTTTGGCTGGAATGCCTATCTATTGCGGCCACGAGGTGGCCGATCAGCCGTATCATACGCTTCTTCCTCCAGTCGGGGTAGTAACCTGCGCCTTCGGTAACTCTTGGAGGGACAGTCGAGTTTATATTCCTCGGCCGCAGGACTTCAGTCCATTTGTCAGCTAGCAGGTCTTGATCAGCTTGAAGCCGCTGCTGCTTTTTCTTCAGGCTATTTGCCGTGGCCATAAGCCTGCGCTTGAAGCACTCTTGTTCGACGGGATCCTCTGGTATGGCGAATTCATCAACGCCGAGGCTTGGCTCGTCTTCAGAGGGGGGATGTAATTGTCATCCTCCTCCTCTCTGCCAGCCGCCCTCTCAAGAGAGCTGGCTCCTTCATCCTCCTGCTCTAAATCTTGCTGGAGGGGATTGTTGTTGTCTTCGGCGCTATCCGGAGTGTTATTATCTCCTGTGCCGGTATCACCACTTTTGCTTTGGCGGGACTTAGAGCGGTGCTGCTGACGTCGGCGCTTGGGTTGCTTCTTGGAGGGGTCATCCTCCGCTATCTCGTCGCCGTTGCCTTCATTGGGTGTATCCACCATGTATATGTCATATGACGAGGTGGCTTTCCAGTGCCCTATAGGTGCTGGTTCATGTTCGTCTCCTACATCTCGTCCATACCGTCGATGTCTTCGGAGTCGAAGTCGAGCATGTTGATTAAATCATCGACAGCGGCTACAAAGTGGATGGTGGGTGAGCGTCGAATTTCTTCGTCGTCCGCATCCCAATCCTGTTGGCCATAATCCGGCCAGGGCTCTCCTGACAAAGAGAGAGACCTTAGTGAATTCAGGATGTCGCCGAAGGCGCGAGTGCTGAAAGATATCCGCAGCGGCGAATTCCATGATCGGCGCCCAATCGGATTCGATTGGCAGGGGCGCGGATGGTTCTGGGTCTGGAAGAGAGTCCGGCACCTTGGAGTCACGAGCCGTGCGGAGGATTATGCTGGTGTTTGGCTCGATCGTCATCGAGACTGCAGCCCCTGAGGCGGTGTCTAGCCACCCGTCCTTGATTGGCGCAGTTGGCTCCGAGCTAAGGGTCGGAGCTGATGCAGGCGCGGCCTCTGGGGTACCGTCCGGTGGCAGAGCTAGGTCATACCCATCGCGACAGTGCGGCGCACCTGGCTGTGGCTCGAATCCGTCAAAGAAAGTCCCCACGGGTGTTGGCCGTGTAATTCAAACTTCCAAATCTGACCTGATGGCCAGGGGCGTAGCTTTCAATCTGCTCCAGATGGCCAAGCGAATTAGCCTGCAGTGCAAAGCTGTCGAATATGAAGATCTGTCCGGGGAGAAAAGTCTCACCCTGGACCGCATCGCTACCAATGATAGTGGGAGCCATCAAGCCTAACGGCGACGACAGAGAGGAACTCTCAATGAAAGCACTAATGTCGGTGTCAAAACCGGCGATCTCAGGTAGGGGGTCCCGAACTGTGCGTCTAGGACGGATGGTAACAGGAGGCAAGGGACACGAAGTGTTACCCAGGTTCCGGCCCTCTTGATGGAGGTAAAACCCTACGTCATGCTTGATCAATATTGAAGATATGGGTGTTACAAGAGTAGATATACCACGAGATTAGAGAGGCTAAACCCTAGAAGCTAGCCTACGGTATGATTGTATATTGTGATTGTTGTCCTACGGACTAAAACCCTTTGGTTTATATAGACACCGGAGAGGGTTAGGGTTACACAAGGTCAGTTACAAAGGAGAAGATATCCATATACGTATTGCCTAGCTTGCCTTCCACGCCAAGTAGAGTCCCATCCGGACACGAAACGAAGTCTTCAATCTTGTATCCTCACAGTCTAACAGTCCGTCCAATGGTGATAGTCCGGCTGTCCGGAGACCCCCTAATCCAGGACTCCCTCAGGGAGCCAAAGAATATTCTCAAGTATTAGCAGTTGAGTTGTCAATTCAACCACACCTGGAAACTTCATATCTGCAGCAAAGTGTTTAGGAGCACAGTAATATGATAGTGGTGGTAGCAGCAACAAAAGTAAAGACATCAAAAGTAATGTTTTTGGTATTTTGTAGTGATTGTAACAGTAGCAGCGGGAAAATAAATAAGCGTAAACCAGTATATGGAAAACTCTTAGGCACCGGATCAGTGATGGATAATTATGTCGAATGTGGTTCATCATGTAACAGTCATAACATAGGGTGACACAGAACTAGCTCCAATTCATCAATGTAATGTAGGCATGTATTCCGTATATAGTCATACGTGCTTATGGAAAAGAACTTGCATGACTTATTTTGTCCTACCCTCCTGTGGCAGCGGGGTCCTATTGGAAACTAAGGGATATTAAGGCCTCCTTTTAATATAGAACCGGAAAAAAGCATTAGCACATAGTGAATACATGAACTCCTCAAACAATGGTCATCACCAGGAGTGGTCTCGATTATTGTCACTTCGGGGTTGCCGGATCATAACACATAGTAGGTGACTATAGACTTGCAAGATACGATCAATAACTCACATATATTCATGAAAACATAATAGGTTCAGATCTGAAATCATGGCACTCGGGCCCTAGTGACAATCATTAAGCATACCAAAGTCATAGCAACATCAATCTCAGAACATAATGGATACTAGGGATCAAACCCTAACAAAACTAACTCGATTACATGATAAATCTCATCCAACCCATCACCGTCCAGCAAGCCTACGATGGAATTACTCACGCACGGTGGTGAGCATCATGAAATTGGTGATGGAGGATGGTTGATGATGATGACAGCGACGAATCCCCCTCTCTAGAGCCGCGAACGGACTCCAGATCAGCCCTCCCAAGAGGTTTTAGGGCTTGGCGGCGGCTCCGTATCGTAAAACGTGATGATTTCTTCTCTATGATTTTTTTCTCTCCGAAAGAAAATATATAGAGTTGGAGTTGGCATCGGAGGGCATCCAGGGGGGCCACGAGGTAGGGGGGCGCGCCCTAGGGCGCGCCCCCCACCCTCATGAGAAGGGTGTGGGCCCCCTGGTCTTCATCTTTGGCGAGGATTTTTTATTATTTTTTCTAAGATGTTCCGTGGAGTTTCAGGTCATTCCGAGAATATTTGTTTTCTGCACATAAAACAACACCATGGCAATTCTGCTGAAAACTGCGTCAATCCGGGTTAGTTCCATTCAAATCATACAAGTTAGAGTCCAAAACAAGGGCAAAAGTGTTTGGAAAAGTAGATACGACGGAGATGTATCACTCCACAACCGGAGGATCCTGAATGGGTCCTCGACCTCGGCCTCAAAGAGGATTCAGACATATTCGTGGAGGTGATTGATAGGATTTTCTATCAGCTAAGCTGCGATGACGCTATGGTGGCCATTATAGCTGACTACCCTGGGCTACTACCAGCCTCGCAGGTAAATGAGTCCGGAGCCCCAACATTTGAAAAGGATTTCCTTTTACGCACTTCACCTACCATATACAAACGGTGTTTTATAGGGAAGGCCCTTGGGACGCCATGTTGAGCCCGCGGCGACTCGCCCACGAGGGGTTTCAAAGCCGGACATGCTAAAAAGGAAGGCGGTCCAGACGGAGACGCCGACGCAGAGGTATGATGCAACACCTCACTCCGTGGTTGTCGTCCTTAAAAACATAATAACACCCATGCTTCCTAGAAGGAAGAACGCTCGCCGGACAATATCCGGAGAGGTCGCCGATCACGCCTCTACCAGTCGGGCTCCAGGGCCGGACAGAGAGGCGGAAGCTAACACAAGGCACACGCTGGATGCTCCTTCTACAGAGGATGCGGATAGGATATCCGCTACGAATTCCGAAGTGGAGAGCGCCATGAATCACAGGCGTCACCGAGCCGTACTCCCTGACGCTTGCTTCTCCCAAGAGGCATTTGAGGAATTCAACTCAGGAGATGCGTACATTCGTGCTGCTCAAAATGGTCTAGCGAGAGCCATGGACCAATATGTAAAGGATGTACGGGTAAGAAAATTTGATGAGTATATATATTAGTAGCCCCTGAGACTTGAAACAGTTGGCACAACTGATTTAAGGATCATTTATTGTGCAGGTTCTTACAGAGAAGAATACTCGAGAATTGAAGGAACCAACTTCGGGCCGCCGTTACCGCATTGAAGGAACCTGAAAAGTCCCCCGCTGGTAACATTTATTTCAAAGAACGATAGGTACCATATAATGTGCGGCATGGCTGCAGATCTAACAATAGATATTACAGATGACTCCGGAGAGAATCTGGAGGACCAGCATGTCGTACGACAGCTAAAGGCTGGCGAACGCGTGCTGACTAAGGTCATGCGGGAGAAAAAGAATCTCCAAGACGCCAATACCAAGATGAGCGTGGAACTGAAAGATGTTCGAGCCTAGCTTGTGGACTCCATGAAGGAGAATAAGCGGCTTCGACGCGGCATTTTCAGTAAGTGCTTGAACGAACCCTTAAAAGAGTTCGGCGAAGAAGCCGGCTAATAGAGTTATGTCTGCAGGTATGCTGATGGGTCGTCCCGCGGAGGAGATGCCCGGGTCAGTGGGTGATCTTCTACCCGAGCTCTCACAACTGCATGAACAAGTTCGGCAGGTGATGCAAAGTATTGCCCAGGTCTTGTGGCCATCCGTCTCCCTGCCAGCAGGCATTGGAGAGCTTGCGGAGAAGCTCAAGGGAGCATGGTGGCGCTTCCGATTATGGAAGATATCGGCCTGCTGTCAAGGCGCCAGGGAAGCCTGGGCCATGGTGAAGACGCGGTATACCAAGGCTGACCCAAACCACATGGCCGAGGTCGGACCTGTGGGGGCCGATGGGAAAGAGATCCCTGTTAGCTTAGTGTATGGGCAAGTAGAATGAGTCGCAAGGTATTCCCAACAGGATTGTAGGCTAGACAGCCTGTTGGATGGTATAGAAGAGGAATTTAGTCAATCTACATGACTATGTAATTAAAGTGACATGTATAATGCCTTCTAGCCGGATTGTAAATCATTTGTCATGGCGGACCTTTTCGCTTCAACCTCGGGACCCGATAGCCCGGAGTGTATCCGAATACCCGCTCAGTTATATAAGAACCGGGGTATGCGTGGAAACCAGGCGTAGGGGTCATTAGTGCTTGAACAGACAAGTACCCAACTAGTTATGTTATATTACATGGGTAGTAAGAAACATCTTCCAGGGAGAATAGTTCCGTTAAGGGTTCCTTTCCCTGGGTACGCATGCCCTAAAGTGCATGTCCAGACTACGAGAGGAGACGTAGGCAAAAACATCTGGGGGCAGATATGGAAAATAAATAAAAATCATCTTTTGTTCACCGACCGAGTATTCCCTTAAGAACGCTAGCTTTTGGCTTCACCCAGTCTGAGGTACACATCCGGCTGACCGGGCAGTAACAATCACAGAGGTGCTCCCCTTATGCCCTAGACGAAGTAACGGGAACGTAGGGCATAAATACAAGAGCCAGGCAACCCAGCTTGGCCAAAACTTAAGTCATATCGATGCATATAATGGCGAAGAAAAGGTACATGCGAAAGAATAACACATGTGCGGGGCATGAATCCCAAATAAATAATTAAGCTTCTGTGTAAGAAGCCCCCAGGTATAATGAGCGCGGTTAGCGCGTCAATAGTGTGCAAGCAAGGCACAAGTTGGCCCTTGAAGGCCTTTGAGAAAGAATAAAAGAAAGAAAGAGAGAAAAGACAAATAATGTATATGCAAAAAATGGACAGAGGAAGGAGACGAACATAGAGTTCGGCACTAGGCGTAGAATCTTCGGAGCCTAGCTGCATTCCATGGGTTCGGCTCAAGTCGATTATTCGATGCATACCGCAGACGGTTCGCTCCACCGGTCAGAACTTGGTCAATAATGAAGGGACCTTCCCATTTGGGCTCGATCTTGGTCTTTTTCTTCTCCGTCAGGCGTAGAACTAGCTCGCCAACGTTATAAGTTTTGGCCCGTACTTCTCTGCTTTGGTATCTTCGAGCCTGTTGCTAATAGAATGCGCTACGGGCTTTTTCCACGTCGCGCTCCTCCTCCAGGGTGTCCAGACTGTCCTGCCGATCAAGCTCGGCTTCTCTTTCTTCGTACATGCGCACTCAAGGTGAGTCATGAATTATGTCGCAGTGCAGAACCGCCTCTGCGCCGTACACCATAAAGATGGGTGTGTATCCGGTAGTACAATTCGGCGTGGTCCGCAGCCCCCAGAGTACGGAGTCGAGCTCCTCTACCCAGTGCATGTTAGACTCCTTTAAGGACCGCAGTAATCTGGGTTTGATGCCGCTCATGATAAGACCATTTGCTCGCTCAACTTGGCCGTTAGTTTGTGGGTGATAGACAAAAGCATAATCGAGCTTGATACCCATGTTGCTGCACCAGAGTTTTACCTCGTCGGCCGTGAAGTTCGTGTCATTGTCAGTGATGATGTTGTGGGGGACGCCATAACGGTGTACAACCCCGGATATGAAGTCTATCACTGGTCCGGATTCGGCCGTTTTAACGGGTTTGGCTTCTATCCATTTTGTGAATTTATCCACCATGACCAGTAAGTACTTTTTCTTGTGGGTTCCGCCTTTAAGGGGTCCAACCATGTCAAGCCCCCAGACCGCGAAGGACCGGGTAATGGGGATTGTTTGGAGGGCGGTGGGTGGCATGTGGCTTTGGTTTGCAAAAAGCTGGCAACCGACGCAGCGTTGGACCAAGTCCTGTGCATCTACCCAGGCCGTCGGCCAATAAAAACTTGTACGGAAGGCCTTGCTTACAAGGGCCTGGGCTACGGCGTGGTGGCCGCCGAGTCCGGTGTGAATTTCTACCAAAAGCTTTCGCCCTTCCTCTTCGGAGATGCACCTTTGAAGGACTCTGGTAGTGCTTTTTTTTATACATCTCTCCCTCGTGGACCCTGTAGGCTTTAGATCGCCGCACTATGCAGCGTGCCTCATTTTGGTCCTCGGGAAGTTCCTGGCTAGTTAGGTAGGCCAGGAATGGTTCTGTCCACGGGGCGATGACGGCCATTATTACATGGGTTGAAGGTGTTATTTTGGTGGCAGAGCCTCCGATTATGCCAGAGTGTTCGGTATCGGGCATTTTGGCCGGGTACGGACTATTGTTACCGGTGTCCCCTTCCCATACCACGGATGGCATAAACAACCTCTCCAAAAAGATGTTGGGGGGGGGGGGACCGCATCGCGTTTTGCGCCGATGCGGGCGAGGATATCCGCCGCCTGATTGTTTTCCTGAGCCACATGGTGAAATTCGAGCCCCTTGAACTGAGCTGACATCTTTAGGACGGCGTTGCGATAGGCTGCCATTTTCGGATCCTTGGCATCGAAGTCTCCATTTATTTGGGTTATTGCGAGGTTCGAATCCCCACGCACCTCCAGGCGTTGAATGCCCATGGAAACTGCCATCCGAATACCATGTAACAGGGCTTTGTATTCGGCTGCGTTGTTGGTGTCTGTATACAGTATCTGTAGTACGTATTGAACTATATCTCTGGTTGGGACGTCTGGACGATGCCAGCCCCCAGACCAGCCAACATTTTGGAGCCGTCGAAGTGCATGATCCAATTGGAGTATGCGCCGTACTCTTTAGGGAGTTCGGCTTCCGTCCATTCGGTGACAAAGTCGGCCAATACTTGTGATTTAATGGCTCGCCAGGGTTTGTATGTTATGTCGAATGGGGGGAGCTCAATGGCCCATTTAGCAATCCAGCCCGTGGCGTCGCGGTTGTTTATAATATAATTAAGTGGCACTTCCGAGGCTACTGTAATTGAACACTCTTGAAAGTAGTGTCGCAGCTTCCGGGATGCCATGAATACCGCATAGGCTATCATTTGATAATGTGGGTACCATGATTTGCATGGAGTGAGGACAGTGGATACATAATATGTTGGGGAATGTAGTAATTTCAAAAAAATTCCTACGCACACGCAAGATCATGGTGATGCATAGCAACGAGAGGGGAGAGTGTTGTCTACGTACCCTCGTAGACCGACAGCGGAAGCGTTATGACAACGCGGTTGATGTAGTCGTACGTCTTCACGGCCCAACCGATCAAGCACCGAAACTACGGTACCTCCGAGTTCTAGCACACTTCAGCTCGATGACGATCCCCAGACTCCGATCCAGCAAAGTGTCGGGGAAGAGTTCCGTCAGCACGACGGCGTGGTGACGATCTTGATGTTCTACCATCGCAGGGCTTCGCCTAAGCACTGCTACAATATTATCCGGATTATCGTGGAGGGGGCACCGCACACGGCTAAGAGAACGATCACAAAGAACAACTTGTGTGTCTAGAGGTGCCCCCTTGCCCCCGTATATAAAGGAGCAAGGGGAAGGAGGCTGACCCTAGGAGGGGCGCGCCAGGGAGTAGGATTCCTACTCCTAGTTGGAGTAGGTTTCCTCCTTTCCTAGTCCAACTAGGAGAAGGGGGGAAAGGGGGGAAGAGGGGAAGGAAGGGAGAGAGGGGCCATGCCCCAAACCCCTTGTCCAATTCGGACTGGGCTTGGGAGGGGCGCGCGCCACCTCCTGGTCCTTCCCACTAAGGCCCATTAAGGCCCATTGCTTCTTCCTCGTATTCCCGTAACTCCTCGGTACCTCCGAAAATACCCGAATCACTCGGAACCTTTCCGATGTCCGAATATAGTCGTCCAATATATCAATCTTTATGTCTCGACCATTTCGAGACTCCTGATCATGTCCCCGATCTCATCCGGGACTCCAAACTCCTTCGGTACATCAAAACTCATAAACTCATAATATAATTGTCATCAAAACCTTAAGCGTGCGGACCCTACGGGTTCGAGAACAATGTAGACATGACCGAGACACGTCTCCGGTCAATAACCAATAGCGGAACCTGGATGCTCATATTGGCTCCTACATATTCTACGAAGATCTTTATCGGTCAGACCGCATAACAACATACGTTGTTCCTTTTGTCATCGCTATGTTACTTGCCCGAGATTCGATCGTCGGTATCTTAATACCTAGTTCAATCTCATTACCGGCAAGTCTCTTTACTCGTTCTGTAATACATCATCTCGCAACTAACTCATTAGTTGCAATGCTTGCAAGGCTTAAGTGATGTGCATTACCGGGAGGGCCCAGAGATACCTCTCCGACAATCGGAGTGACAAATCCTAATCTCGAAATACGCCAACCCAACATGTACCTTTGGAGACACCTGCAGAGATCCTTTATAATCACCCAGTTACGTTGTGATGTTTGGTAGCACACAAAGTGTTCCTCCGGCAAACGGGAGTTGCATAATCTCATAGTCATAGGAACATGTATAAGTCATGAAGAAAGCAATAGCAACATACTAAACGATCGGGTGCTAAGCTAATGGAATGAGATCCCGTTAATCAAATGACAACACATGTCTATCGTTAGGAAACATAACCATTTTCGATTAACGAGCTAGTCAAGTAGAGGCATACTAGTGACACTTTGTTTGTCTATGTATTCACACATGTATTATGTTTCTGGTTAATACAATTCTAGCATGAATAATAAACATTTATCATGAAATAAGGAAATAAATAATAACTTTATTATTTACTCTAGGGCATATTTCCTTCAGTCTCCCACTTGCACTAGAGTCAATAATCTAGATCACATCGCCATGTGATTTAACATCAATAGTTCACATCACCATGTGATTAACACCCATAGTTCACATCGTCATGTGACCAACACTCAAAGGGTTTGCTGGAGTCAGTAATCTAGTTCACATCTATATGTGATTAACACCCAAAGAGTACTAAGGTGTGATCATGTTTTGCTTGTGAGATAATTTTAGTCAACGGGTCTGTCACATACAGATCCGTAAGTATTTTGAGAATTCTATGTCTACAATGCTATGCATGGAGCTACTCTAGCTAATTGCTCCCACTTTCAATATGTATCTAGATCAAGACTTAGAGTCATCCAGATCTGTGTCAAAACTTGCATTGACGTAACTTTTACGACGAACCTTTTGTCACCTCCATAATTGAGAAATATTTCCTTATTCCACTAGGGATAATTTTGACCGCTGTCCAGTGATCTACTCTTAGATCACTATTGTACTCCCTTGCTTAACACAGTGTAGGGTATACAATAGATCTGGTACACAGCATGGCATACTTTATAGAACCTATGGCTGAGGCATAGGGAATCACTTTCATTCTCTTTCTATCTTCTGCCGTGGTCGGGCTTTGAGTCTTGCTCAACTTCACACCTTGTAATACAGGCAAGAACTTCTTCTTTGACTGTTCCATTTTGAACTACTACAAAATCTTGTCAAGGTATGTACTCATTGAAAAACTTATCAAGCGCCTTGATCTATCTCTATAGATCTTGATGCTCAATATGTAAGCAGTTTCACCGAGGTCTTTCTTTGAAAAAACTCCTTTCAAACATTCCTTTATGCTTTGCAGAATAATTCTACATCATCTCCGATCAACAATATGGCATACATATACTTATCAGAAATGTTGTAGTGCTCCCACTCACTTTCTTGTAAATACAGGCTTCACCGCAAGTCTGTATAAAACTATATGCTTTGATTAACTTATCAAAGCGTATATTCCAACTCCGAGATGCTTGCACCAGTCCATAGATGGATCTCTGGAGCTTGCATATTTTGTTAACACTTTTAGGATTGACAAAAACTTTCTGGTTGCATCATATACAACTCTTCTTTAAGAAATTCATTAAGGAATGCAGCTTTGTTTATCCATTTGCCAGATTTCATAAAATGCGGCAATAGCTAACATGATTCGGACAGACTTAAGCATAGATACGAGTGAGAAACTCTCATCGTAGTCAACATCTTGAACTTGTCGAAAACCTTTTTGCGACAATTCTAGCTTTGTAGATAGTAACACTACTATCAGCGTCCGTCTTCCTCTTGAAGATCCATTTAATCTCAATGGCTCGCCGATCATTGGGCAAGTCAATCAAAGTCCATACTTTGTTCTCATACATGGATCTCATCTCAGATTTCATGGCCTCAAGCCATTTCGCGGAATCTGGGCTCATCATCGCTTCCTCATAGTTCGTAGGCTCACCATGGTCAAGTAAAATGACTTCCAGAACAGGATTACCATACCACTCTGGTGCGGATCTCAATCTGGTTAACCTATGAGATTTTGTAGTAACTTGATCTGAAGTTACATGATCATCATCATTAGCTTCCTCACTAATTGGTGTAGTAGTCACAGGAACAGATTTCTGTGATGAACTACTTTCCAATAAGGGAGAAGGTACAATTACCTTATCAAGTTCTACTTTCCTCCCACTCACTTCTTTCAAGAGAAACTCCTTCTCTAGAAAGGATCCATTCTTAGCAACGAATGTCTTGCCTTTGGATCTATGATAGAAGGTGTACCCAACAGTCTCCTTTGGGTATCCTATGAAGACATATTTCTACGATTTGGGTTTGAGTTTATCAGGCTGAAACTTTTTCATATAAGCATCACAATCCCAAACTTTAAGAAACGACAAATTTGGTTTTTTGCCAAACCACAGTTCAGATTGTGTCGTCTCAACGGACTTAGATGGTGCGCCTTTTTTTTGACGTGAATGCAGCTGTCTCTAATGCATGATCCCAAAACGATATTGGTAAATCGGTAAGAAACATCATAGATTGTACTATATCCAATAAAGTACGGTTATGACGTTCGGACACACCATTATGCTGTGGTGTTCCAGGTGGCATGAGTTTGTGAAACTATTCCACATTGTTTTTAATTGAAGGCCAAACTCATAACTCAAATATTCATCTCTGCGACTAGATCGTAGAAACTTTATTTTCTTGTCACAATGATTTTCCACTTCACTCTGAAATACTTTGAACTTTTCAGACTTATGTTTCATCAAGTAGATATACTCATATCTGCTTAAATCATCTGTGAAGGTCAGAAAATAATGATACTTGTCGTGAGCTTTAATATTCATCGGACTACATACATCAGTATGTATGATTTCCAACAATTCTGTTGCTCGCTCTATTGTTCCGGAGAACAAAGTCTTTAGTCATCTTGCCCATAAGGCATGGTTCGCAAGCACCAAGTGATTCATAATCAAGTGATTACAAAATCCCATCAGCATGGAGTTTCTTCATGCGCTTTACACCAATATGACCTAAACGGCAGTGCCACAAATAAGTTGCACTATCATTATTAACTTTGCATCTTTTGGTTTCAATATTATGATTATGTGTATCACTACGATCGAGATCCAACGAACTATTTTCATTGGGTGTGTAACCATATAAGGTTTTATTCATGTAAACAGAACAACAATTTATTCTCTTACTTAAATGAATAACCATATTATAATAAACATGATCAAATCATATTCATGCTCAATGCAAACACCAAATAACACTTTTTTAGGTTCAACACTAATCTCGAAAGTATAGGGAGTGTGCGATGATGATCATATCAATCTTGGAACCATTTCCAACACACATCATCACTTCACCCTTAACTAGTCTCTGTTTATTCTGCAACTCCCATTTCGAGTTACTAATCTTAGCAACTGAACCAGTATCAAATACCGAGGGGTTGCTATGAACACTAGTAAAATACACATCAATAATTTGTATATCAAATATACCTTTGTTCACTTTTCCATCCTTCTTATCCGCCAAATACTTGGGGTAGTTCCACTTCCAGTGACCAGTTCCTTTGCAGTAGAAGCACTTAGTCTCAGGCTTAGGTCCAGACTTGGGCTTCTTCACTTGAGCAGCAACTCGCTTGCCGTTCTTCTTGAAGTTCCCTTTCTTTCCTTTTCCCTTTTCTTGAAACTAGTGGTCTTGTCAACCATCAACACTTGATGTTTTTCTTGATTTCTACCTTCGTCGATTTCAGCATTACGAAGAGCTTGGGAATCGTTTCCGTTATCCCTTGCATATCATAGTTCATCACGAAGTTCTACTAACTTGGTGATGGTGACTAGAGAATTCTGTCAATCACTATTTTATTTGGAAGATTAACTCCCACTTGATTCAAGTGATTGTAGTACCCAGACAATCTGAGCACATGCTCACTAGTTGAGCGATTCTCCTCCATCTTTTACCTACAGAACTTGTTGGAGACTTCAAATCTCTCAACTCGGGTATTTGCTTGAAATATTAACTTCAATTCCTGGAACATCTCATATGGTCCATGATGTTCAAAACGTCTTTGAAGTCCCGATTCTAAGCCATTAAGCATGATGCACTAAACTATTAAGTAGTCATCATATTGAGCTAGCCAAACGTTCATAACGTCTGCATCTGCTCCTGCAATAGGTCTGTCACCTAGCGGTGCATCAAGGACATAATTCTTCTGTGCAGCAATGAGGATAAACCTCAGATCACGGATCCAATCCGCGTCATTGCTACTAATATCTTTCAACACAATTTTCTCTAGGAACATATCAAAATAAACATATGAAAGCAACAGCGCGAGCTATTGATCTATAACATAATTTGCAAAATACTACCAAGACTAAGTTCATAATAAATTTAAGTTCAATTAATCATATTACTTAAGAACTCCCACTTAGATAGACATCCCTCTAATCATCTAAGTGATCACATGATCCAAATCAACTAAACCATAACCGATCATCACGTGAAATGGAGTAGCTTTCAATGGTGAACATCATTATGTTGATCATATCTACTATATGATTCACGCTCGACCTTTCGGTCTCCAGTGTTCCGAGGCCATATCTGCATATGCTAGGCTCGTCAAGTTTAACCCGAGTATTTCTGCGTGTGCAAAACTGGCTTGCACCCGTTGTAGATGGACGTAGAGCTTATCACACCCGGTCATCACGTGGTGTCTGGGCACGACGAACTTTGGCAACGGGGCATACTCAGGGAGAACACTTTTATCTTGAAATTTAGTGAGAGATCATCTTATAATGCTACCGTCATAACTAAGCAAAGTAAGATGTATAAAAGATAAACATCATATGCAATCAAAATATGTGACATGATATGGCCATCATCATCTTGCGCCTTTGATCTCCATCTCTAAAGTACTGTCATGATCTCTATCGTCACCGGCATGACACCACGATCTCCATCATCTTGATCTATATCAATGTGTAGTCACATGGTTGTCTCACCAACAATTGCTCTTGCAACTATTGCTATCGCATAGTGATAAAGTAAAGCAATTATTTGGCGCTTGCATCTTATGCAATAGAGAGATAACCATAAGGCTTTTGCCAGTTGCCGATAACTTCAACAAAACATGATCATCTCATACAACAACTTATATCTCATGACGTCTTGACCATATCACATCACAACATGCCCTGCAAAAACAAGTTAGACGTCCTCTACTTTGTTGTTGCAAGTTTTACGTGGCTGCTACGGGCTTAAGCAAGAATCAATCTTACCTACGCATCAAAAACCACAATGATAGTTTGTCAAGTTGGTGCTGTTTTAACCTTCGCAAGGACCGGGTGTAGCCACACTCGGTTCAACTAAAGTTGGAGAAACTGACACCCGCCAGCCACCTGTGTGCAAAGCACGTCGGTAGAACCTGCCTCGTGTAAGCATACGCGTAATGTCGGTACAGGCCGCTTCATCCAACAATACCGCCGAACCAAAGTATGACATGCTGGTAAGCAGTATGACTTATATCGCCCACAACTCACTTGTGTTCTACTCGTGCACAACATCAACACATAAAACCTAGGCTCGGATGCCACTGTTGGGGAATGTAGTAATTTCAAAAAAATTCCTACGCACACGCAAGATCATGGTGATGCATAGCAACGAGAGGGGAGAGTGTTGTCTACGTACCCTCGTAGACCGACAGCGGAAGCGTTATGACGACGCGGTTGATGTAGTCGTACGTCTTCACGGCCCAACCGATCAAGCACCAAAACTATGGCACCTCCGAGTTCTAGCACACGTTCAGCTCGATGATGATCCCCGGACTCCGATCTAGCAAAGTGTCGGGGAAGAGTTCCGTCAGCACGACGGCATGGTGACGATCTTGATGTTCTATCGTCGCAGGGCTTCGCCTAAGCACTGCTACAATATTATCGAGGATTATCATGGAGGGGGGCACCGCACACGGCTAAGAGAACGATCACGAAGATCAACTTGTGTGTCTAGAGGTGCCCCCTTGCCCCCGTATATAAAGGAGCAAGGGGAAGGAGGCCGGCCCTAGGAGGGGTGCGCCAGGGAGTAGGATTCCTACTCCTAGTTGGAGTAGGTTTCCTCCTTTCCTAGTCCAACTAGGAGAAGGGGGGAAAGGGGGGAAGAGGGGAAGGAAGGGAGAGAGGGGTCGCGCCCCAAACCCCTTGTCCAATTCGGACTGGGCTTGGGAGGGGCGCGCGCCACCTCCTGGTCCTTCCCACTAAGGCCCATTAAGGCCCATTGCTTCTTCCTTGTATTCCCGTAACTCCCCGGTACCTCCGAAAATACCCAAATCACTCGGAACCTTTCCGATGTCCGAATATAGTCGTCCAATATATCGATCTTTATGTCTCGACCATTTCGAGACTCCTCGTCATGTCCCCGGTCTCATCCGGGACTCCGAACTCCTTCGGTACATCAAAACTCATAAACTCATAATATAATTGTCATCAAAACCTTAAGCGTGCGGACCCTATGGGTTCGAGAACAATGTAGACATGACCGAGACACGTCTCCGGTCAATAACCAATAGCGGAACCTGGATGCTCATATTGGCTCCTACATATTCTACGAAGATCTTTATCGGTCAGACCGCATAACAACATACGTTGTTCCTTTTGTCATCGGTATGTTACTTGCCCGAGATTCGATCGTCGGTATCTTAATACCTAGTTCAATCTCGTTACCGGCAAGTCTCTTTACTCGTTCTGTAATACATCATCTCACAACTAACTCATTAGTTGCAATGCTTGCAAGGCTTAAGTGATGTGCATTACCGAGAGGGCCCAGAGATACCTCTCCGACAATCAGAGTGACAAATCCTAATCTAGAAATACGCCAACCCAACATGTACCTTTGGAGACACCTGTAGAGCTCCTTTATAATCATCCAGTTACGTTGTGACGTTTGGTAGCACACAAAGTGTTCCTCCGACAAACGGGAGTTGCATAATCTCATAGTCAAAGGAACATGTATAAGTCATGAAGAAAGCAATAGCAACATACTAAACGATCGGGTGCTAAGCTAATGGAATGGGTCATGTCAATCACATCATTCTCCTAATGATGTGATCCCATTAATCAAATGACAACACATGTCTATGATTAGGAAACATAACCATTTTCGATTAACGAGCTAGTCAAGTAGAGGCATACTAGTGACACTTTGTTTGTCTATGTATTCACACATGTATTATGTTTTCGGTTAATACAATTCTAGCATGAATAATAAACATTTATCATGAAATAAGGAAATAAATAATAACTTTATTATTGCCTCTAGGGCATATTTCCTTCTTAATATACCGGCTTTTGAAGGGGGAATTTATGTCCGTCCGTTTCTCGTTCTATGACGAGCACTGCGCTTACAACCTGATGAGTTGCCGCAATGTACAGCAGCATTGTTTCACCGATGTTTGGCGCAGCGGGGATTGGGTTGGTTGCCAGTATGGCTTTTATTTCTTCCAATCCGGCTGTGGCAGCGTCCGTCCACTCGAAGTGTTCGGTGCGCCGAAGGAGGCGATAAAGGGGTAATGCCTTTTCTTCTAAGCGGGAGATAAGGCGGCTTAGAGCCGCCACACATCCGGTTAATTTCTGGATTTGTTTGAGGTCCGTTGGGGTAGCCAACTGTGACAGAGCTCGGATTTTGGCCAGATTTGCTTCAATTCCTCTACTGGAGACAATGAAACCCAAGAGCTTTCCGGCTGGTACACCAAAAATGCATTTTTTCCGGATTGAGCTTGATGTCGTATGTTTGGAGGTTATCGAATGTGCGCCTCAAGTCATCTATTAGAGAGTCGACATGTTTGGTTTTGACGACCACATCCTCTACGTATGCCTCTACTGTTTTGCCGATCTGTTTCTCCAGACATGTCTGAATCATGCGTTGATATGTTGCGCCGGCGTTTTTGAGCCCAAAAGGCATTGTGTTGAAACAGAAGGGGATGTATGGTGTGATAAATGTCGTTGCGGCTTGGTCGGACTCCGCCATCTTGATTTGGTGGTAGCCGGAGTATGCGTCGAGGAAACACAATGAATCGTGTCCTACGGTAGCATCAATAATTTTATTGATGCGGGGGAGGGGGAAGGGATCCTTTGGGCAAGCCTTGTTGAGGTCCTTGAAATCGACACATAGGCGCCAGGATTTGTCCTTCTTTGGTACCATCACCAGGTTTGCTAGCCAGTCCGGGTGTTTTATTTCTCTAATGAATCCGGCCTCCAATAACTTGGCTAGTTCCTCTCCCATAGGTTGTCTCTTAAGTTCAGAGAAACGCCGAAGAGTCTGCTTAATCGGCTTGAATCCCTTTAGAATATTAAGGCTGTGCTCGGCCAGCCTGCGTGGGATTCCTGGCATGTCTGAGGGGTGCCAGGCGAATATGTCCCAATTCTCGCGCAGGAACTCTCATAGTGCGGCGTCCATGGCAGGGTTTAACTGTGCCCTGATGGATGCTGTTTTTGTAGGGTCTGTTGGGTGGACTTGGAATTTGACTATTTCATCCGTTGGTTTAAAAGAGGTGGACTTGGATCTCTTGTCAAGTATCACGTCGTCCCTGTCCACAGTGGAGCGTAGCGCAGCTAATTCTTCGGCCGAAAGGGCTTCGAATAATGCCTCGAGGCCCAATGCGTCTATTTTGTTTTCGGCACGGAGTGATGTGTCCGGATCACTAGCGAGAGTGATGATTCCGTTGGGCTTGGGCATTTTGAGCTTCATGTACCCGTAATGGGGTATGGCTTGGAAGATCGTGAACGCCTCCCGCCCTAAAAGGGCGTGGTATCCGCTACTGAACAGGGCCACTTGGAATGTAATCTCTTCGGCCCTATAGTTCTCCGGCGTGCCGAATACCACATCTAGTGTGATTTTCCCAGCACAGCGTGCCTCCCGACTGGGGATGATTCTTCTGAAGTTTGTGCTGCTACGCTCAATTCGGTTCCAGTATATTTCCATTTTTTGAAGAGTTTCCTCATAGATGAGGTTTAATCCACTGCCGTCGTCCATGAGTACTTTGGTGAGTCGAAAGCCGTCCATAATTGGACTGAGGACCAGTGCGTCTGGTGCTCGGGCTGTTCGGAATTTAGGTTCGTCACTGGCATTGAAGGTAATAGCCATGTCACTCCATGGATTTATTGCTGCCAGGTGGCAGATTTCGGCAATGCTACGGAGTGTTCGCTTGCGCCTATTATTTGAAGGAAGGTCTCAAAGACTGTTAATATCATATTGTTATCCCCGGGATGGTGCTCTATGGCATCTGGGATGAGAAGATCCTCGCCACTTTTGGCCACCTGCCGGAGTACCCAACATGCTCTAAGGCTGTGTTTTGGTATGGTATCCACTGTACTATGGATTTTGCAGGGTCCATGGAGCCATCCCTCCCATACGGTTCCATGCCCTGTAGATGGTTTTTGCTTCTTTGTAATTAACTCGGGTGTCTTATGATAGTGCACCCTTTTACTTCGGACTGGGTGTATATTCGGAGCCGGATTATCCCAAAATTTGGTTTCGGTTTTCCAGGCGCTTTCCATCGCACAGTACTTTCATACAGTGGACGCCAAGTTGGCGAAGCGTGATATGTCACGGCGACTTATGGCGTTAAGGATTCCCTTGTCCGTGCAATTATTGCAGAAAAATGAGACTACATCTTCCTCGCGACAGTCCTTAACCTTGTTCATCACAAGGAGGAATCTGGCCCAGTAATGATGTACTGTTTCCTAGGGCTCTTGCCTGATGTGGGAAAGATCGTTTATGTTTGGGTGGGTGGGTGGATTTGAGTCCGAACCCTTACCCGATCTGAGACCCAGGGGCCAAGGAGTTTCCAATCTTGGAAGTTCGGGTTCCAGGGTGTTGCCCGATAAGTATGGCCCGTTGCCTGACTCTAGGTTCAGGGCTTGGGTGATGTCCTCCCATAAACGGGTATCCGGCTCGGAGAGCTCAGGAATCCGGACATAGTTAGTCCTCAAGATAGAGGAAGAATCGCCGCATTGTTCCTCCACCACCGCAATATGATGGGTGACCGGTGGAGAGTTAATCTCCCTTTGATCGGGTTTAAGCCCAATCCGATCATAGTCCGTAGCGAGATGGTGCCCGAGCTGGTCACGACGTAGGGGGGCGCGCCTGCCCCCCCTGGGCGCACCCCTACCCTCGTGAGCCACCCGTAAGGCGGATGACGCTCTTTTTTTGCTGCAAGAAAGCTAATTTTCAGAAAAAAAATCACGGCGAGGGTTTCAGGCCAATCGGAGTTACGGATCTCCATATATACACGAAACGGTGAAACAGAGCCAGGAGAGAATGCAGAAACAGAGAGAGACGGAGAGTCAGATCCAATCTCGGAGGGGCTCTCGCCCCTCCCACGCCATGGAGGCCAAGGACCAGAAGGGAAACCCTTCTCCCATCTAGGGAGGAGGTCAAGGAAGAAGAAGAAGAAGGGGGGCCCTCTCCCCCTTGCTTCCGGTGGCGCCGGAGTGCCACCGGGGGCCATCATCATCACCGTCATCTTCACCAACAACTTCACCGCCTTCACCACCAACTCTTCCCCCCTCTATGCAGCGGTGTAACCTCTCTCTTACCCGCTGTAATCTCTACTTAAACATGGTGCTCAACGCTATATATTATTTCCCTATGATGTATGGCTATCCTATGATGTTTGAGTAGATTCGTTTTGTCCTAATGGCTATTTGATGATCAAGATTGGTTTGAGTTGCATGTTTTATTATTGGTGATTTCCTATGGTGCTCTCCGTATCGCGCAAGCGTGAGGGATCCCCGCTGTAGGGTGTTGCAATACGTTCATGATTCTCTTATAGTGGGTTGCGTGAGTGACTGAAACACAAACCGAGTAAGGGGGTTGTTGCGTATGGGATAAAGGGGACTTGATGCTTTAATGCTATGGTTGGGTTTTACCTTAATGAATCTTTAGTAGTTGCGGATGCTTGCTAGAATTCCAATCATAAGTGCATATGATCCAAGTAGAGAAAGTATGTTAGCTTATGCCTCTCCCTCAAATAAAATTGTAATAATGATTACCGGTCTAGTTATCGATTGCCTAGGGATAAATAACTTTCTTGTAACAAAAAACTCTCTACTAAACCTAACTTAGTTGTGTCTTTATCTAAACAGCCCCTACTTTTTATTTACTTGCTCTTTCTTATCTTGCATACCTATCCAACGACACCTACAAAGTACTTCTAGTTTCATACTTGTTCTAGGTAAAGCGAACATCAAGCGTGCGTAGAGTTGTATTGGTGATCAATAGAACTTGAGGGATTATTTGTTCTGCCTTTAGCTCCTCGTTGGGTTCGACACTCTTACTTATCAAAAACTGGTGCGATCCCCTATACTTGTGGGTTATCAAGACACAGGAGCGTAGGACAAAAGATGTCATGCAAGTTTTTTTCCATAAGCACGTATGACTATATTCGAAATACATGCCTACATTACATTGATGAATTGGAGCTAGTTCTATGTCACCCTAGGCTATGACTGTTACATGATGGACCGCATCCGGCATAATTCTCTATCACCGATCCATTGCCTATGAGCTTTCCATATATTGTTCTTCGCTTATTTACTTTTCCGTTGCTATTGCTATCATCACTACAAAATACCAAAAACATTACCTTTGCTATCATTACCTATTGCTACCGTTACCACTACTATCATATTACTTTGCTACTAAATACTTTGCTACAGATATTAAGTTTCCAGGTGTGGTTGAATTGACAACTCAGTTGCTAATACTTGAGAATATTCTTTGGCTCCCCTTGTGTCGAATCAATAAATTTGGGTTGAATACTCTACCCTCAAAAACTGTTGCGATCCCCTATACTTGTGGGCTATCAAGACTATTTTCTGGCACCGTTGCCGGGGAGCGTAGCTCTATTCTTTGAGTCACTTGGGATTTATATCTCCTTATCATTATGAAGAACTTGAGAGATCCAAAAACCAAGATTTATCCCTCAACTAGGAGGGGAGGTAAGGAACTGCCATCTAGCTCTGCACATGATTCACCTTCTGTTTTGAGTAAACTTGCGACACCTAAACCTGCTTCTGATGTTCGTTCTGATATGTCGTATGTTATTGATGATGCCACTTCTGCTATGCATGATACTTATGATGAAACTACTTCTATGCTTGATACTACTATGCCACTTGGTGAATTTCTTGATGAACAACTTGCTAGGGTTAGAGAGAATGAAAATATTGAAACTCGTAATATTGATGAAAGTGATGATGAAGACTCTCCACCCCCCTAATGAAAATGAATCACCTGTTATTCCCGAGGGTTATGTTTTTGAAAAAAAAAGCTGCTTTAGCTATTTTAGCCTGCAAAGATAGATACGAGCTCAAGAGGTTATTAGCTAAATGGAAGCAGCAATCTCTTAATGCTAGAATGAAACCCAACCCTGCTTTTGCTACTTCACCTATCTTTGTTACTAATAAGTATTATGAATTCTCTGTTGATCCTGATATAATTACTTTGGTTGAATCTAATCATTTTCATGGTTATGAATCTGAAACTGTTGTGGCACATCTTACTAAATTAAATGATATAGCCACCTTGTTCACTAATGATGAGAGTGAAGGAAATATTCCCTAGAGGCAATAATAAAGTTATTATTTATTTCCTTATATCATGATAAATGTTTATTATTCATGCTAGAATTGTATTATCCAGAAACATAATACTTGTGTGAATACATAGACAAACTAAACGTCACTAGTATGCCTCTACTTGACTAGCTCGTTAATCAAAGATGGTTATGTTTCCTAACCATACACATGTGTTGTCATTTGATTGACGGGATCACATTATTAGGAGAATGATGTGATTGACATGACCCATTCCATTAGCTTAGCACCCGATCGTTTAGTATGTTGCTATTGCTTTCTTCATGACTTATACATGTTCCTATGACTATGAGATTATGCAACTCCCGTTTGCCGGAGGAACACTTTGTGTGCTACCAAACGTCACAACGTAACTGGGTGATTATAAAGGAGCTCTACAGGTGTCTCCAAAGGTAAATGTTGGGTTGGCGTATTTCGAGATTAGGATTTGTCACTCCGATTGTCGGAGAGGTATCTCTGGGGCCTCTCGGTAATGCACATCACATAAGCCTTGCAAGCATTGCAACTAATGAGTTAGTTGCGAGATGATGTACTATAGAACGAGTAAAGAGACTTTCCGGTAACGAGATTGAACTAGGTATTGAGATACCGACGATCGAATCTCAGGCAAGTAACATACCGATGACAAAGGGAACAACGTATGTTGTTATGCGGTCTGACCGATAAAGATCTTCGTAGAATATGTGGGAGCCAATATGAGCATCCAGGTTCCGCTATTGGTTATTGACCAGAGACATATCTCGGTCATGTCTTGTTCTCGAACCTGTAGGGTCCGCACGCTTAAGGTTTTGATGATAGTTATATTATGAGTTTATGAGTTTTGATGTACCGAAGTTAGTTCGGAGTCCTGGATGTGATCACGGACATGACAGGAGTCTCGAAATGATCGAGACATAAAGATTGATATATTGGACGGCTATATTCGGACACCGGAAGTGTTCCGGGTGATTTTGGAGAAAACCGGAGAGCCAGAGGGTTACCGGAACCCCCCAGGAGAAGTAATGGGCCATATGGGCCTTAGTGGAGAGAGAGAGAGAGAGGGGCAGCCAAGGTGGGCCGCGCGCCTCCTCCACCTGGTCCGAATTGGACTAGGAGAGGGGGGCGGCGCCCCCCTTTCCTTCTCCCTCCCCACTTCCTTCCCCCTCCTAGTAGGAGTCCTACTCCTACTAGGAGGAGGACTCCTCCTTCGCGCGCCTATAGGGGCCGGCCGGCCTCCTCCCCTTGCTCCTTTATATACGGGGGCAGGGGGCACCCCTAGACACACAAGTTGATCCACATGATCGTTTTCTTAGCCGTGTGCGGTGCCCCCTTCCACCATAATCCTCGATAATATTGTAGTGGTGCTTAGGCGAAGCCCTGCGACAGTTGAACATCAAGATCATCACCACGCCGTCGTGCTGACGGAAGTCTTCCCCGACACCATGCTGGATCGGAGTCCGGGGATCATCATCGAGCTGAACGTGTGCTAGAACTCGGAGGTGCCGTACGTTCGGTGCTTGGATCGGTCAGATCGGGAAGACGTACCACTACTTCCTCTACGTTGTGTGAACACTTCCGTTGCTGGTCTACGAGGGTACGTAGACAACACTCTCCCCTCTCGTTGCTATGCATCACCATGATCTTGTGTGTGCGTAGGAAATTTTTGAAATTACTACATTCCCCAACAGTGGCATCCGAGCCTAGGTTTTATGTGTTGATGTTATATGCACGAGTAGAACACAAGTGAGTTGTGGGCGATATAAGTCATACTGCTTACCAGCATGTCATACTTTGGTTCGGCGGTATTGTTGGACGAAGCGGCCCGGACCAACATTACGCGTACGCTTACGCGAGACCGGTTCTCCCAATGTGCTTTGCACAAAGGTGCCTAGCGGGTGTCAGTTTCTCCAACTTTAGTTGAACCAAGTGTGGCTACGCTCGATCCTTACGAAGGTTAAAATAGCACCAACTTGACAAACTATCATTGTGGTTTTGATCCGTAGGTAAGATTGGTTCTTGCTTAAGCCCGTAGCAGCCACGTAAAACTTGCAACAACAAAGTAGAGGACGTCTAACTTGTTTTTGCAGGGCATGTTGTGATGTGATATGGTCAAGACATGATGCTAAATTTTATTGTATGAGATGATCATGTTTTGTAACCAAGTTATCGGCAACTGGCAGGAGCCATATGGTTGTCGCTTTATTGTATGCAATGCAATTGCGCTGTAATGCTTTACTTTATCACTAAGCGGTAGCGATAGTCGTGGAAGCATAAGTTTGGCGAGACGACAATAATGCTACGATGGTGATCAAGGTGTCGCGTTAGTGACGATGGTGATCATGACGGTGCTTCGAAGATGGAGATCACAAGCACAAGATGATGATGGTCATATCATATCACTTATATTGATTGCATGTGATGTTTATCTTTTGTGCATCTTATCTTGCTTTGTTTGACGGTAGCATTTTAAGATTATCTCTCACTAATTATCAAGAAGTGTTCTCCCTGAGTATGCACCATTGCGAAAGTTCTTCGTGCTGAGACACCACGTGATGATCGGGTGTGATAGGCTCTACGTTCAAATACAACGGGTGCAAAATAGTTGCACACATGAAATACTCAGGTTATACTTGACGAGCCAAGCATATACAGATATGGTCTCGGAACACGGAGACCGAAAGGTCGAGCGTGAATCATATAGTAGATATGATCAACATAGTGATGTTCACCAATGAAACTACTCCATCTCACGTGATGATCGGAAATGGTTTAGTTGATTTGGATCACGTAATCACTTAGAAGATTAGAGGGATGTCTATCTAAGTGGGAGTTCTTTAGTAATATGGTTAATTGAACCTAAATTTATCATGAACTTAGTACCTGATAGTATCTTGCTTGTTTATGTTTGATTGTAGATAGATGGCCTGTGCTGTTGTTCCGTTGAATTTTAATGTGTTCCTTGAGAAAGCAAAGTTGAAAGATGATGGTAGCAATTACACGGACTGGGTCCGTAACTTGAGGATTATCCTCATTGCTGCACAGAAGAATTACGTCCTGGAAGCACCGCTGGGTGCCAGGCCTGCTGCTGGAGCAACACCAGATGTTGTGAACGTCTGGCAGAGCAAAGCTGATGACTACTCGATAGTTCAGTGTGCCATGCTTTACGGCTTAGAATCGGGACTTCAACGATGTTTTGAACGTCATGGAGCATATGAGATGTTCCAGGAGTTGAAGTTAATATTTCAAGCAAATGCCTGGATTGAGAGATATGAAGTCTCCAATAAATTCTATAGCTGCAAGATGGAGGAGAGCGGTTCTGTCAGTGAGCATATACTCAAAATGTCTGGGTATAATAATCACTTGATTCAATTGGGAGTTAATCTTCCATATGATTATGTCATTGACAGAATTCTCCAATCACTGCCACCTAGCTACAAGAGCTTCGTGATGAACTATAATATGCAAGGGATGAATAAGACTATTCCCGAGCTCTTCGCAATGCTGAAAGCTGCGGAGGTAGAAATCAAGAAGGAGCATCAAGTGTTGATGGTCAACAACACCACTAGTTTCAAGAAAAAGGGCAAAGGGAAGAAGAAGGGGAACTTCAAAAAGAACAGCAAGCAAGTTGCTACTCAAGAGAAGAAATCCAAACCTGGACCTAAGCCTGAAACTGAGTGCTTCTATTGCAAGTATACTAGTCACTGGAAGCGGAACTGCCCCAAGTATTTGGCGGATAAGAAGGATGGCAAGGTGAACAAAGGTATATGTGATATACATGTTATTGATGTGTACCTTACTAATGCTCGCAGTAGCACCTGGGTATTTGATACTGGTTCTGTTGCTAATATTTGCAACTCGAAACAGGGACTACGGATTAAGCGAAGATTGGCTAAGGACGAGGTGACGATGCGCGTGGGAAATGGTTCCTAAGTCGATGTGATCGCGGTCGTCACGCTACCTCTACATCTACCTTCGGGATTAGTATTAGACCTAAATAATTGTTATTTGGTGCCAGCGTTGAGCATGAACATTATATCTGGATCTTGTTTGATGCGAGACGGTTATTCATTTAAATCAGAGAATAATGGTTGTTCTATTTATATGAGTAATATCTTTTATGGTCATGCACCCTTAAAGAGTGGTTTATTCTTATTAAATCTCGATAGTAGTGACACACATATTCATAATGTTGAAGCCAAAAGATGCAGAGTTGATAATGATAGTGCAACTTATTTGTGGCACTGCCGTTTGGGTCATATCGGTATAAAGCGCATGAAGAAACTCCATACTGATGGGCTTTTGGAACCACTTGATTATGAATCACTTGGTACTTGCGAACCGTGACTTATGGGTAAGATGACAAAAACACCATGCTCCGGTACTATGGAGAGAGCAACAGATTTGTCGGAAATCATACATACAGATGTATGTGGTCCGATGAATATTGAGGCTCGTGGCGGATATCGTTATTTTCTCACATTCACATATGACTTAAGCAGATATGGGTATATCTACTTAATGAAACATAAGTCTGAAACATTTGAAAAGTTCAAAGAATTTCAGAGTGAAGTTGAAAATCATCGTAACAAGAAAATAAAATTCCTACGATTTGATCGTGGAGGAGAATATTTGAGTTACGAGTTTGGTGTACATTTGAAACAATGCGAAATAGTTTCGCAACTCATGCCACCCGGAACACCACAGCGTAATGGTGTGTCCGAACATCGTAATCGTACTTTACTTGATATGGTGCGATCTATTATGTCTCTTACTGATTTACCGCTATCGTTTTGGGGTTATGCTCTAGAGACGGCCGCATTCACGTTAAATGGGGCACCATCAAAATCTGTTGAGACAACGCCTTATGAACTATGGTTTGGCAAGAAACCAAAGTTGTCGTTTCTGAAAGTTTGGGGTTGCGATGCTTATGTGAAAAAGCTTCAACCTGATAAGCTCGAACCCAAATCGGAGAAATGTGTCTTCATAGGATATCCAAAGGAAACTATTGGATACACCTTCTATCACAGATCCGAAGGCAAGACTTTTGTTGCTAAATTCGGAAACTTTCTAGAGAAGGAGTTTCTCTCGAAAGAAGTGAGTGGGAGGAAAGTAGAGCTTGATGAGGTAACTGTACCTGGTCCCTTATTGGAAAGTAGTACATCATAGAAACCAGTTTCTGTGACACCTACACCAATTAGTGAGGAAGCTAATGATGATGATCATGAAACTTTAGCAAGATACTACTGAACCTCGTAGATCAACCAGAGTAAGATCCGCACCAGAGTGGTACGGTAATCCCGTTCTGGAAGTCATGCTACTAGATCATGATGAACCTACGAACTATGGAGAAGCGATGGTGAGCCCAGATTCCGCAAAATGGCTTGAAGCCATGAAATCTGAGATGGGATCCATGTATGAGAACAAAGTATGGACTTTGGTTGACTTGCCTAATGATCGGCAAGCAATTGAGAATAAATGGATCTTCAAGAAGAAGACTGACGCTGGCGGTAATGTTACTGTCTACAAAGCTCGACTTGTCGCAAAAGGTTTTCGACAAGTTCAAGGGATTGACTACGATGAGACCTTCTCTCCCGTAGCGATGCTTAAGTCTGTCCGAATCATGTTAGCAATTGCCGCATCTTATGATTGTGAAATTTGGCAGATGGATGTCAAAACTGCATTCCTGAATGGATTTCTGGAAGAAGAGTTGTATATGATGCAGCCGGAAGGTTTTGTCGATCCAAAGGGAGCTAACAAAGTGTGCAAGCTCCAGCGATCCATTTATGGACTGGTGCGAGCCTCTCGGAGTTGGAATAAACGTTTTGATAGTGTGATCAAAGCATTTGGTTTTTTACAGACTTTTGGAGAAGCCTGTATTTACAAGAAAGTGAGTGGGAGCTCTGTAGCATTTCTGATATTATATGTAGATGACATATTACTAATCGGAAATGATATAGAATTTCTGGATAGCATAAAAGGATACTTGAATAAGAGTTTTTCAATGAAAGACCTCGGTGAAGCTGCTTACATATTGGGCATTAAGATCTATAGAGATAGATCAAGACACTTAATTGGACATTCACAAAGCACATACCTTGACAAAGTTTTGAAAAAATTCAAAATGGATCAAGCAAAGAAAGGATTCTTGCCTGTGTTACAAGGTGTGAAATTGAGTAAGACTCAATGCCCGACCAATGCAGAAGATAGAGAGAAAATGAAAGATGTTCCCTATGCTTCAGCCATAGGCTCTATCATGTATGCAACGCTGTGTACCAGACCTGATGTGTGTCTTTCTATAAGTCTAGCAGGGAGGTACCAAAGTAATCCAGGAATGGATCACTGGACAGCGGTCAATAACATCCTGAAATACCTAAAAAGGACTAAGGATATGTTTCTCATATATGGAGGTGACAAAGAGCTCATCGTAAATGGTTACGTTGATGCAATCTTTGACACTGATCCGGATGATTCTAAATCGCAAACCGGATACATGTTTACATTAAACGGTGGAGCTGTCAGTTGGTGCAGTTCTAAACAAAGCGTTGTGGCGAGATCTACATGTGAAGCGGAGTACATAGCTGCTTCGGAAGCAGCAAACGAAGGAGTCTGGATGAAGGAGTTCATATCCGATCTAGGTGTCATACCTAGTGCATCGGGTCCAATGAAAATCTTTTGTGACAATACTGGTGCAATTGCCTTGGCAAAGGAATCCAGATTTCACAAGAGAACCAAGCACATCAAGAGACGCTTCAATTCCATCCGGGATCTAGTCTAGGTGGGAGACATAGATATTTGCAAGATACATACGGATTTGAATGTTGCAGACCCATTGACTAAGCCTCTTCCACGAGCAAAACATGATCAGCACCAAAGCTCCATGGGTGTTAGAATCATTACTGTGTAATCTAGATTATTGACTCTAGTGCAAGTGGGAGACTGAAGGAAATATGCCCTAGAGGCAATAATAAAGTTATTATTTATTTCCTTATATCATGATAACTGTTTATTATTCATGCTAGAATTGTATTATCCGGAAACATAATACTTGTGTGAATACATAGACAAACTAAACGTCACTAGTATGCCTCTACTTGACTAGCTCGTTAATCAAAGATGGTTATGTTTCCTAAACATAGACATGTGTTGTCATTTGATTGATGGGATCACATTATTAGGAGAATGATGTGATTGACATGACCCATTCCATTAGCTTAGCACCCGATCGTTTAGTATGTTGCTATTTCTTTCTTCATGACTTATACATGTTCCTATGACTATGAGATTATGCAGCTCCCGTTTGCCAGAGGAACACTGTGTGCTACCAAACGTCACAACGTAACTGGGTGTTTATAAAGGACCTCTACAGGTGTCTCCATAGGTAAATGTTGGGTTGGCGTATTTCGAGATTAGGATTTGTCACTCCGATTTTCGGAGAGGTATCTCTGGGCCCTCTCGGTAATGCACATCACATAAGCCTTGCAAGCATTGCAACTAATGAGTTAGTTGCGAGATGATGTATTACAGAACGAGTAAAGAGACTTTCCGGTAACGACATTGAACTAGGTATTGAGATACCGGCGATCGAATCTCGGGCAAGTAACATACCGATGACAAAGGGAACAACGTATGTTGTTATGCGGTCTGACCGATAAAGATCTTCGTAGAATATGTGGGAGCCAATATGAGCATCCAGGTTCCGCTATTGGTTATTGACTGGAGACATGTCTCGATCATGTCTACATTGTTCTCGAACCCATAGGGTTCGCACGCTTAAGGTTTCGATGACAGTTATATTATGAGTTTATGAGTTTTGATGTACCGAAGTTAGTTCGGAGTCCCGGATGTGATCACGGACATAACGAGGAGTCTCGAAATGATCGAGACATAAAGATTGATATATTGGATGGCTATATTCGGACACCGGAAGTGTTCCGGGTGATTTCGGAGAAAACCGGAGAGCCGGAGGGTTACCGGAACCCTCCCGGGAGAAGTAATGGGCCATATGGGCCTTAGTGGAGAGAGAGAGAGGGGCAGCCAAGGTGGGCCGCGCGCCTCCTCCCCCTGGTCCGAATTGGACTTGGAGAGGGGGGCGGCTCCCCCCTTTCCTTCTCCCTCCCTACTTCCTTCCCCCTCCTAGTAGGAGTCCTACTCCTACTAGGAGGAGGACTCCTCCTTCGCGCGCCTATAGGGGCCGGCCGGCCTCCTCCCCTTGCTCCTTTATATACGGGGGCAGGGGGCACCCCTAGAAACACAAGTTGATCCACATGATCGTTTTCTTAGCCGTGTGCGGTGCCCCCTTCCACCATAATCCTCGATAATATTGTAGTGGTGCTTAGGCGAAGCCCTGCGACAGTTGAACATCAAGATCATCACCACGCCGTCGTGCTGACGGAAGTCTTCCCCGACACCATGCTGGATCGGAGTCCGGGGATCATCATCGAGCTGAACGTGTGCTAGAACTCGGAGGTGCCGTACGTTCGGTGCTTGGATCGGTCAGATCGGGAAGACGTACGACTACTTCCTCTACGTTGTGTCAACACTTCCGTTGCCGGTCTACGAGGGTACGTAGACAACACTCTCCCCTCTCGTTGCTATGCATCACCATGATCTTGCGTGTGCGTAGGAAATTTTTGAAATTACTACGTTCCCCAACAGAGAGAACTCGTTACTTTTATATCCTCAAAATATGTCCGTTCTCATTAAAGGGTGATGCTAAGATATGGTTTAATTCTCTTGATCTTGGTTGTGTGCATAGTCCCCAGGATATGATTTATTACTTCTCTGCTAAATATTTCCCTGCTCATAAGAAACAAGCTGCTTCAAGGGATATATATAATTTTGTGCAAATTGAAGAAGAGAGTCTCCCACAAGCTTGGGGGAGGCTTCTCCAATTACTTAATGCTTTGCCTGATCATCCTCTTAAGAAAAATGAAATACTTGATATCTTTTATAATGGACTAACCGATGCTTCCAGAGATTACCTGGATAGTTGTGCTGGTTCTGTTTTCAGGGAAAGAACACCAGATGAAGCTGAAATTCTGTTGAATAATATGTTGACAAATGAAAATAATTGGGCACTTCCTGAGCCAATTCCTGAGTTTATTCCTAAACCAACTCCGAAGAAGAGAGGTGTTCTATTTCTCAGTCCTGAAGATATGCAAGAGGCAAAGAAATCTATGAAATAAAAAGGTATTAAAGCTGAAGATGTTAAGAATTTACCTCCTATTGAGGAAATACACGGTCTTAATTTACCGCATGTTGAAGAAATATATGATCTTAATCCCTTACGTACTGAAGAAATACATGGTCTTGATAACCCGACACATGTAGTAAAGGTAAATTCTCCCTATAGATATGATAAAGCAGAAATCCCATTTACTAAGTTTGCTAGCCTATGCTTAGATGAGTTTGATAAATTTATGGCTATGCAAGAAGACTTCAATGCTTATTTTGGTAGAGAATTAAAACGCAGTGCTTGTATGCTTGAACACTTGGGTGATTATATGGCTAATGTTAAAGGTGAACTTAAACTTATTAGTAAACATGCTTCTATGGTTACCACTCAAGTAGAACAAGTACTTAAAGCTCAAAATGATTTGCTCAATGAACTGAATAGTAAGAATAATGATTATGCTGTTAGAGTGGCTACTAGAACTGGTAGAATGACTCAGGAACCTTTGTATCCTGAAGGCCACCCTAAGAGAATTGAGCAAGATTCTCAGAGAAATAATATAGATGCACCTAGTCCTTCTAAAAGGAAGAAAAAGAAAAATTATAGGACTTTGCATGCTTCTAGTGAACCTATTACTGAAACACCTGAGAATCCAAATGATATTTCTATTTCTGATGCTGAAACACAATCTGGTAATGAACCTGAAACTAGCGAAAATGTTAATGATAATGTTCATGATGATGCTCCACCTAGTAATGATAATGATATAGAAATTGAACCTGCTGTTGATCTTGATAACCCACAATTAAAGAATCAACGTTATGATAAGAAAGACTTTGTTGCTAGGAAACATGGTAAGGAAAGAGAACCATGGGTTCAGAAACCCATGCCTTTTCCTCCCAAACCATCCAAGAAAAATGATGATGAGGATTTTGAGCGCTTTGCTGAAATGATTAGACCTATCTTTTTGCGTATGCGATTAACTGATATGCTTAAAATGAATCCTTATGCTAAATACATGAAAGAAATTGTCACTAATAAAAGAAAGATACTGGAAGCTGAAATTTCCACCATGCTTGCTAATTATAATTTTAAGGGTGGAATACCAAAGAAACTTGGAGATCCAGGAGTAGCCACTATACCATGCTCCATTAAAAGAAACTATGTGATCTTGGAGCCGGTGTTAGTGTTATGCCTCTCTCTTTATATCGTAGACTTGATTTGAATAAGTTGACACCTACTGAAATATCTTTGCAAATGGCTGATAAATCAACTGCTATACCTGCCGGTATTTGTGAGGATGTGCCTGTTGTAGTTGCAAACGTTACTATTTTAACGGACTTTGTTATTCTTGATATTTCTGAGGACGATAGTATGTCTATTATTCTTGGAAGACCCTTTTTTGAATACTGCAGGGGCTGTTATTGATTGCACTGAAGGCAATGTCACTTTTCATGTTAATTGTAATGAGCATACGGTACACTTTCCAAGGAAACAGCCTCAAGTTCATACTATCAACTCCATTGGAAAAATTTCATCGATTATATTTGGAGGTTTTGAATTTCCTCTACCTACTGTCAAGAAGAAATATGATATTCTTATTATTGGGGATGTGCATATCCCCGTTGAGGTAACATAATGTTATTCGAAAATTCTCCGGTCCCATGTTATTCGGAATGAGTTTGTTAACAAGACTTGATCAACCTTGTTAGTGGATTCCTTTTGATGATCATGAGATGGATGAATTTGGGAAACACAACTCTCTGTACCCTCCTTTTAGTTTATGTTATTTATATTAAATAAAATAAAAATAGTAGTTTCTGTCTGTTATCTGAATTATCCGTGCAATATAAAAATACCCTAAAAATAAAAGTTCTCCAAATGCCCTGAAATTTAAATATGATTTTTCTGGAATATTTGGCACTGAGAACACATCAGGGGGAGCTGGCACCTGGCCACGAGGGTCAGGGGCGCGCCATACCCCCTGGGCGCGCCCCCCTGCCTCGTGGGCCCACGGTGGACCTCCTCCACTTATTCCTGCACCCACACACTCCTTCTTCCTCCCACAAACACGAATATCCAGCTCAAGCACGAGTTCTAGCTCATTTTGCTGCCATTTTCGATCTCCTTGCTCAAAGCACCTCTCACAAAACTGCTTGGGGAGATTGTTCCTTGGTATGTGACTCCTCCATTAGTTCAATTAGTTTCTGTTCTAGTGCTTTATTCATTGCAAATTTGTGCTGCCTGATACGTCTCCAACGTATCTATAATTTTTTATTGCTCCATGCTATATTATCTACTGTCTTGGACATTATTGGGCTTTATTATCCACTTTTATATTATTTTTGGGACTAACCTATTAACTGGAGGCCCAGGCCAGAATTGTTGTTTTTTGCCGATTTTAGGGTTTCGAAGAAAAGGAATATCAAACGGAGTCCAAACGGAATGAAACCTTCGGGGACGTGATTTTCTCACCGAACAAGACCCAGGAGACTTGGACCCTACGTCAAGCAA